>NC_138883.1:29334162-29837886 GCF_965194825.1 Balaenoptera physalus
CCAACCCTTGGGCCTATGCCCCTGATGCTGCTAACAAGGGAATTGCAGCCACACATTCGGGTAAGGTGACCACAGATGGTGGTGAGGATTCTGGGATCATATAAGTGACCCTTGTTCAAAAATCAGCCATTTAGCTGAGTGGGAACCAGGGAGGAGTCCTTTTAGGAAAAGTATGATCCCTCTTGGAAATAAACTACTATTAAGAAAGGATGGTGTCACAGACATAGAGAACAAACATATGGATACCAAGGGGGCAAGGGGATGAATGGGGAGATTGGGATTGACACATATATACCACTATGTATAAAATCGGTAACTAATGAGAACCTACCGTATAGCACAGGGAACTCTACTCAGTGCTCTGTGGTGACCTAAACGGGAAGGAAGTCCAAAAAAGAGGGGATGTATGTATACGTATGGCTGATTCACTTTGCTGTACAGCAGAAAATGACAACAGCATGTAAAGCAACAATACTCCAGTTAAAAAAAGAAAAAAGAAAGAAAAAGGAAAGGATGGTGTCAGAGAGGAACTAAAGAGGTTAGGTTGATAGTTCTTAGGACTATAGAACCACCCATAGAGCTTCATAATATCCAGATTCCTGGGCCCTACCTCAAGAGAGCCTGTCCCTGGATGTGGATCCGTGGCCGTGCCTGTAGGAAGAGACGACTCTGCCTCTTACAATGGCAGGCCTACAAAAAAGGCTACAAGAAGCACCTTATATTTGCTTTTCTATACGTTCTAGTTTTTCTACAATGAACATTTATTAACAAAAAAAAATTTTAGTAATATTAAAGGCAGTTCACCAGGAAGACAACATATGTCTGGAAGCCAGGAAGGGGCCACAAAGTACAGCACCAGGTCGCTGGTTATTTTCTTTTCATTCTGTTAGAGCAGAAGGTAAATTACCTCGGGCCCTTTAGAGTATGTGCAAGCCACAGCAACGGTGGGGATGGGTTCTGATGCCAGCCAGCAGCCTTGGTTCGATGCAGTTGAGCCATATCTTGCAGCTCCTCAGTGTGGCTGAGATAGCCACATGGTCTCATGGGTTCTCCCTGTCCTACCACAAAACCTGGTAATAGAGACTTTCCTCCCACCTATCAAAACCACAGAATATCCCACTGAGGGGCTTGTTCCACATTAGGCTCATTCAAATAGCCAAGATAATCCGGTGAAGAAAGAAGCCCCTAATAATTCTGATTCTCTCCTCTCTTCCTCTCGTTGGTTCCAGGGACCGAGTGGGGTCAATCTTCTGGTGCTGTCTCTCCAGGTCTCTTCCAGGCTGGTCACAGACGCACTCCCTCTGAGGCCGACCGCTGGTTGGAAGAGGTGTCCAAGTGCGTCCGGGCTCAACAGCCCCAGGCCTCAGCTGCCCCTCTGCAGCCAGTTCTCCAACCTCCTCCACCCAGTGCCATCTCCCAGCCAGCGCCACCTTTCCAAGGAAATGCATTCCTCACCTCTCAGCCTGTGCCAGTGGGTGTGGTCCCACCCCTGCAGCCAGCCTTTGTCCCTGCCCAGTCCTATCCTGTGGCTAATGGGATGACCTATCCAGCCCCTAATGTGCCTGTGGTGGGCATCACTCCCTCCCAGATGGTTGCCAACATGTTTGGCACTGCAGGCCACCCTCAGGCTACCCAACCCCATCAGTCTCCCAACCTGGTCAAGCAGCAGACATTCCCTCAGTACGAGACAAGCAGTGCTACTGCCAGCCCCTTCTTTAAGCCTCCTGCTCAGCACCTCAACGGTTCTGCAGCTTTCAATGGTGTAGACGATGGCAGGTTGGCCTCAGGAGACAAGCACACAGAGGTTCCTGCAGGCACCTGCCCAGTGGATCCTTTCGAAGCCCAGTGGGCCGCATTAGAAAGCAAGTCCAAGCAGCGTACTAACCCCTCCCCCACCAACCCTTTCTCCAGTGACTTACAGAAGACTTTTGAAATTGAACTTTAAGCAGTCCTTATGGTTTACGTATTTTGTCTGTACTTAGGCAAGGGCGGAGGGTGGAGGTCAAAGGAGCAAAGGGGACTTTGTGTTCCCAACCAGTACGCTTTTCACTAATCCCAAAGGTCCCCAGGAGCATGTCCAGGCATAGAGTGCTGAAGGGGTGATTGATTGAAAAAAGTGGAGAAAACCATTCCTAGAGAAGAGCTGTCTTGCAGTTAGACTAAAGAAGTTAAGGAAATGTTACCCTCTGCCCCCCTCTTCCTCCCTCAGCCCCCTCACAAATCTCTGGCAACAGAGAGGCAGAAGTATCTGAACAGGAACCTGTACTCAAAGCACATTTACTGGAATATAAAACACAACGGGAAGCAAAACGATCTCCCTTTGTTTTTCAGGCCATTCACCTGCCTCCTCTCTCAGTACTGGCCTGTCTTAAAGATCAAAAACAGGGTGGCCTGTGCTTGGGCTGGGGACAAGAGGCAGGCTGTGCTGCCAGAATTCCCAGGAGGGCACATCAGGAGCCGCCCAGCAGAGCTATATTTTAGGGGTAAAGTTGAGCTTCCATTTTGAGTAAGAATAAATATTATAAATATAAAAAAGCCAAAATCTTTATTTTTATGCATTTAGAATATTTTAAATAGTTCTCACTATTAAAAAGTTGTATGAGTTGTAAGTAATCTTGCCAAAGGTAAAGGGTTAGCTGTAAGAAATTGTACATAAGATTTATCATTATGCCTATTGAAGTAAAAAGAGGAAGGGTTGGAAGTTGCAGACGGGATCCCTAGCTTACTTGGTATCATTTACTGTAAGTAGCACATTGCAACAACAATCATGCTTATGACCAATATAGTCAACTAGGTAGTAGTTTTAAATAAAGAGCGAGCAGTATTGTCCTGGTTTTAAACCTATAAAGAAATTCTAATGTCATTATTTTAATGGAATCAATCTAAATAGAGAATATGTATTTTCTTCTATATATTGCTGCAGTTTCCTTATGTTAATCCTTTACTTTGTTTTAACACTAAGGTGACAATGACATAATCATATCCATAGACAGGAACACAGGTTACTGTGTTGGTTTGTCATGTAGGTCTTGGTGGGTTTTGCTTTGTCCTTTAAGTTTTGTTCCCACGAGTTTTGTGGGGATGGAGGTTCTAGTTTTATTAGCACTGCGTGTGCGTGTGCGTGTGGGTGTGTGTGTGTCCATCCGTCTCCCTCGCGGTGAGCAGAACATCCCATTTGCCAGTTGCAGCCACTTGACCTCTGGTAACAACATGAGATCCCATCTCATTTTTACTTTTGAACGTTGGCCTTACAATCAAATGTAAGTTATATATATTTGTACTGATGAGAATTTATAATCTGCTTTAACAGAAATAAATGTTCATGGTAGAAGCTTTGGGCCATGAAGGGCTATTCTTTCCCCTTTTCTATTAGCAAGTGAGTTTTGGTTCTTTTTGGTCTTGTCCTCTCTCCATTCTACTGCTGCCACAGATCTCTAGGTTGATGGCTAGAAAATCTTTCACTGGGACTAGTATATTCTTAAAATTCATATTTGTATCCACACTTTAGGCTTTGGTTGTTCCTAAGCACATCTCTGATGTCAGATTCTTCTTGCTCAAAGTGCAGACTTCAACCTGGCAGCTGGTTAGAGATACAGAACCTCAGCCGACCCCAGACCTAGTAATCAGAATCTGCATTTTAACAAAATTCACATTCTGAGAAGTTAGGCTGGAGCAGTGATTTCCAACTTTGAATACATTTTAGAATCATCTGGGAGATTTTAAAATCCTCATGCCTGGCCCATACTCCAGACCAATTAAATCAAAATCTCTGGGGAGTAGAACCCCAGGTTCAGTTTTTTAAAAAGCTCCCAGTATGGAAGAGGGTTGAGAACCACTGGTCTAGATTGAGTTTTACTCTCACCTCTAACCTTACCCCACTACTCTATGACTAGTTCCAAGAAGAGCTAGCTAACCTCAAACTTAACCTTCTGAAGTGTGTCACAAATATGCCAAATACTAGTTTAACTAAAGAACAGGGGAGTCCAATAAAGTAGCCCTTATTTTCCAATTTCTACAGCAAAACCAGCTATGGTTAGGGAAAGGGATGCACCTCAATATTTTTTTAAAATGAAAAGGAAAAAAGACCTGTGCCGCCACATTTCTTTTGTTGAATGAGAGGTAGACCAAGAAGTATCACTCACCCATGATGCAGCTGTTTGTCTTTTCCAGCCAGTGTGTTGGTAATAAAAAAGTCACCTTTCCCTGTAATGCCTGTCTTTCTTGTGTCCCAGAATAACCTCTGTTACTAGGCCCAGCCAGTCCTCTGGAGGATGTGTAGAAGGTTAAAGTGGAAAGAAACTCGGAAACTCACTGAAACCAGGCCTCTTGATTGAGCAGCAAGGAATTAATTAAGTGGCTCCAAGAGAGGAAGAATGACCTCTTCCAACTCAAACCATTTCTGAAACCACTTCCCTGTATTACATCGCCCTCCCCTGCATTGGTTCCCCCCACCATCCTGCTGGTGCTGTTTTTTATAATAGTCTGTTTTTGTTTTATTTAATTATTTATTTTTGGCTGAGTTGGATCTTTGTTGCTACAACGCAGGCTTTCTCTAGTTGCAGCAAGCAGGGGCTACTCTTCTTTGCGGTGCGCGGGCTTCTCGTTGCGGTGGCTTCTCTTGTTGCGGAGCACGGGCTTCAGTAGTTGTGGCTCGTGGGCTTATTAGTTGCTCTGCGGCATGTGGGATCTTCTTCCCGGACCAGGGCTCAGACCCGCGTCCGCTGCATTGGCAGGCGGATCCTTAACCACTGCATCACCAGCGAAGCCCAACAGTCTGGTTTTTATCTGGCATCAAGTATTCTGCATCACAGATTCCGGCTTGAGGAGGAGAGGCTCCTTGTTGGTCACTGCACCGAACAGGCCCACCTGCTCCATGCAGGTGTGAGACGAGCCTCATAGCTTGGCTTTGCATGTCCGCCTCGGGAGGAGGGCTCCAGCCTCTTGATGAAAGGAAGGAGCTTTTATAGTTCTTTCATACTCAGATAATGATGCAGTGGCTGCTCTTTCATCCCAAATCCCTATACTGAGCCTTTCATTTATATTCCACTTCGTCGACGGTTTTCACAAACATCAAGCTGTTAACCGTACGCACAGACGGGATTTGAAGCTGGTTGCTATACTACCTAGAAGGGCGAGAGAGACTAGAGCAATGAACCACTGTTTGGACCCCAGATGAGACCTAGTTCTAGCAAAGAATGCTTCCCTGACACAACAGGAGTTAGTTAGTGTTCCCGTAGAAGATACACTTTGAGATCATTACACACCTCCCCACACAGCTTTAAATGAAGTGAGAACCCTGGCAGCTTCCTTTAAAACACAGTGAACTGATCCTGTGTAACAAATTATAGAGGGAAGTTGTAAAGTGAAGGGTGTCCTTATCCAAATAGATGCTTCTTCTTGACAACTCAGCAGGCGTGTGTGGTACGTCAGAGAAGCAAACACTGCTGGGACTACAGAGGGAGGCTGTCGCTGGTGCTCTACAGCTGGAGCAGCTTTGAAGAGGCCAGTGTCTCCGGAGAACTCCCTTTGCCGGCCAGACAGGGGAGACCGAGAGCCTGTCTTCCCTTCTCCCAGCCCTATGAGTTGTATCCTTGCTGCCAGATGGGCTGAGCGGGAGGCCAGACACGGGAACAGCTGGCACAGCAGAAGCTGGAGTAGTACTCATTGCCGCAGAGCTGGGCCTGCAGGATCAAATCACAGTTGGCCAGCTCCGGCTGGTCGATGCACTCCCTGCCGGGGTCCCTCGGCGCGGTGGCCAGTGCTGCGAGACAGCGGGGGAGAGAGGGTGGTAAGAAAGCTCTGTGTAGGCTGAGAACTCTCACCTACCATTTCATTTCATTTCATTTCCCTGAAAGGAAAGTGCTGTCACTCTGTAACCTTGTGACACCTGTATGTACAGCTATGGGAGGGCTCACAGTTTCCACTGTCACTGGCCTCACTTCAGCACGCAGTGGTCCTCCCATTCTTTTGCAGCTTCCGCCCAGCGCACAGCCCATCACAGACTCCCAAATATTGACTGCCTGGATGATTAAACATCTCTGGAAGTTAACCAACCCCCTGCCCTGACCATTGAGACCTGAAGAGCTGGACGACACTGTTGCAGCCTCTGGATGGGGCAGAAGAGAGAGCAGGGTCAGCCCTAAGCACAATTTTGAGTCGAAGGCTGTGTTTTCTCTTTCACTGCTGGTTTCCTCCTACCTCAAAAGTTTTGTGCCTTCAATAGCCCCGGCTTAGTCACTTAGTTCCCCATCTTTCCAATTTTTCCACTTCCCCCAGAGACAGCAAAGAGTATTAGGCAAGGTGACAGGAGGACAGGCTGTGAACTGTGGCACTGATACTACCTCGAGCACAAAGCGCTGGTTGCCTCCCCTCTGAATTTACTGGAAGCTTCGGTATCTTATAAATCCCTATGAGAGTTTCATCCTGCTGCTTCATCTTAGCACTGAAGGGGCCTTTTCTTTCTGGAAGGGGCTCTTATGACTCAGCTTGGCTTAGGCCTGAGCAGCACCTCCCTAAAGTCACCTCATGGGGCTGGGGACGGCCTACTCCATGCCCTCTCCCCTGCTTCCTCCCAAAATACAACTAAAAGACCATACCTAACAAGTGGACGGCTGTATAAAGGCTTGGTTTATCGATGATACAAGAGTACGAACTACTTACATTTACATAAAGAGCAAGCCATCTATGCCTATTCTTAAAAATCATAACTTTGGTATCAACTTTATCTCAGCCATTGCAGCCCTTGGACCCATCACGGCCAGAGGTGAGGAGGTGCTGGGCTTGCTGGTGAAGCACGCTGGTTGCCTGGGCGCCATCCTGGCTCTGCCACTTCTAGCCGGGGGTCTCTGGGCAAATTAATATTACTTAAGCTCTCTGTGTCTCAGTTTTCTTATCTGAAGTGGAGATAATAATAGCACCTGGGGCACACAGTAACCATGGCTAGAATGTAAGCATGTAACTGTTTTGCCCCATAGCATTCCCACTCACTTACAAAAGTGTGAGTGACCCCCCCTATGTTTTAACCCTACAATATTTTCTGTTTCTCACCCTAAACTTGTAGGCAAAAAGCTTGAGAGGTCTTCACAGTATCCCTTACACCAGAGTGTGACTAGCTCAAGGCCCCCCACCCTGATTCAAACACTGCAGTTCCAACATGCCACCAAACCACGAACAGGGCACAGTGAGACAGCCTCAACCAGTGAAATGCTACAAAAAGCTTAAACGGGTGACAGCAGATAACATGCAGCCTAATCGATGGAACGAACACTGTTAAAGGAGGGAGGGAGATAGCTTCTCTCACCCCCTCGCTGCCCACAAAAAAAAAAGATTAGCAACGCTCATCTAACGGGGTGGGAGAATGGTAGCTGGACTGAGGCCATAGTGTCCTATCCAGGAAGGCAGTCACGTCACACCACATCAGGAGCCCCACCAAACTTCAGCATCAACCAAATTTCTGATTACAGTTTAGCTTCCCAGGTAGCCATGTCTATAGCTAATCACAAACATGCCCATCTGGATCCTCCTGACAGCTCTCCTTCTCACATAAACCTGCCTTCTGGCCTGTCTCAAGTCTCGTAAGTTTGGTAAATACACAGACAAAGATCTACTTGCTGGGCAGGACAGAGGTGAAAAGTGGCCCCTGCAGGACGGTGCTTTGGCCAAGGCAATGCCTTCATGCAAGCATGTACTCCGTCACTGAGTCTCTGAGCACCTGGTGATGCCAAGCATCGCGCTGGGCCCTGGGACGTGCGTCCCAGTCGCTGGCTTAAGGAGCTCACAGACTGGAAGCCCACTGTCAGTCCCGCTCACTAAGCAACATTTCTACCAGACTTCAACCTCTAGCCTGGCCAATTCCAGCCTCAGCCCCACAGACAGGAGGCAGCCAGGCCTGGCCGTCCAGGCTGACCAGCATGGAAAGGCCCTGGCAGTTCTCTCCCAGGGCTGTTTCAAGCCCCATGACAACTGGCCTGCTCCAAGTCACACTACCAGGAACTGGCAAGGTGAGGCAGGATTTGGAGTTGAGTCCCTTGGACTGCAGAGCCTGCCCCCTCCGCATTCTGCAGCAGGCAGCCAGCTCTCAAGGACAAGCAGGTGCCTGGGATAGGCCTTCCTTACCTGGCGGGACCACCTTCACCTCGGTGCTGCGGCTGACCGCCTGGCTTCCACGGTAGGCGCTGCACGTGTAGGAGCCCTCGTCCCTGGCCCGCAGGTTGTGGATCAGCAGTGTGCCATCCGGGGACTGGTGGACACGGTGGCCGTCGGCCCGCACCGGCAGCCCGTTCCTGGAGGGGAGAGGACGCTGAGAGAGCTGTCCAGGCCCTCGTCTTCAGGCCCTGGGAAGCTGTGCCAGGCCTCCCGGGGCCAGGGGGAGGAGGTAATCCAAGGCCACTCCAGAGCCAACGACTCCCTCTTCGCAGCCCCTCACCTTAAGGAAGGGATGGGTCTGGAACCAAGGTGATAGACCAGCGACGCCGAAGCAAAATACCTCGGAAGTGAGGTGAACTCACACCAGCTGACCTAAGTGACTGCAGATCTGCCCCTTGTCCCAGGACATCCCAGATCTGCCCCTGTGCCAGGACATCCCAGATCTGCCCCTTGTCCCAGGACATCCCAGATCTGCCCCTTGTCCCAGGACATCCCAGATCTGCCCCTTGTCCCAGGACATCCCAGATCTGCCCCTTATCCCCACAGGTCTCTCACTCTCCCTCCTCGTCAACAGAGGTCCTCTAAGCAGCGGGATGAAGGACAAGAGCACTCCTGCCTCCAGGGAGGTGGGGCGGGGTGCGGGTGGTAGGGGAGCCTTCCCTGAGGAGGACAGCTGGCCGAGGCCTGACCTGAGGGTGAGGAGGAGCAGCTGGCTGACAGGGAGGACACGGGGACTCGGGGGTTTGCAGGAAGGCCACGGCCGGAGCGAGGAGAGTGGGCGTGGGAGGAAGTGCGCACGGCTCTGGTCAGGAGTCTGGACCGGATCCTGGGGGTGAGCGAGGGGTGTGAGCTGAGCAGGACTGACAACGCCACGTGTGCTTGGAAAGGATCACCAACCGCAGCGTGGGGCAGGGACAAGCCCGAGGGCAGAGGCCAGGTGAGTGGCTGCCGCAGGTGTGCACACAGGTTGACGAGGCAGACAGTAAAGCAAAGGGACCTGGGTGAGGGTCAGAGGTGGGAGGTGGGGGAGAAGAAGAGATCAAGGGTAGCAGGTTCCTAGCTTGGTTACTGGGCAGTGGTGGTGCCCCCCCGACTGTGGGGAGATCCAGGGCAGGATGAGGGGTGAATGGTGAGGTTATTTTCCCCCATTTCGCATTTCGGGTGCTGTGAGACACCAGGAGGCATCAGATTTGAGGTCTGGACCCAGATAGTGTCTCAGCACTGATGGTTCTGGAAACTTCATGTCTACAGCGCTACCCAAGGTGAAGTTAGAGAAAAGCCGAGGACCGACGACCAAGGACAGACCTCAAGGTACACCAGCCTCTCAGGGAGAGGGATGCGATGAGCGGGCCAGGACAACAGAAGCAGTAGCCGGAGAAGCAGGAAGGAGACTGCAGGTCATGTGGGACAGAGTCTGCTCAAGGACTGAGGAACAGGGAGGTACTGGTGACCTCGGTCAGGGCAGTGTCCCTGGCATGGGAGTGCGGGGGTGGAGGAGAGGTCCCGGGGCAAGGGCTGAGCTGCCAGCAGGGAGGTGAGCAGACCGAGACAATGTAAACAGCCGTGCATGAAGGGGACGCAATATAGGACCCCACTGCAGGGAAACACTGGGTCAGAGGACGGTGTGTTTATGTTTGTTTGTTTTGAAGAGGGGTGTCCTGAGCATGTTTGCTGCTGGCAAGATCCAGGCCTGATAGGATAATCACAGCCACAGCTGATCAGGGCAGGGCCGGCTGAGAGCACCAGCTGAGAAGCCTGCAGAGGTTCCCACCACCTTCCCTGGCATCAAGGCCACAGAGAGGCAGCCGACCTCCGTGACCCTCACCGTTCCTGCCAGTGTGCGGGCCCATTCCCATCCCGGCATCGTCGCTCCAGTACTCACCCTTGAGGCTTGACCAAGAACATCCTTCCCTTCATCCATTCTCCCAGACAGGAGACAGCCTCACCCCACTGCGCACAGACGCACTTAGGGCAAACCTCTGGAGCCTGGGGGACACTGGGCCATCTCCTGCCTGGGAGTTTCTGGGGGGCTCAGATTACCCCAGGATCCCCAGAGCCTAGCCTAGTCCTGACATAGTGCAAGGAGGAAGTGGGCAAAAAACCGCTGAATGAATGAAAGACCAACAGATTTGGGGTAAAAGACCACTGAAGTCCTCAAAGCTGTGTGCAGCCCAGGGTTTCTCAATGCCAGTGGAGATTCTGTCACCCAGGAGACATTTGGCAACATCTGGAGACTTTTTATTGCCATGACTTGGGAGAGAGTGCCGCTGGCATCTGGCGGGTGGATGGCCTGGACGCTCCTAGGCGTCCTCCAGCGCACCCCAACAGACGAACGTGTCAGCCCAACATCTCAATAGTGCCGAGGTTGAGAAACCCGGGGTAGCCCGACCAACAGAAAAGAGCAGTCCCAGGGGGCTTCCGTGTGTCGGGATAAGGGCGCCGTGGCCCCTTCCCTGGCACCAGGCCGGGAGGCGGGAGTGGAAGAATGAGGGGTGGGGGCGGTGGTGACCGCAGCATCCTACAGGAAGGTGGACCCCCTCTGTCTGGGCTGTACCACCTCAGGTACGAGGGCCCGAGGGCCAGGCCTGCCTGGAGCAGAGCCTTACCTGGACCATCTGATGTTCACGCTTTCGCCCGCCACCGCACACAGCAGCCTGGCCGTGTCACCTTCTGGCACCATCACCGTAGAGGGCAGCCCTGTGATTGTCAGCTCCCCTGGGCCCAAGGAGGGGGCACTGTCAGCCACCACGCCCATCCTGCCCCACCTGACCTCAGAGGCCGCCGGCCACGCTCACCCTCCCGCTCGGGACTGCCGCCTTACCCAGAACTCTGAGCTGGACCCAGCGCTGGTCTCGGTCCTGCCCGTTGACTGCAACACAGGTATAGAAGCCTCCATCTTCCACAGCCACGCGGCTGATGACCAGGGAGCCGTCGGACTGCAGCTGGTGTCTGGGGGCCAAGCACAATTAGGCGTCCCCACCCCAAGGCGCCCGGCAGGGGGCGGGAGGGGCAGGATCTTCCCTCCCCTGGTGAGAGGCTGAGCTGCCCCTGCTGTCAGTGGGATCTGACCAACGGCCAGTTGGCCTCAGGCCCTCCAGCAGCTGGCACTCTCCTTAAAGACACCTGACTTTAGAGCCTGGCAATAAACAAGTCAAGTTTTCTGATACAAAATAATTCTGGCTTGGGTTTCTAGTTTTTGCTACACTTGTTTACTAGGCTCAGTCCTGGTTCAGCCACTTAGGAGCTGTGTGGTGTTCAGCTTGTGCGTGTCAAATGGGGGTAAAATAGCACCCACCTGTTGGGGCTCCTCTGCAGGTCATAATGAGGAGAAAAGCCTCACCTCAGAACGGGCTCAATAAACGTGAGCCCTTGTGATTAAAGCCAGAAGTGTGTCCGCCTTCGTTTCCTCACTCAGCTGTCACCTCTGTTAGCAGGCCCTTACTTCTGTCCGCTAACCACACTCCGGAAAGGCCCAGAGACCCAAATGCGGTCTGCCCGAGGAGCCCGACGCCACAGCTCCAACCCTCAAGGGGCCCTGGGGTCCTGCTCAGGACCAGGGGGCACCTGCAACTCCCTCCCCCAGTGGGGGTGGGGCTGGAGGCCGGCCAGGAGGGAGGGGAAAGGAGCTGAACGAACCTGGGGGAAGAGAGGGGCTGCCCATCTCTCTGCCACTCGACGCTTGGCGGTGGGAAGCCCTCGGCACGACAGGTCAGCCGGATCCGCTGGCCTGGATGGGCGTCCACCACCCCAGGCTGATGCCGGTCCAGACGCAGCCTGCAGAGCAGGCACCCCACGGCCGTGAGGGGGTCCCTGCCGCTGCCTCTCCCCAACTCCCACCCACGCCAGGGGACGGGACCTCCGCACAGCCTCGTGGGCCCCTTCCCCCTCCAGCCAGATTCTGCTTCCCAACATCACCCCTTTGTTCCAGTTGGGACATCTGGGACCAGGTCTAAAAGACACCTGTGGCTTATCTCACCTCCCCACGCAGAACCTCTGACTGTCCCCCGCCCGCCCTGTGCGTCTGCCTCCAGGTCCTTGACTTGGGCACCCCCAGCTCTCTGCATCCCCTCCGTAAACTGCCCTTCTTCAAGGCCTTCTCAGGCCCTCTAGCTGCCGGTGTCCTCCCCTCCCTCGGCTCCTGAGGCCTGGGCCAGGCACCGCTCCGTTCCCCACGGCTCGGGGTGGTGGGCGGGGTCCCCTTTCTCCTCCAGAAGCTGAGCTCAGGGACCCATGCTTCCCCAGCCCTCCCCTCACAGAGCCCTGAGCAGGGGCCAGCAAGCCTGCTCACAGCACACGCTGGCCTGGGACCACCCACCCTCCCCGCCTCTCACCGAGACCTCCCCTAACCCCAGCCTCAGTGGGGCAGACCAAGAGCAGGACAGCACTGCACACTGTTACCTGCTCGTGGGCCGTGGGTGCGAGGAGGAGACGGCCCCCCGGCCCCCAGAACTGCCCCCTAGGCCGCGGTCCCGAGGACTGTGGCCCTGGGCTGGGTCCCTGGTCTGAGGGAAGTGCCTTGGTTCAGCCTCAGGAAGCACAGCCACGTCACCCCCTGTCAGGAGGCCAGGAGAAGCAAGGGGTGAGCGGTGGGGAGAAGGGGGTGGAAGGAAGGGTGGGCCATGGGGCCGGCGGGGGACCAATGGAGAAATGAGGGCCACGAGGGGCAATACATCCACCCCAGCCCAGCTGGAGTGTGTGGTCCCTGCCACCAGGAGGCCCTGGCCCAAGGAAACACTAGTCCTCCAGTGCGGAGGCCCCCCGGCCCAGGCCCTCCGGCCAGAACCCCACCCCGGGGCCCGTGAGGACCCACTGCGGGGGTGGGGTGGGGACAGAGACCTGTGATGCGAAGCTGGATCTTCTGAGAGTCACTGTCTGGCCTGGTGCTGCCACAGCTGTAGGTGCCAGTATCCTCTGCCCACAGGGGGCTGATGACCAGGGAGCCATCGGGCTGCAGCTGGTGCCTGAATGAAGAGAGGGCGCTTGAGCTCTGGGCTCCTGAGGCAACAATGAGCCTGGCTCCTACAAGAGGGGCCGTCGCCCCACACTCACCCGCCCGTCCCAGGAGATCAGAGGGGCTGTGCAGCCTGCACACACACCTGGCAGAGGAGATGGGCCGCCCGTCTTTCTGCCACCTGGCGTGGGGGTCCAGGGAGCTGTCATCTGGGCAGAAGAGCCGCACCAGCTGCCCCAGGGCCACCTGTACCAGGGAGGGCTCCGAGCCTGCCAGGGTGATCCTGGAAAGGTGGGAGGGAGGGTCTGCGTGAGTGCCGGGACCAGGGACTTCACCACACAGAAAGCTTGGTGCCCATCCCATTCTGGGCACCTGTGGGGCCAGAGGCTCCCAGGGGAAGCCAAGCTCCGGAAGCCCAAGGACTCAGGAATCCGCCCTCCCCCCCCCCCAATATCCCCAGGCATTACTACCTCAACCTGTTCCTGCAAGAGCACAGAATAGGCACAGAGCCCAGGGACGGAGAGGTTGGGAGAGAAGCAACACCAGGTTCACGTGGGGGGCTAAACACATGCCTGATCCCTTTGGAATTCAAAGTTTTATTTATTTTGTTTTTAATCTTCCCAAATCTCATTAATATGACACAGTCACAAGACTAACAACAAATGAGACCCACATTAAACCTATGAGATCACATCACCATTTTACAGGTCAAGAAACTGAGGCTTCGAGAATTTGGATGACTTGCCAAAGGTCATGAAGCTCATAAGCTTTTCCAACTAGACAGGCCCTGGGCTATACCAGCAAGATCTGCTGGAGAGTCCAGGCACCACCATCCACCGACTGCCTGACCCCCTGAGCAAGTCTCATGTCTCCAAAGCCTGAGCTTCCCCGTCTGTAGAATGATGGTAGCAAGGCCCTCCAGTCTGGGCTGTTTGGAAGATTCCAGGTTAGGGATGGAGGGAGGCCCAGCTGACCTCAGGGTTTTAGCTCCAAAAGGCTCAGCCCTTGGGCCTGGGTCCCTAATCCCCCATCCCACCTGGGGAAGGTGGGCCTCACCTGTAGGAGGAGCTGTGAGAAGGTGGCGCTGGTGGTCCTGCGTCTCCGCCCAGTACAGGGGCACTGGGCCCAAGCTCCTGGCCCTGGGGCCCCTCTCCAAAGGCCTGTCTGTGGTCCATGGCCCCCGGCCCAGGCTCTTGATCTCGCCACCACAGGCCACCGGAAGGCAAGGGCTTTCTCTGGACCACAGGCTCCGTCCCGTGCTGGCTGGCCTCCTGCTGGCCCCCAGGACCGCTGCCGCCACTGTCTCTATGGGTGCTTTGGCCAGAGGCCCCAGGGTCGTGTCGGCGGGGCTCATGTTGGGGTCCCCGGCAGCTGCTCACACACTCCTCCTCCGAGGCAAAGTTATTGGCGTTGCCATGGCAGCCACCATACCAGAAGCGGTTACACTGGCCCACGGAGGCGATGAAGTACCAGCGGGCGGCCCAGTCCATGCAGGAGCCATGGGCGCTGGGCAGTAGGCACCGCACGGGGTACACTGAGGGGGCAGGGAGGACGCAGGTCACCGGGACCCAGTAATGAAGCTGCAAACGCTGCCCAGGACGTAGGAGTGAGGCCCTTCCCGGGGTATGGAGCACATCTACACTGGGCCCCTGACCAGCCCTGGGGACAGTCTGTTCACTGCCCAGACCTGCGCTGGGCTGGGAACCCAGCAGCCTCCAGAATCATCCCCGTCCACCTCCACCCCCAGAACTAGAGCCGTCCAGAGGTCAGGGCCGTGAGCTCCCTGGACAGGCTCCCTCGTGCTCTTCCCCACCTGACCCAGGCCCCAAGGGCGCACACAGAGCAACCCCAGGGCCAAACCTTGCTGTGCTTAGCTCACAATGAGGACCCAGCCCTGAGCCCCCAAAGGCCTGTGAAGATGCCCAGTGAGGGGCCCACCCTTGTTCCCAGGACCCTTCACCAGCTCTGAACCTTCTCCAGCCCCCAACCTGCCCATAATAATCGCCCTCCTCCCAGGCACAGCCTGCCCCCTCTCCGCATTCAGATGTGACCACGCTGGCCACTGCTTAAAGCCCATCCAGGTGCCCAGCCCCCTGCAGACTCAGCCCACCAGCCCACCTGGCTTCCAACGTCCCTGTGATGGTCCCTGGCGCTCCACCCATGCACCCCATGCTCCCGCCTCACAGCCCTCCCTCCAGGACTCATCCCAGGCAGGGTGGGGACACCCCGTCCATCCCAGCCCTGATGACCCTGTCTCTGGAGGGGGCTGAGCCCCGGGGGCAGCACAGCCTTCCCTCTCTGTGGAATCCACACCGACAACTACTCCAACTCCCACAAGCAACCAGGCGGCGACAAGTGCAAACCGTTGGACACGATAATAATCTGGCACTGTTCTCTGGCCTGGCACCTAGTAGGTGATCAATAAGTATTTGTGGAAGAAAAGAGCAATACCCAAGGCAGCAGGAAGGTTTCTGGCTCTGGGTGGGGTGGCGAGCACAGTGGGACCAGAGCCTACCCACCAGGAAGGACAGGAAGGGGCATCCACTCACTGTAGCTGGGCTGGCCCACACAGCCTTCCCCAAGAGGGCCCAACGCGGAGGCCATGTTGTCATAGCAACAGCCGAACTGGGAGCCCCGGCACTCACTGGGCTCATTCTGCTGGGCCTGGGGAGGAAGGCCAAGGTTGGGAGGTTGGAAATAGGTCTGGATCTTGGTGGGAACTCTAGGCTACCAGGCGGAGGATGGCAGGAAGAGGGACAGAACCGTGAACACGTGGAGCATAACCCCAGCCCTGGGGGCAGATCAGAGGCCAGGAGAATGTTGGCTGAACCCCTCAGTTCCAGCCCAGGCCTGTCGCTGAAGCCCTGTGCCCTCCAGAGGATGGTTCAGGCCAGCAGGCTTCAGGGACCTCCTTTCTCCAAGGCTAAAGCTGCAAAAAACCTGGGTCACAGTGGCATTGAGCAGGCTTGGGGGCTGGACTCCTGCCCCTCACGTGACCACTTACTGTGGAAGCCACCTCTCTCGACCGTGGCCTGCTCCCGGGGTTGTCGTGTCCATAAGTGCTCGCACAGCCAGCCTGATGGGGCCCCTCAGCCACAGACACCCCGTCAGGACAGCACCCGAACCTAGACAGACATCACACAGCCGTCCCCTCACCACCCAGCCCTGACCCCCACCCCTACCAGGGACCCTGAGCGTCCTGTATCCCAGGATCCAGGCTCTGAGGCTCCCTGAGCCAGGGGCTAACCGGATGAAGATCCGCGTGGGAGACGGGTTGTCCCGCGTGCAGGGAGAACCATTTTGTGAACCCCAGTCTCTGCCATGTCCACTGACCGCTTAGAGGCTCCCAGTGAGGGCAACAGGAAAACAATAAGCAGAGCTGAACCCTTAATAATTGAGAGATCTTCAACTCACACAGCCCACCACAAAACCGAGGAGGGGGAAATTCACCTGAACCTGCCCAAATACCAGGTTCCCAGGGAGTTTTTACAAAATGGCAGCAGTTGGGCGATGGGGCAGAAGAGGGTGTCAAAGGAGCCCACCACTTATTTCACCTCCACCAACCAGGAGTTGGGAAGGAAGGTGAAAGAAGGAACATATCAAAGCACCTTCTATGTGCCAGGCACCATGTGATTCGTTTCAGCCTCACAGGAACCCCAGTCAGTGGCTGTCATTGTTTCCAATTCTCAGCAGAGAAAGCCAAGATCAAAGAGGTTAATAACTTGCCCCAAGTCACCCAGCACACAGCTGGTAAGTGGCTGAGCTGAGAATCACCCCCAGGCTGCTGGGCGCCGAACCTCAGCCCTTAGCACCACAGCCCCTGAGGGAGTGGGAGTCTGGTTTGGATCGGAGAGCTAGAATCACAGCCCATTTTCCTTCCCAGAGCCTCAGGCTACATCTCAACAGGCTGACTTCTGCAGAGAAAGCAGGGGGTTTACCCACACCTGGCACATTAGGGAGCTCAGCGAGAGGAAGCCAAGTCCTCGGTTTTGCGCTATCAGGGCAGCTCAGAGACAACACCCCTGGAGCTCTGCTAAGCCATCCCACCGCCTCTCTGAGCAGAGACACTGCCCCGTGCATCGGACACAGCCCCTGAACACATACCTTCCCTCTTCGACCTGGGGAGAAGGAAGAGGCGCCCACCTGCTCTGCTGACATGAGGCCCCCGGGCAACCTTGCCACTGCGGCCCAAGAGACGCAGTGTGGCCATCGGGGCAGCACCCATGGGGGCTGTGTCTGCAGTCACGGGGCGCCAAGCCAGACCGCAGGGGCTGCCGGTGTGAGGAGTGCCGCAGAGATGGGGCTGGGCCCGGGGCTGGCAGGTGTGGGCTCTGGTCGCCTCTGGGGTTACCCTGAGCTGAGGGCTGCTCCTGGGGTGCCCACCACTGGCCTCTGAAATCTAGAAAGAAGAGGAAGCAAAAGTCATGTGATGTCTCCACCTGGCTCCTCACCCTCCATCTGTACCTACATCAGACCCACCTCTCCCCATCCCCCCAAACCACCTGCCGCCACCCTCAACCTCCATCTCAAGGGCCCGGGGCTGGGGGCTTCCACTGAGCTTCTCACCTGAGGCGGGGGCCTCTCGTGGGCCCAGAGACATCCACGGGTCCCTGGGGCTGGTGTGCATGTCCTGCATGCTGGGGACTTCTGCGGGGAGCCGGGGCAGTCAGGGTGCAGAGGGAAAGCCACCCCCACCAACATCTGCTCCCACCCCACTACTCAGGCAGGACCTGGGGAACCCAGGACAGTAGAAGGAAAAAGGAGCAGACTTGTGTTTTTGTAAACACCCTTCCCAGGTTTCAAGAGAGTCTTTATCGCATAGAAAATGCTCATGTTACATGTTCAGCAAAAGGAAAAGCCACATGTAAAATTAGCGTTTATGTTTGATCCCAATGACATAAAACAAAAAATGATACACATTTTTAATTGGACTGATGAAAAGATAAACAATCCAATTTTAAAATGGGCAAAGAACTTGAACATATGCTCCTCCGAAGAAGACACACAGATGGCCAACAAGCACACGAAAAGATGCTCTACATCATCAGTCATTAAGGAAACGCACATCAGAGCCATAAGGAGACACCACTTCATATGCACTAGGATGACTCTAATCAAAAAAGACTGAAATAACAAGTGTCGGCGAGGATGTGGACAAACTGGAAACCCATGCACTGTTGGTGGGAATGTAAAATGGTGCAACACTGTGGAAACAGCCTGGCAGTTCCTCAAAAAGTTAAATGGAGTTACCATATAGCCCAGCAATTCCACTTCTAAATATATACCCAAGGGAACTGGATATACACACCCACACAGAAACTCCTACATGAATATGTTCATAGCAGCATTATTCATTATGGCCAAAAGGTGAAAACAACCCAAATATCCATCAACAGACAAATGGATAAACAAATTGGGTACATCCATATAATTGAATGTGATTTAGCCGTAAAAAGGAATGAAGTGCTGATGCATGCCACAACTTGGAAGAACCTCAAAAACATTTTGCTAAGTGAAAGAAGCCAGATGCAAAAGGTCTGCTCTTCCTTTTATCTGATATATCTAGAATTGGCAAATCCATAGAGACAGAGAGCAGATCAGGTGACCAGGGAAGGGGACTAGGGTTAATGGGGAGTGATTACTTGATGGGTACAGGGTGCTTATACAGGGTGATGAAAAATTTTGAACCTAGAGAGTTGGTGGTTGTACAACATTGTGAACACAACAAATAAGAGCACACTGTCTACTTGGACTTCCCTGGTGGTGCAGTGGTTAAGAACCCACCTGCCAATGCAAGGGACACGGGTTCGAGCCCTGGTCCGGGAAGATCCCACATGCCGCGGAGCAACTAAGCCTGTGCACCACAACTACTGAGCCTGCACTCTAGAGCCAGCAAGCCACAACTACTGAGCCTGCGCGCCTAGAGCCCGTGCTCTGCGACGCAGAGTAGCCCCCGCTCGCCTCAACTAGAGAAAGCCCACACACAGCAACGAAGACCCAATGCAGCCAAAAATAAATAAATAAAAACAGCACACTGTATACTTTAAAGTGGTTAACTGTGTGTTACTGATTTTCACGTCAATTAAAAAAATTCCATATTAAAAACAATTGGATTAATAGATGAAGGGATAGAGAGTAGATGATGAAAAAGTAATTACAACAAAATATTAATTGTGAACTTGATGGTGGGCACGTGGCTGCTCACCACACAGCTCTTCAACTTTCCTGTGTGATTCAAATTTCGCATCGTCTCTTGTCCAGCTTAGTAAACTTACTAAAAGTCACGAACTGTACCATTAGCGTGGGTGAATTTTACGCTGTATGATGTTTAAGCACCTCAGTATTAAGTTCTTAAAAAGATTTTCATCACAAAATATTAGAGAAAAAATGCAAAAGGCTGAGTAGATAAATTTAGGATAATAGGAATTTTTAAAAAGGGTACCCAAAAGAATACTAGCAGGACACCCCCAAAATGCTCACAGTGACTGTGAAACAGACTCACAGACACAGAGAACAGACTTGTGGCTGCCAAGGGGGAGGGGAGTGGGGGAGGGATAGATGGGGAGTTTGGGATTAGCAGATGCAAACTATTACATATAGGATGGATAAACAACAAGGTCCTACTGTATAGCACAGGGAACTATATACAATATCCTGGGATAAACCATAATGGAAAAGAACATATATACTGATACACATACATATATATATAAAACTGGGGACTTCCCTGCTGGTCTAGTGGTAAAGAACCCGCCTTACAATGCAGGGGATGCGGGTTTGATCCCTGGTCAGGGAACTGGGATCCCACATGCCACGGGGCAACTAAGCCCGCGGTCCACAACTACTGAGCTCGTGCGCCTCAACTAGAGCCTGCGTGCCACAAACCACAGAGCCCACGCACTCTAGAACCCACGCCACAACTAGAGAAGCCCACGCGCCGCAACGAAAGATCCCGCATGACTCAACGAAGATCCTGCGTGCCGCAACTAAGACCCAGCGCGGCCAAAAATAAAATAAAAAATAATAAATGATAAATAAATCTTTCAAAAAAATAAAACTGAATCACTTTGCTGTACAGCAGAAACTAACACAACATCGTAAATCAACTATACTTGAATAAAATAAATTTAAAAAACAAAAAAACCAAAATGCTCACAGTGAATGTTTCTGAGTGCTTTATGTGTGTGCGTGTTTTGCGAGGCAGAGGTGGTGGCGGGGGGTCCCTTCCTTCTATTTGTTAGTTTTTCAAATTTTCCACAATAAACATATTACTACATAGTGGAACAAAGTTATAAAAAATGAAATAAGTGAAAATTCCATTCTCACGTGGACTACATCTTGCCAGTCTCCAGGGAATATTTAAAAAATAATAATTTAGGGTTGGAAGATTCCAGTAGAGAAGCGGGAAAATTTTTGTTTTCATTTTATTACCTATCCCACCTGGGCCAAAACCTCGGACAAGGCTGATTCCAGTTCCCTCCCCTGTTCTGGTCTCCTACCCACATTCGGCCCTGCATTCACAGTCCCCAGCCAGCCTCAGAATTCCTGCTATCCCTCCGTTGCCTGAAAGGCACCTTTCTGCCAAGCCCACCCTGCCTCTGGCTTCCCCTCCTGTGACTCTTCTCTGCCACCTTTTCAGGCTTAACTTGGAGTCTGGGGCCCCTCCCCACACCCACACCCGCAGGGGATCAGGCTCTGCTGGGCCAGCGCCGGCCCCTCCATTCCCATCATTCTCTCTAAGAGCTTGGATTTCTGCACCCTGCTCCCCACCTGGCTCCTGCTTCTCAACTCTCTCCACTTCAGCCTGACACTCAGGCAGGTGCCAAATCTGTCCTAAACATCTTTCATGGTGTCACTTCTAGCTCCAAAACTTTCAGTGGCTCCCCTGGGCCTATCAGACAAATTTAATCGGTAGCCAGAGGCCTGAGGCCCTCAGCATCGCCCCAGCCCGAAGAGCATCCGCCCTGGACAGACCCGTCATCACCCCCATACCCTGTGCCGAGGGCCGGTCCTGGGCCCCTACTGGTCTCACAGTTACTGAGCACTTGAAATGTGGCCTGAGGGACTGAGAAACTGAGTTTTAAATTTTACCGAATTAGAATTAATTTTAAATTTAAACACTGACACATGATTCATTTATTGAAAAACGCTTCAGTATGTCTGGAACGACTTGGGGATGTGAATCTGCTTTTTCAACTGTACGTTTCATGACATCTAAATCGAGATCGACAACACCAGTGAAATTTTAGCACTGCGGGTTCGATCCCTGGTCGGGGAACCAGGATCCCACATGCCGCAGGGCCACTGGGCCCGTGTGCCACAACTACTGAGCTCGCGTGCCTCAACTAGAGGGCCTGCGTGCTGCAAACTACAGAGCCCACACGCCCTGGAGCCCACGCGCCACAACTAGAGAAGAGAAAACCCGCACGCCACAACTAGAGAGAAGCCTGCACGCTCCAAGATCCCACATGCCTCGATGAAGATCCCGCATGCCACAACTAAGACCTGATGCAGCCAAAAATAAATAAATAAATATATAATAAATAAATCTTTAAAAAAATAAAATAAAATGTGGTTCTTAGAAAATTTTAAATGACATGTGGGGCTTGCCTTCTATTTCTTTTGGCAAGCACTGCTCAAGAGTCTAGAAAAGACGGGGAACCAGAGCTGTCCGGTGTGTCCGCTCAGAAGCCCACCCCTCAGGGGGCCGCCTCTTTGCACCCTCGGCCCCTCCTCCCGGGCACTTGCCAGTAAGCACTACAGCACTAGTTACAGTACCCAAAACAGCAGGAACCGCCTAAATTCTAAATTCATACCCACCATGGACTTCTGTGGAGCCCCTAGAAATCACAAGACGAAAATGTTCACACACCAAATGTCATTAGGGGGAAAAAGGAGATACAAAATCACACATACGTTACAAGGAAGTTCACTAAAGATTTATCCCAACAATAGATGGGATCAAGGGTAATTTAAGTTTCTCGCTACATACTAATTTTCTAAATTCTCCAAATTTTCCACAATGAACATAATTATTTTTATAATTATGAAAACAGCAATGAAGGTTATTTCTTTTACAACTCAGCCTGGCCTGAAGTCCTCTTTCTGTTTCCCTCCTTTCGACCTATGTGAATGCCTCTCTGGGGCAGGTTCAGGACAGCCTCTTCCAGGAAGGCATCCAGGGTCCTGGGACACTGAGTGGCTCCAGGGAGCTGGACTCGTAAGAGCCCGAGGATCCTCCTGCTCGTGTACCCCAAGGGCCAGGCCAGGCTAAGGAGCCCCAGGAGCCCGGCCCAGGGTCCCCCAGGCCCTCACCGCCACTGCCACCCACGCTTTGCTTATGGAGTACTGTGTATTCAGGCACTGTGCCAAGCGATCACCACGAGCCTGGAAGGTCAGTCTTATTAACCCCACTGTACAGATGGGCAAACCGAGGATCAGAGAGGAGGGGCAGTTGCCCAGGGCCACACGGCTGGTCAGCAGTGGAGATTTGAACCCAGGTTAGCTGTTGATTCCAGGCCACTGGTTCTTAGCCACCTTGCCACGTGCCTCCACTGGAACCCAACCATTCCCCCATCACTGGCACATCAGGGCCAAACGCCTCTCTGCAGCATCACAAGGCCGACCACCCACCCCCCGGCTCAGCCCCAACCCACGCCTTCCCTCAGTAACACTTCCTCACACCAAGTAAGTTGCTGGCCTCTGTGCCCTTTGTCCTGCAGCTCCTCACGACGGGGACACCTTCCTTCCCAGTGGGGACGGGGGTGAGGGGAGGCGGGAAGGCAGAGGCAATATGCGAGGACAATCCTTCCTGGACCGCCTCCCTCTCTGCACTCAGTCACCCAGTCACTCAACAATTACTGAGTACCTAGCACGCGCTAGCTAAGTTCTGCAGGGATATAAACAGAAAGAAGGAAGGGGACCTGGCCCTCAAGAAGCTTACAGCTAGTAGGCCTACAAGCCATGTACAACCACTGCAGCACCAGGAAACCAACCTAAGAGCGACAGCAGTTACAGTGAGCTATGGGGGTGGGGTAAGGGATGCGACCTCCGAGGGGGGAAACAGGGCTGCCTGGTGAGGCTGTCTAGAGCCGGACTCTGTGGGTGGCAAAGGCTTCCCACACGGTGATGTGTGAGAGCGTTCCAGGTGGCTGACAGCACAGGCAAAGGCCCAGCGGCAGGAAGGGCTGGCCAGGTTGATAGCAGGGAAAGAGGTTGGGCCAGGTACCAGCTGCCCCTCCTGTCCTTACCTGGAGGAAGATGGCAGGGCTGCGTGTTACAGGGCTCCACATCCGCAGGCCTGGATGGCTGCAGGCTCCCGCAGTGGCCGGGCGGGCCAATGGCGCAGACCACCTGGCGCCTCCGAGTGCCCGAGCTGCAGCTCTTGGAGCACTGGGGCCCCCCGGGGTGGGAGTGGGAAGAGAGAACAAGCCCGCAAAGGGAGAAAGACCCTGAGACTGGGTGGGGGGTACCCATAAGGCAGGGGGAAGGGGGAAGGTGCCTGGTACTGCGTGTCAGACCCAAGGACAGGCACATGTGCAGCCTCCGGTCAGAGACCCAAGGGACCGGGATTGGGCAGCAGGTATGGGTGGGGGGAAGTACTCACTAGACCCCAGGCGCCTATGTGCCAGGCCTGGTCACGGTCACTGAGTGGGGGACAGCTGTCATGCACACAGGGCTCAGTGAGGGGGGGACGGTCCTCCAAGGAGCACGCTGTGGCATGGAGCAGAGACCCCTCGTCACCCCGGCAGGTGACGGTCCGCCTCCGGACCCCGGTGCCGCAGCTGACAGAGCACTGTAAGGACCAGGCTGTCAGCAGGAGCTGGTCCTCGCCCAGCGGGAGGCCCACCAGCCTGGCACGGAGGGCAGACAGCACCCTACTGCCCCACGTCCAGTTCCCAGGCCCAGAGAGGCTGAGTCATCCTCCTGCGGTTACACAGCCTGAACCATGGCTGCAGATACCAAGCTGAGGTGCGTTTTCCACATTCCTTCATTTGCAACGGCAACATAGGTAGGTGCCAGAAGCAGTGACCAGCAGTCCCGGTTTCCCCCTGGCCCCCAAACAGTGTGCCCGGCTTCTTCTTTCCCACCCGGCCTGGGACCCTAGAGAAGGAGGAAGAACACGGGAGCAGGAGTCCAAGCCCCCGCTCCTAGGCCCAGCTTCTGCCACAGCTTCCAAGACCACGTGGCAGGTCACTTTACTCCCAGGATCTGTCTGCCCGAGGCGGAGGACGAGCCTCCCAGCCCTGCCCTGCTGCTGCCCAGGCCCAAGACCCAGCTCCTGACTTCCGCCCCTCCTGGTCAGGGCCGGGCCTCACCTCGCCCCAGGGCTCCGCGCTCCAGGCTGTGCAGCGCTGCAGGTTGCAGGCCTGCGTGGTAGGGGGCTTCTCAGGCAGGGCCGCACACTCGGCGTCCTCAGCAGCCTCCTGGACGCCGGCGCCATCAGATGAGACACAGTAGACAGTGCGGGACTGGGAGCCGCCCTCACAGGAGGCCGAGCAGGGCGTCCAGGGCCCCGTCTTCCAGCTGGCAGGGAGCAGGAGGGCGGTGAGGCTGGCCCTGCAGCAGGGGGCCAAGGGACCCCCACCCGGCCCATTCTCTGAGCATCAGGCCGCGCAGGTGAGGGGCAAAGAGCCCTGCGCAAAGGCCAAGGTCCGGCCCTGCTCACCCATCCCCACCACTGTGCACTGGTCCCTATAAACACGGAGCCTGGCTGCCTCCCTCTCAGCGTTCCTGTCCTCACCTGCGTCCCCCTTCCTCCTTCTCACCAGGTCAGCCATCACCCCCAGCCAGACTCCATCCCCTCTGGGTCTGAACTTAGTGGGGGCATCTCCCGGAGGGGCCGTGCTCACCCAGGTGGGGAGTGGCCCTTCCTGGCCGTGGGGCCCAAGGACCTAGAAGAAAGGGCCAGCCCCACTGCAATGCAAAGCCACGCCCACCACCATCCCAAGAGACCAGCTGCCACCAAGGCCATGGGAGGAAGGACTGCACAGCCCTGCGGGGAGCCTGTGGCCCAGGAGTACCTGTTCCTGCACACACGCTGGGCCCCAGCGAGGGGCCACGCTCTGGGCCGGTGCAGGTAAGAGGTCCCTTGTGCACAAACACGGGCACTGCCGATGCCCTCAGGCCCCTTGGCCCGAGCCCTGGCCCACTCCTTGGCATCTGCCAAGTCCCCTGCCAGCTCAGACAAACGGGGCCTCCGATACCCCCCCAACCCTCCCGCCGCCAGCCTGGACATCCTGGGCACTGTGTGGGCTCACGAGGGCGGACGGAATAGCCCGGGCTCTCATGCTCAGGACCCCCCACTGCCCCGCCCGGCTGACAGCTGGCTCCTCCCGCTCTGTCCACAGCTCTGAGGAGCCCCCCAACCTCTTTCTTTGCTCAACACCTAAAGCGGCTGAGGGACCCCACTCCCTTCCCACCCAAGAGCTTGGGTCCCGCAGGGGCAGAGGGGGCTGGCAGGGCCTCACCGCTTGGTGTGTGGGCAGGGCTGAGGGCTGCAGGGTCGGCGGTCAGCCGGCCGCGGCCGGTGCCGGCACAGGTGTTCGGGGTAGACCTCATTGTCGATGGTGCAGAACACCGGGCGGGTCTGCTGACCTGCAGAGGCCCGGCCATAGCAGGCAGCCAGTCAGTCCAGACTCGCCAAATGCATTCTCTGGGCCAGGCACCCTTCCGGACACGTCCCAGGCATCACCTTGATTAAGCCTCAAACGAACCCCTGGGGTAGGCTGCCATCACCATCCTCAACTTACGGATGAGGAAACTGAGGCTCAGCGAGTTGTATCTGTGGGCGATGGAGCCCCGCTCTGACACCTGACCATTAGCTCCAGGCCCAGCCTCCACCACCAATGGAATACTGTCTCCTGTGAGATGCCACTGCCTCGGGGAAGCCCTCTGGTTCTCTTAGGTTGGGCGGGGGCCCTTCCTCGAGTCCCCTGATCTCTGGGTTTCCCCCAGGGGACCCCCATGACATGAGGCTGTCTCCTCTCCTTGTCCACCCCCCACCCACAGCTGGAGCGCCTGGAGGAGAGAGCCAAGCCCCGCGTGCAGCCGCGCCCCCTGACCAGGGCCCTGCCCTCACCTCCACCACACGTGGCGCTGCAGTCGCCCCACGAGCCGTGGCTCCAGCTGAAGCCGGGCCGGGGGGTGCTCAGGGGCAGGTGGTACTCGAAGTGCACGCCAGGGTTGGGCTCCTGGCTGATGAGCTGTGCAGGAGGGTCCCCACTGAGGCCTGATGCCAGGGGGCCGCGCCCGCCCAGCCCGCAGCCCTCCTGCCGGCCGCCCCCGTCTCCCGCCAGCCCCGCTCACCTCGACGATCAGGGGCTCCGAGGTGGGGCCGCGGGCGTGGAGCCGCTCGGGCGCCAGGTCCCCCTCAGCTCCCCGCTCATAGTGCAGGACGGTGCTGGCCACAGGTAGGGCCCGGGCGCCCTCGATGGTCCAGTGCCCGTTGAGGTAGTAGTCACCACGGACGCTCTTCACCGCTGGGCAGGGCAAGCACCCTGGTCAGCTGCCCGGCAGGACCCGCCCCCGCCCCAGACCCGAACTGTCCTCACCCAGGAAACTCCTGCTGGCGGCCGCCTCCTCAACGCGGATGCTCGTGGCCCCCGCGGGAACTATGAGGATCTGGTTGTAGCCTGAGGGCACAGAGATACCCGGGACCACTCAGCCACAGGGAGGAGTTGGCCCTGAGGAGGCTAGGTGCCCGCAGCACAGGTGGGGTCAGGGCAGGGCAAGTAGCACACAGGCAGGGCCGGGTGCTTGGGAAAGAGTGTTCCTGAAGGAGCAGGCAGCCTTGCAAAGCCCAGAGGGGCGGGCAGGCTCCAGCGCCCATACTGACCAGGAGGGGAGGGGGCAGATGGGGACGATGGGGGAAGGGATGAGGAGGAATCCAGGTGGCCACTGGATAAGGGGGCAGAGATCCTAGTGTGAGCCCACAGGCTCCTGGACAAGGGTTTGGCCTCCACCCTGAGGCATGACCTCAGGCCTTTCATGACCTGAGTGCCAGATCAGACCCTCTCAGTGCCATGAGAGCAACTCAGCCAGTGAGGGAGACAGGCCAGGAAGGAGCAGGTAACAGACCCTTGTCTCAACTGTCTGTGGACCCCGGGAGGAGCCCCACCTCTGCTGAGGTCATTGGCATCAAAGACGCCTGTGACGGGGTAGCAGGTCGTGCCGTCACCCCCGCACTGCAGACACTTGTCCTCCTGCTTCCACGAGTCCAGCTTGTGGTCACAGCCGACAACCTGCCAGGCAGAGACGAGGGGAGATGGGAGAGACCAGACTGAGTCACGGTCACACCAGGACTTGAACCCTGGCCGCGTAGCCAGGTCCAGGAGGCGCAGTAACCATTCACTAGCCATGGGGGCCGAGTAAACCTTGAATCTGGCCCGTGGCTGACAATCCACCTCTTCTGCCTACTCGGCACCCGTGTCCCCTTCTCTGACAATAGCACCTCATTTTCCTTCCTTTGTGGGAGCCACCTCTCTCCCACAGAGTTTGCATACAGTTCCCCAACAGTGGCTTCGGGCCAATCAGCGGGTTGTATGCCTTGCTCAAAGCTCACAGGGGGAGCCCCAGGCCAGGACAAGCCAAAGGCAACCCCAGGTCGCTGGAACTCCTGGGAATAGGGCGCCCTGTCCCAGGGGGTTGCCAGGCTGGGACAACTGAAGCCTGGGCTGCTGGGCCAGCTTCACACCTCATCAGAAGAACCTGTCTGCCCCTAAGCTGACCCAAGAGACAAGGAGAGAGATGTTTCCAGCATCATCATTCAAGCACCTGCAGCCAGCCAGCCCTTCCCTCAATGGCATTTTTAAAATTTCTTAAGTCAGTTTTAGTTGGGTTTCTATTACTTGCCCGTGAGCCACAACTACTGAGCTCGCGTGCCACAACTACTGAAGCCCGTGCGCCTAGATCCCGTGCTCCACAAGAGAAGCCACCGCAATGAGAAGCCTGTGCACCTCAACGAAGAGTAGCCCCCGCTTGCCGCAACTAGAGAAAGCCTGCGCGCAGCAACAAAGACCCAACACAGCCAAAAACAAATAAATAAAATAATTTAAAAAAAAAAAAGAAATACACTGGCAAATGTATTAAAATATTTATGTCTGGAAGATTTGAGGATACAGGAGAGAAGGCTGTAGGGACATTATCTTCAAGTATCAGAAAATAGGAGGAAATCCAGGGTGGGAAAGGGGAATGGAAAGAATTAAGAATAATGGAAGAGAGGTTCATTTAGTATAATTGTGAGCAGCTGTGAAGAGCAGCATGGAAACAAAATTACCCAGAAGAGGTGGTAGCCTCGGCGTCCACAGTGCCACCCAGAGGGTTCCTCTTACTAGAGTTTTCAAAGGGCAAAGGTAAGAGGGTCACAGGGCATCTGCGATGCAAGGCACCTTAGAAGCTAGTCTTGAGAAGACGTCAAAGTCATGAGAGCCCCTGGCCTGCTGATGTGGGGCTGGGCGACGTCTGCAACAGGCCCCAAGCCATCTGGTGGGGGTGGGGGCATAACTCACCCGGCAGCTGCCATCCACGCAGATGTCCCGTCTGCCAGGCTCGCAGGGTGTCCCGTCTATGACGGCCTCCCTGTGCTTGTAGTAGAAGCTCTCTCCCTTGGGAATGCAGTTCAGTTCACATTTGTTTGGGGCTGCGGTGAGCAAGAGGGGAAAGCTGAGAGGCTGAGCGAGGTTCAAGGCCTGTCCTAGCAACAGCGAAGTGTGGGCAGGGGCCAGAAGCACGCGCGCCCACGACTGGGAGGGGCCTACAGCGCCATACGTACTCCCAGTGGCTCAGAATCCCACCTCCAACCCAGGGAGAAGGGATGCTCTCCCCGAAACTGCTGCATCTCTGGGACTCCCTGGGAATCAAGTCGAAGAAAAATCCCAGAATAAGGAAAAAGCTAGACATTTGAAGAGGTCTATCTCAGCCTTATTATTCATAATAGTCCAAGTTTTAACAATCAGCTACTCTATTATCTATCACTAGAATATTACGCATGTTGACTGTGCTATTAAAAACTATGATTATGAAGACTAGACAATAATGTGGGAAGATGCTTATAACAGAGTGCAAAGTGATACTATGTAATAACTACAAATATGTAAACAGAGAGAGAATAATGTGAAAAGGGCTAGCATGAAATGCTAGCCGGGATCCTATGAAAGAGATAGGGTTAAGGTGTTTTTCTTGTTTCAATTTTTATATTTATCTAAATATTATATACACATTGTTTAAACAGCCCAGAAGTGCAAATAGAATTGTAATCACCTCCACCACAAAGAAGGCATCCCTCGACAACCCTTTTTAAACTTTCCTCTGTGTTCTAATTTTTCTATAACATATATTTAAATTATTTTCAACATACCCTCACCTTAGGATCCAGGAGGAGCAATGAAGGCAAACTACCCCACTGGGGCCGCCCCCTCTAGCCAAGACCCCTTCCCCGCCCCAGAGCACACACAGGATATGTTTACTGATTTGGAATCCAGAGTGCCACAGAGTTTCCAGGAGTCATCCACAGTGAGCAGTGAAAACTACTACTCAGAAGGATTATCCTAAGGTATGTTCTGACTCATCTAAAATGCTTTAAGTACACGCATGTTAGTGTTTTTTGTTTGTTTTCTTGAACTGTATTGCTCTAAAAATGAATGACCCCACACCTTCCTCAAAGTTACCCAGAGCCGGGCTCCGGCCCCAGAGACTCTGAGTAAATGAGCCCTTGCCACACCAAGCCCCCTGCAGCCCAGCCTGCAGTTTGCCCAAACTCGGGCACCAACTCCACTCCCCACCTCGCACCCCACCCCCGCCCGGCCCCCCACCATGCCTCCTGCCACGTGAGGAATGCTTCCGGAGCAGGCCAAACAAAAGGCTCAAAACGGCAGAGGCTTGGCCAAGGCTTTGTTTGAAAACGTACCTACGGAGGGGAAAAGGATGGAAAAACCTCAAAACGACCACCACTGTTGTGCCCTGCTGGGGGTACTGGAGGTTTTTCTTTAAATGTATTTGACAACGTGTCTGTAATATGGTAATGAGAACTGCGAAATGCGAAGTCAGCGTAGCAAAGAGATCCCCCAAAGATGGGGCCCAGCGTAGGGCAACGCAGGCGGGGGCGGCAGTCGGAGGGACTCGCGCACTTACCGCCGTAGTAGGGCAGCCACTCGTACCGCCGCCCCTGGAACTCCTGGCCGTCGAACTCGGCGCACTGCTCCGCCCTGAAGTCGCGGGCGCCGTCGGGGCAGCTCTGCGGGGCGGAGGGGACAAGGGAAGGGGCTCGTGGGTCCACCACTGGGGTCTGCCGCCCGGTTAGCCCCGGGGAGGTGGGATCCTGTCCCCCCCCCAACCCCCGCTGTAGCTTCGGGGAGGCGGAGTCGGGCCCCCAGGGCTCCCGTGTGCCCGCTCTAGGGGCCTTGGGCTGCCCGGGCGAAGCTATCATTTCAGGGGGGGTGAGGAAGGGATTGCTGTGCACCGACAGGAGGGCCCCCCAGGGCTAGGATGTCAGCCGAGCAGGGCGTCCGGGAAGCTGTCCCCCACCCCCGGGGGCTTTACCTTACCTCGGGGCGGCAAGAGCGGTGGCTCCGGGAGGGGCCCACGCAGCCGGAGCCCCCATCTCTCCTGCAGGGCGAGAGCGCTGGGAAGACCCGAACCCCCATGACCCAACACCCCGCCCCCTCCTGGGGCTCCCCCCAGCTTTGGTGGCGCCACCTGGTGGGCACCACTGGGCCCGAGGGGTGGCAAGGAGAGGAGGCGGGTGGCCACACACATAAATCCCTTTAGGTAGGTTTAATCAGCCCTCTGTTTATACCTGGGAGAAGCCAGACCCAGAAGTCTAACTACCCCGGAGTCTGTCTAACTTGGGGCCACTCTGCCTTTTAAAGCAAATTCCCAAAGAAGCCTCAAATTCTGCCCTTGGAGACACAAGATGTAATACATACTCACTTGGTAAGGTTATTCTGCCATTTAAGGAGTAAATGAGGACAAGTCACTTAGAATAATATCTTATCTCTCTCCCTCTTCACGCAAGTTTTCAGGAACAGTTAAACCCACTGACAGGCAGGGTGTCATCACCCCTTCTTTTGCACCCTATAGTACCTATCAGAGTTCAGAGCACAGAGCAGGTGCTTAATAAGTGACTTAGAGTGAAAAACATCTATACTTGACAAAGAGGCTGACAGTAGAGAACCACACAGATTAAACTGTTGAAGATTATTCATTAATTCAACAAGAATTCACTGCGCCTGCCAGCACTGCATGAGGAGCTAGAGACTCGGGGTGGATGAAGCAGGAATGGCTCCAGCCCCGTGAAATAAGGTTGTTGTTGCAGTCAGAGTGTAAGTACGTGGAAATGACTCAATTTCAAATTCTCCACTAACGCTGCTCCCAGGACAAATCCATTGCGTCGTAGGTCCTGCCCCTGTGGACTGGCACTGGCCCGGGACACCTAGCCCAGGACCCAGCTGCTCCCTCACGCCTGCCCTCTTTTTACAAGCTGGCCCATTCCCACCTTCCTACCTCTGGGAGTAGCAGGGGCGCTCCCGGAAGCTGACGCCCCCTCCACAGGTCCGGCTGCAAGGGCTCCAGTTGCCCCAGGAGCTCCAGGTGTCACTCTGCCGCCTCACCCTGGGAGCCTGCAGGAGGAGACACTCAGGAGCGGGACTGAGCACTCGGAGCCCCACAGGGTGCTCAGGGCTCCCCCGAGGCCCCCTGCCTCAAAACACCCCCTCCCCTGCAAAGAACCTGAGATCGTGTCTCCTAGAGCCAAGGCTTCAGCACTGCAGCACCGCCAGGCACCCGAACATATTCATTTGTGAAATTGGCCAGCTGTCACCATAAGGAGCTGGGAACCAGCCCAGCCTTCTCATCCGTCAACGCCACCTCCACCAGCCGCCCCTATTTGCCAAGTACAGTGGGCAAGCCGCCAAGCTGGGGGCAGAGATCTCTCCCCTGACCGTGATATCCCCTGGCTGGGAAGAGCCTGGTTTGAGAACCAAGATGTCTGCGAACATTCCCTTGAATGGAAGCCCACGGATCAGCGGAGCATGCCCTTCCAGGAGGGAGATACAAAAGGGCAGGAAGAACAGCGTGTCATCAGGCAGGTAGGGCTCCACCTGTGCGGGGAATGTTGCCCACGGGCAGCGCCATGTTTTTGTAGCTCTGGCCTATCAGAATAAGAACTTAATCTAAGAGAGAGAGAGAGAGAGAGAGAGAGAGAGAGAGAGAGAGAGAGAGAGAGAGAGAGAGAGAGAGAGAGAGAGAGAGAGAGAGAGAGAGAGAGAGTGTGTGTGTGTGTGTGTGTGTGTGTGTGTGTGTGTGTGTGTGTGTGTGTGTGTGTGTTGGAGTGGGGGCTGTGGTTTCTTCCTGCCGATCTGTGGCAGGGACTCCCAGGAGTCCCCCAATATCCATCCTCCCCTTCTCCTATTAAGAGAACCCTTGACTCTTAGCTGGATACCTGGCTGCCGCCACCCCCAAATTCATTTCCCAGATTTCCTGCAGCTAACCACAGCTATATCACTAAATTCTTGTCAGTGAGATGTACATAAAAGTGTTGGGTAGCAGCCTCCAGTACAGGCATACCTCAGAGATATTGTACGTTTGGTTCCAGAACACCGGAATAGAGCAAATATCGTGAAAAAGCAAATCACACAGATATGGGGATTTCCCAGTGCCTATAAAAGTTGTTTGCATTATACTGTAATCTATTAAGCATTATGTCTAAAAAAGAAAAACAGAAACAGATGTATGTACCTCAATTTAAAGTACTTGGGACTTCCCTGGTGGCGCAGTGGTTAAGAATCCGCCTGCCAGTGCAGGGGACACGGGTTCGATTCCTGGTCCAGGAAGATCCCACATGCCGCGGAGCAACTAAGCCCGTGCACCACAACTACTGAGCCTACGCTCTAGAGCCCGTGAGCCACAACTACTGAGCCCGTGCCACAACTAATGAAGCCCATGCACCTAGAGCCTGTGCTCTGCAGCAAGAGAAGCCACCGCAACAAGAAGCCCGCACACCGCCATGAAGAGTAGCCCCACTCGCCGCATCTAGAGAAAGCCCATGTGCAGCAACGAAGACCCAACACAGCCAAAAAATAAAATATTTTTAAAAAGTACTTTATTGCTAAAAAATGCTAACCATCATCTGAACTTTCAGAAAGTCGTAATCTTTTTGCAATAGTAACATCAAAGATCACTGACCATAGATAACTTATAAATATGATAATGATGAAAAATTTGAAATATTGTGAGAATTACCAAAATGTGACACAGAGACACGAAGTGAGCAAATGCTGTTGGAAAAATGGCACCAATAGACTTGCTCAACACAGGGTTGCCACAAACCTTCAATCTGTAAAAAATGCAATATCTGCAAACTCAATAAAATAAGGTGTCCCTAAGAGATAGCTTGCATGTGCAATTGTCCTTTTTCTTCTTCCTCCTGTATTCCTTCCTGCTGTTTGGAAATCAGATGTGATGGCTGGAGTTGGAGCAGCCTTCTAAACTATAAGGTAATTTGGGAATAGAGGCTTCACATAGTGAAGCAAAGATAGAAGAATCCTGGAGCTTGGAGGATGTAGTGAGACAGAACATCCCTAGACTTCTGACCTCTGGGTGTTTATTTGAAAGAGGGATCAAGTCTTTCTTGTGGAAGGACTGTTATTTGGGACTCTGTAACAGGAAAATAATCCTAATAGATAGTTTCCCACCCAAAAGATCTGACACCCTGCAGCTGGCATCAGAAGCCCACATGCTACACACATATTCTCTCATTCACACCTCAGAACAACCTGACGGACCCCAGTGCATGGAGAAGAGAGAGGCAGAGAGAGAGGGAGCCACGTAGGAACAGGTGGACACAATAGCACGTTGTCTTCACTCCAGGCCTCTGCTCTTACACCAGGTTCCCACCGACCTCACCTGGAGAACCAACGCCGACACTAGCCGAGGCCTAAGGAGCTGGAGAGGTGTTGGACTTGATTCTTGCTAGAAGGCAAAAGGTGGACTGGAAATATGTCCTGTTTGCTGGAAGGGGACTTTATTTTAGGGCATCATGACATAAGAATCTCTAGGGGAAAAAAATCCCTGCCATTTTCCAGAGGAAGAATTCAAGTCCTAACGTGGAAAAGCAAACTCTTCCTCCTGTCGCGAGCCACCCGCCGCGTCACTGGATCTCAGGTGAGGATGGAGGTTTGCGCACGCGCAGATTACTCACAGTGCTGTTCTAGCGCCTTGGTGCCAAACATCAGGTTTTCCTTGTTTTATAATAAAACCAGAACCCTGAATCAGAACAACTCACACACGCAATGAACCACGTACAAAACCAAGAAGGAAGGGCCAGCCAGACCAAAGGTCTGAGCTTTCACTCCTCAAATCATTTACCCTTCAGTTCTAACTGGGCCAAAATCGCCAAGCTTCCAAAAACCAGCGAACCAGAATATAAAAGTGTTCTACGAAATTTAAACTGAAATTTACTTGGATCCGTTCCCATTTTAAAGGGGAAGATATTGAGTGTCGGGGTTGGAGGGTGACTTTCCAGGGACCACAAGCACCTCCCCTCCAGACTCATCACTACAATATAAGAATTCTGGAAGCGGCCCACAAGAACTGCTGCTTTCTCATCCTGCCGCCTCGGCCTGGCTACTAATTACCTCTGACCAAGTCCTGTTTGGATGTTAGTCTCACTCCTGAAGCACGAGACTGAGCCTCCCCAATCTACCCTTCCCTGCGACTGGGCTGGGCTTACTGGCGTGGGCAAGGCAACAAGGGGCACCCCTGCCACCCAGCCACCTTGTGCCATCAGGATGGGGTGGGGGAGGGCTCACCTGAATACAGGACCCCTTAAGTACCAAGCCTTACAAACATTCCCTTGCCCCCGAGCCCAGCACCTGTGAAGCAGGCATCCTAGAGCCAGGCCCTGTCCTGTACTTTAGTTTCTCTGACAAAAAGAAAGCAGTGAGCCAGCAGTAGCACAGGCACATCTTGTTTCTCTATAATTACCCAAACCATGAGCTGCATGATGGTGTGAAGCCAGAATGAGCTGCTCCAGTCCACCCTCATCCTGGGCCTGTCCTCACCTGCCTCCTGCCGCTCTCAGCACCCCACCAGCTCCTCCAACCCCCACCAGGGCAACTCAGGAGCCCCCTTTCCTGCTGCACTGTTCCCAGGGGATCAGCTGCCCGACGTGCACGGGTGAGGGTGGGAGTGGGAACAGAGGCAGAGGTGAGGAGACTGGCAGTCCCCCTCGTGAAGCCTCCCCTGACCAGCCTGGGGTTGGGGGTGGCAAGGGGCGTGGTGCTTTATCCCTCCTTAATCAGCTACTCACTCTGCTCAGGCTGACCCCTGTCAACACTGAGAATGATCCCATGAAGTTCTGGGGGTCCGGTGGGGGAGTCCTGGCCTCAGCTAGAACCGGCCTGGGCCATGGGGCAGGGGGCTGTGCCCAGCTAAAACCAGCCTGAGCTACACCCTCCCCGAGACAGTGCAGGGGGTATGGAGAGTTTTCAGCCCCAGCTATCCAGGTGTCTCTAAGGGAGAGAGCACCTAAGAGGACCCAGGTTACTATGGATACCTTGACTCGCTTCACCTGCATGCAACCTGTGGGTGGGTGTTATTACCCCCCCGCCCCCCCATTAAAGGAATCTAAGACCTGTTGATTTGCTTAGGGCCACAGCTGTTAGGAGGTGGCTCTGAGTTTCATCCTGGTGTCCTGACACTGTCACCATGCCCCCCCAACCCCGAGCTCTGAGCTTCATGCAGCCAGGCACTAGGATAAAGCCTGTGCCGAGGACCTCAGAGTGTGGCACTTAGGGAACAAGGACCATGGGGAGGCAAAGGTGACCCGGGGAAGCCAGAAGGTGGTGGAGAGGACATGAGGAAGGGGGCTCTAGCCCACTCTCTGCTCTGACTGTGGCCCATGCTAAATCCGTGGGGCTCTGGAGCAGTGCCCGCTGCCCACTGCTGACGTCCATCCCTGCCTGCCCCTCTCGGCCCTGGTCGGAGGAGTCCTTCTCATCCTCCACTCACATTTCCACTGAGGCATCATTCCCCCTGCCCTCCCTAAGGCAGCAAACAGTTTGGGTCCTTTCTCAGGGGTCCTCCTGCTGGCCTCAGAGGGCTGGGTAGGGCTGTGGGTCTCCCCCTGCAGAGCGCTCTCCAGGGACAGGACGGAAGCTGTGCCCTCCATCCTGTCAACGCAGGAGAAACTTGGCAGGAGCAGCCTCCAGGACCAAGCCCTGCTCTTCAGACAGTCCCTTACCCAAAGATGGGTCCTGTGGTCTAGAAGATTCTCTGTACCTCCACAGAACCCAGATATGTTCTCCAGGGAGCCCTGTCCTTCGGGCCCCTGTTAATGAAACCGCTACTGTGATCACCAGTTGGCTTCCTGTGTCCACTTTCTAAATTTGTGCTAATGCGGTAGCCACTAACCACGTGAGTCTATTTAAATTCACATTAATCAAAATCAAATAAGATTCAGTTCCTCAGTTGCATTAGCCACATTTCATGTGCTCAGTAACCACATGAACTGAGTGGTTATCTTATTGAACAGCACAGATGCGGAACATTTCCATCATCTCAGAAGGTTCTAACAGTCAGCCCTGCTCTAGATGCTAACCCCAAAGGCAGTGGGGAATGGCTGGCACCCCAAACCTCTAGGCCCAAACAGCCCCATTGAGGAGCAGCTGAGTTTGGTCCCAGGCAGGTGGCAGACATCTGGTGGGATGGGCCACCTAGCCCTGCATTTTGGCTGGTGCCAGCACTGATCTCCTCTTCCTTCCACCGCGATATACCACCCGGACAGGACGTTCCCAACATTAGCAGTGCCCCCCCCAGCACGTTCTGAAGGGGGAGGGCGCTGGGACGTTGCCATTTCTGCAAACTGTGCCCCAAAGCCAGGCGGGAAGTTTCAAGGTCGCACCCCTCTGAAGGAGCTCGGGCCGAGGGTTCGCCTCCTCCCACCCCACCGTCCCCGTCGCCGACTTGGCCCTCTCCTGGGGACGGCGCCACTGCCGGGGGTGCTCCAGCCGTCGGGGGCTCCGGCCCGCGGCCAAGCCCTCGCCCCCGCCTCCCCAGCAGGGTCCTCCCGGGGCGGGGCGTGGTGGAGGGGAAGGGTCGAACTCACCGAGGACCCGGGCGCCGGGGCCAGCAGCAGAGGCACGAGCAGCAGCAGCCGCATCTCGGCCTGGCCTGCGGGAGAGGCCGGGGTTGGAGCGCGTGGGGCGGGACAAGGCGCCGCCCCACCCACCCCGAGTCCCGTGCTCCCCGCGGTCTCCTGGGCCGGCGCGGCGGGGGCGACCTGTCCCTCCTTCCCGGCTGCCCACAGGTGACCCGGACACCCGCAGAGGGACTGGAGGGGATGCCGTGGGGCGCAGCGGAGCGGCCGTGCCACTCACACGGTGAGGGAGGGAAGGCCTGTCTGTAACTGGCTTCTAAAAGTTCGAGTAACTTCTTTCAGGGTTTCAGAGCGAAGGAAAGAGGGCAATTAAAAATACTTCTTTGTTGGGCTTCCCTGGTGGCGCAGTGGTTGAGAGTCTGCCTGCCAATGCAGGGGACACGGGTTCGAGCCCTGGTTTGGGAAGATCCCACGTGCCGCGGAGCAGCTGGGCCCGTGAGCCACAATTACTGAGCCTGCGCATCTGGAGCCTGTGCTCCGCAAGGAGAGGCCGCGATAGTGAGAGGCCTGCGCACCGCGATGAAGAGTGGTCCCCGCTTGCCACAACTAGAGAAAGCCCTCGCACAGAAACGAAGACCCAACACAGCCATAAATAAATTAAAAAAAAAAATACTTAAAAAAAAAGTAAAAGTCTATTAATTAAAAAAAAAAAACTTCCTTGTTAAAAAACAGGGAGTTCAGAATCAAAGCCATCAGACTCACTGTTTTAATTCAGCAAGAGATTCTTTTTAAAAAGCCATTGCAGTGCTTGTTTAAAAACTCGTTAATAAAAATGTTTTTTAAAGTCTCTGCAGGCACTTTTAAAACTCAGCTTAAATGCTTTAAAAATGTTAATTGTATCTCACTTTAAACCCAAGCCAGCATTTCTCTGTACTGGAGAAGCTCCACAAGCAGGTTCCCTAAGGGGTGTGTGTGTTTGTGTGCAGAGTGAGTGCAGTATGTGCGTGTGTGCAATGTAGTGTGTGTGAGTGTGTGTACAAAATGCCTGTGTGGAGTTTGGTGTGTGCACGCATATGATGTGTGCGAGTGCAGCAGGTACAGAGTGTCTGAGTGCAGTCTCGTGCATGTGTGCAGTAGGTGTGCATGTGTGTACATGTCACTGTACTGGAGAATGACATACACAACGTGCCCCTTTCAGTACAAAACATTAAACAAGTACTGGCTTGTATGCTTAAGTTTTAAAATCTGAAATTCTACCATTGTTCTCTTTAATTTCCTTAAGCATAAAATGATTGCAGTTTAGAAGAACAAAATAGAGCATACCTAAGCCAAGTTCAGCCAAATATAACCTGGCACATTTAACCATGCACATGCTCCGTTAATTTAGCACCAACTGTGATTCACGTAGGCATCATTTTCTCTGCAAACCGGAGGTCCCCGCGGATGGCGGGGTGAGGGTGGTGGCGTGCTGCCTCCCGCTCGCACCGCCGCGGTCCAGCCTCGCCTCTGCGGCCCCTCGTGTAAGAACCGCGCGCGGGAGGGGAAGCCGAGGTGCGCGGGAGGGGAAGCCGAGGTGCGCGGGAGGGGAAGCCGAGGTGCCCGGGGAGCCTTGTTCTCGGGCTAACGGCAAAGATGCTGCTTCTCTAGAGACTGCCTTCAGGGGGCGGGGATGAGCCTAGCTTAAGGAAAGACGGCAGGAAGGACAGAAGAAAAGAACTTTATTTATAGCTGCTACTGGGAGCGGCGGACTCCTGCCGAGCCGGGTCTGCGGCTCCGCGCGGGGCGTGCCGGGGGCCGGCGTCTAGGGGCCCCGCGCGCCCTTCCCGGTCCCCATGCGAGGATCTCCCCCGCTCCCGCCTCGCGGCGGGAACGGGCCCCGTGCAGCCCCCGGGGCGGAGAGGGGCGGCTTGCGACGTGAGGCGCGGGGCCGACGGCGCAGGGACCCAGGCTCGGGCGCTCCAGGCCCACAGCCGCAGCGGCACCGCGGAGGGGGCGCGCTCGGTCTCCGGAGACCCGCGCCAGAACGGCGTCCGACGTGGGGAAGGGCAGAGGAGGCGGGAGGGTTGGCGCGGGCCGCCCGCGTTGCGTCTGTCCGCCCGGCCCCAGCCCCCGAGGCTCCCGGGGTTTCCTGCGCGCCCGCGACCTCCCCCACCCCCGCCCGAGGGCGCGCGACGCGGAGCGGGGACCCGGCGCCGCGCCCGCCTCAGCGGAGAGCGGGAGGCGGGGTCTCCTCCCAGGCCCCCCAATTCCTCCCACGCCGCTCTCCCCGGGAGCCGGGCGGGGCAAATTCCTGCAGCAGCCCAGGGGCGAGCCGCCCCCGCCCCGGGGTCCTGTCCCTCCGCCTCCTACCTGTCTCCCGGAGCCCCGGGCGCGCGGGGCCGGCGGGGCCACTCCGTGGGTGCACGCCCCAGCCCAACAAGTCTGGGAGGTTGGCCAGGCCGCCCGAAACGCCTGAGGAGGTTGGACTTTCTCTCCCCGCCGCTGGCTGGCTTCCTCCCCGCCCATCTCCCCCCATCCAGCTCTGCTGACATCCATCCCCGGTGACCTGCGATGCCCAGGGCCTCCATCCCTTTGGGTCTCTGCCAAGGCTTGGCTTGCCCTTCGCTTTTGGGGCTGGCACCAGTCCCATTTCCTCTGTACCCAAGTCTTCCGGTTCTGTGCCATCCTTCCTCCATGCCCACCTTACATACAACACAGCCCTGTGTCCAGCCGTCTGCTTGTCTCCTACCCCTGAATTCTATGCTTCAGCCACAGCTGAATTTCTCCACACACAATCCGCTGTTTCCCACCTCCCAGCCACCATTTCCCACCGCCTAGAATGCACTCTGGAAACCCCCTCTTAACCTTGCAAACTCCTAGTCATCCCTCAAGATCCGCCAAACATCATCTTCTCTAGAACCCTCCCCACGCCACCCCAGGCTAAGTTGCCACACCCAGCACCCCTGCTCCCTCAGTCTCCATCTCTGTCTGCTATAGTTCTATGGTGCATCACACAGCAGGGATCTGAGTCTCCCTAACTCAGCTGTGAGGTCCCTGAGGGTAAAGCATGCATCCCTGTCATGTGAGTTCAAAGCACTAGTTGGGATCAAGGTAGGAGCTCAATAAATGCCATACATTTAATTTCCTTTCCTAGTTGTCCTTCTTTTTCTCAACCAAGGCACTCCTTGTCTGCCATCTCTGTTTTGGAACTGGAAATCACCTATCCCCAGAAAAATAGCACTGGCCCTGGGGCACTCGGAGGTGGGGAGGTCACAAGGTTGATTCCTTTCCCTCATCCTCTTCTGTCTTCAGCCCCTTTCCCAGCCCAGCTATTGGGCATTTCTCCCCTGGCCTCCTGAGGGTCAGAGAAAAGTCACCAGGGGGGAGCTCACCCCCTCTTCAGACCTCCAGCTCCTGCAACTCATCTCCCTGGGCCATCACAGATGCTCAGACAAAATGCTTATTAAAACATAAGCATGTTAAATCTGGCCCATTTCTTACGTTATCAGTGAAGAGAGGAGATGCAGCAGCTGTGTAGCAGGGGCCCCTGGGGACTTCTGTGAAGTCTTAGGCAAAGATAAAGCTTGGCAGAGAAAAGGGAGTGGGATTACCCAAAGCCTCTCTAGAAAAGGAAAATCTGTTTCTTCCATTCAAAAAGCCCCACTCCCTGCTCCCCTCAGCCAGGAATTTTCAGAGCTTGGTCAAAGGTCCCTGTAAAGTGGGAGGCAGCTGCTTCTCCTGCTGTGGGGTTGAGCAGCCGAGGCACCTCCCGGATCTGTTTCTGGTTTCCCTCTACGATCTATGATCCCTTCTTCTCAGACACCCCGGCCCATGATTTCTTACTCCTCACCCCAGCTGCAAAGGAGACCCAGAGGCTGGGGAGGCAGAACCCGCACACAGTACATCCTTGGACCCACCAACTGGGCTCTGGCAGTTACTGGTTAGGGCAAGCACTGGCCTTTAAGCCTCACGTCCCACCACCTCAGAGAGACATGGTGAGCACGGTGCCCAGCACATAATTCTTGTTCATAAAAAAATGGTGTGCACAAAAACATGGTGGTTTAGAAGGAAGATTCCAGGAAAAAGTGTAAGACCCTCTCTTCCATTGTAAATTCCCCTCTGTACTGGCCCTGTGTCACTCACTGTGGCTGCACCAGGCTCCCTTCCACTTGGGGCTGGGGGTAGGGTTAGCCTGGGGTGGCAGAAGGAGCAGGAACCTGCTCTCCCTCTCATTGTGTGTGAACTCGGGCAAGTCATGTCACCTCCTTGTCTCAACTTGCTCACTCGAGCCTCACGCAGAGGGTGGTGGAGTAGGGAAGTAACTGGCTTCTATAAAGCTGCTACTAGGTGCTCAATAAAAGTTAGTTCCTTTTGTCCCATGCTCCCTCCACCTGTATCCTGGATTCCCTACATCTTGAACATCTTTGTAGATTGCAGATCCAGGGACACAGCCAAGAAATAAGTGGCCAGATCTCTTTGTGAGAGGCTGGGTTGGGATGGAGAGCTGAGAGAAGAGGGAGATGGCAAAACCTCAAAAGCCTCAGGGCTCCCGGGATGCACCTCGTCCAGGAAGCCTTCCCTACACCCGCCTGTGCTCTCATGGTATGGGGTTTGCCCTAGCACTTTGAACTACTGCAGTGATGCATTTGTCTCTCTTTCTCCCTCTAAGTTGTGAACTTTGCAAGGGCAGTGGTCTGTGTTTTTCATCATTGTGCCCTGTACCAGGGGTTGGTGGTGGCCCTGAAGGTGCCCCTCAAGAGGGTGGTGCGGGAACCAAGGCTCCAGCTGCCAGATCTACACCACATTCCGAAAGGCTCTCTCTGCTTCTGCTCCCTTCTTTTTATCTTTGCTGCATTTCCCCCAGTAGATCTCCTGTGCATCTAACCTGACCTGACACCTGGGGCTCTTGGTTACAATCTGCAGAAAAGGACATGGCTAACTTAGAAAAGTTATTCAGAGGAAGGACATTGGGAGCTCATGGAATTGACAGGAAGCTGGAGAATCAGGCACAGAAATGGGCTGGAATCACAGAAACGGTCATAGATCATGGCCCAGGACCAGTGCTGGTTAGGACAACCTACTGGACACTTGACTTTAGGCAATACTGACCCACGTCACCCCCAGAAAAAGCCCCTTGTAGACTCCAGCCCCAACAGGAGCATGTCGGCACCCTGACTGCCAGGACCCGGGAAACAAGACTTGGCAGGTTCCCCAGATGGGAGTTCAGGCACGGGGCTACCCCAGAGAACAAACGTCCACTCTCACCCTGTGGCACCAGCACTCGGTATCTGTTGACCTGAACTTAGAGAACGCCGCTTCTCTCCTTTCTGCTGTTTTGGATGGTGGTTTATTAATTTATTCAGTCCTTGAACACCTGAGTGCCTATGGGGAGAGTAAACGTTCAGCGGCGGTAAACGCTTAACAACCAGCTCTCTGGAGAAGAAAAAGCACTGCTTTGCAGCGTTGATCAGTTTCCATGGTGTAAACACCCCATGGCTGTTTTCAAGCTACCGAGGCAATGTCACTAAGCACAGGGTTGCACAGCAGCTCTCCCAAGCCGTGGCCTGTAACACACAGATCGTCCTGCCCTTGCTGAGTTTACCTTCCAGTAGGGCACTGCATTCTACCCTTGGGGGTTCCTTTAGAATAAAACAAAGCTTACAACCTGAATATTCAAATTTTTCCACTATAAAAGTCACAACTTATGCTGCAGCCCACTAGGAATCCAAAAGGGAAAAAAGAACACTTCACATTTGAGGATTTCTCCATTTACCTCTCTACCTTCTCCCCACCCTCCAATACATATATCCAACTCCCTCGATATAGCCACTCAAAGTTGGGGGGGTGGGAAGGAGAGTGTTCAAACACTCGGTGCCAGTCTGCACCCCTCCACACCAATCCCCTTTCCTCCTTCCCGCTGCCACATCCAAGTCAGGACCTTGAACCGGAAGTGAGACGTGAGCGGGCAATGCTCAGTATAGCTGACGAGAGGCTGTCACACGCCACCTGGCCTTGGAAGGAAGTGTTACCCTCAAAGCTGGGACAGAAATATAGGTTCCTCAACCATCCCACTGACACAAGGGCCATCCAAAACAGAACAGAATTCCTGGGATGTCCTTCTGTGCCCTGGGGCCTGAATCCAGATCCTGGGACAGGGCATCAGGCGGAGGTTGAGGCCTTGTGAAGACACTGGGGTGTGGGCAGGACACTGCCCTGGGGCGGAAGACCGGAGAGCAACAAAAAGGAGGAAAAGAAGGGGTCTTCCAGAAATCTTGTCCTGATTGGCTCCCACCCAGCAGGTCTATCCTCAGAGATTTCATGCCCTTCCCTCCACATGGACACACACACACATACACACACACGTGCGCGCATGCGCGCGCTGCAAGGATCCGGGCTACAGTCTCCTCTGGAGAAGCCAGTTGCCTGAACTGCTGAAGACATTAAGGGGCTGGTGTAAGGAGCCCCCCTCGCCCACCCTCTGCTTCCTGAGGGGGAAGGGCTCTGGCCTTCGTGGGGTGTGAGGCCAGCCTGTAGAGCACAGGCCTGGAGGGTCCCTCTCAGCCTAGCGTGGGTGGCCTGGCCTCTAGAGCACAGCTGGTGTCCCGCGGCTGAGCAGTGTGGCCTCGGTGCCTCAGTCGTTGCAGAGAGAGGGCAAGGTGTCATTCTCTTGTTGTGGGTTCTGACTCTGGCTCGGCGTCTCCTGCTCTGTGGCTGCTGTCCCTGTGGGCTGCCAGCTACAGGTCCTGGATTGGGGGCCCTGGAGGCCAGCAGCCAAGGCTCCTGAAATCCTCTCCTCTGGGTTTCTCTCCATCACTCTCTAAGGACACTGCTTACCTCCTCTGCTGCTTCAGCCTCTGTATTTGGATGATTCTCAGCCCAGAAATGGAGAGGTGACTGTGCCTTGTGCCCAAGGCCTGGAAACATTACCCAGAAAGTTAGAGGACCCGCGCCACGCAATTCAGAAACAGACTTTCCAACACTCAACTTAACGAGGGGGAAAGTACTAACTTTTTATCTTTTTGCTGTGCTTCTCTAACCAGTAAATTTCAGACCCGTTATCCTGGACCCCTATTTTAGAGTATAATGCCACTTAAAGATAAGTGGTGTTGTGGTTACTTTTGTATTAAAACAGACTTACAGACATACAATATGGACAAACCTTGAGAACAGGGTGTTAAGTGAAATAAGCCAGATACAAAAAGACAAACATTGTATGATTCCACTTATAGGAGTTACCTAGAGTAGGCAGTTCATGCAGACAGAAAGTGGAATAGTGGTCACCAGAGGCTGGGGAGGGGGGTGGAGGAGGAATGGGGAGTTAGTGTTTAATGGATACAGAGTTTCAGTTTAGCAAGATGAAAAGAGTCCTGGAGATGGATGGTGGTGATGGTTGCACAACAGTATGAATACAAATACCACTGAACTATACATTTAAACTATTCACAACATTATAAATACAAATACTACTGAACTATACGTTTAAACTATTCACATTATGAATACAAATACCACTGAACTATACATCTAAACTATTCACAACATTATGAATACAAATACCACTGAACTATACGTTTAAACTATTCACAACATTATGAATACAAACACCACTGAACTATATATTTAAACTATTCACATTATAAATGCAAACACCACTGAACTATACATTTAAACTATTCACATTATGAATACAAATACCACTGAACTATACATCTAAACTATTCACAACATTATGAATACAAATACCACTGAACTATAATCATTAAAAATGATTAAGGGAGTTCCTTAGTGTCCTTGTAGTTAGGATTCCGGCCTTTCACTGCCATGGCCCAGGTTCAATTCCTGGTCAGGGAACTGAGATCCCGCAAGCCTCGTGGCACGGCCAAAAAACAAACAAAAAAAAGTGATTAAGATGGTAAATTTTATGTCATGTGTATTTTACCAGAATAAAACAACAACAAAATGCATTATGAAATAAAATTAAAACTTTTGTTTTCTTAAAACTCCAGAGACATTTCTGCCTGTGGCTGCCACTCTGGGCTATGCCCTAGACCCTCAGGGTCTCTCATGTCCTCTGTTGCTTGAGCAGCTTTAGGTAGAAAATTTGAGAAATGCTGTCTGCCTTTACAGAAGAGAAACCGGAGGCCCAGAGAGGTGATACAACTCACAGTGCCCTCTTTCCTGGAGGTAAGAAGCACAGGCCTGGGGGCAGCCCCTCCCACTTTCTTGCTGTATGCGTCTGGGACTGTTATTCATCTTCTCGAAGCTTCCATTTTCTCACCTGTAAAATGAGGATAACCTACTCATGGGTGAGGTGAGGATGACCTGAGACAATGCTTGTGATGGGCTCAGTGTAGGGTCTGGGCATGTTAATAGTAAATGCTCAATGGACGTTGGTTTTATGGGGCAAGTACGTTCCTCTGGGGCTTTTCTTGGTTAAATGAGGGGTAAGGAGAAGTATTAAGAACCGTACCATCCTTTATTCCTCCTGCATTCAACATGGTGACACTGGCCGAGGATAAACCCATGTATTTCTCAAGATGTCACAAGTGCTCCCTGGGGAGTAATCCTGTGTGGATTCAACTCTGACCACCTGTTTATAAATATTGGGTCTCTTAAGCAGATAAGGCCAACTGACCTCAGGCTCCACCAACTCCAGCACAGCCTTGTAAACAAGGGCAAATTGGTTAATGTTTGTTCTTACTTAAAACATGTTCCCACACATGTGCCCTGTTTATATCATCCTGCATGGAAATCCCCTCCTGTGGACCCCTAATCCACCCATTACTTCACGTATTCATCAAACATTTATTGAGCAATTTCCAGGAGCCCCAGATGGATGGGTGAGTGCATGCACCCAGCTCCCTCTTACCACTCCGGCCAGCGTGTCCCCACACCTGGCAGCAGGAGGGTTTGGGTGGCTGGGCAGAAGGCACATCTCTGTGGTCTACGTGAAGGTGCCCACACTGGTCTGGCTCAGAGGTATCAGGGTGCATGAGACAGTTTCCTCTGCCAGCCTCCCTGTCCAGAGAGCCAGTCTGCAGACAAAGGCTGTCTGCTCTGAGAATAACGAAGAAGGAATGTGTTGGGGAGGGAGGGGGAGCCACAGGAACGTCAAACCTCGGGGAGATGGAGGCAAGAAGCAGGTCCCCGGCCCCCCACCAGCCAGAGACAGAATCCTGGGGCAACACAGTCTGGGAGGGAGGGGCTTGTCGTGTGAGAAACTGGCTGGGCAGAGGCGGGGTGAGTCAGGGAGGGGCCGTGGGAAACAGCTGGCTTGGCTGAGTTCCCAGTGGGGGGATGCGGCCAGACTTATCTCCAGCCCCAGGGGCAGGAGCCGGGGCCCGCTGACAGGCCGACCAGGCCTCGCCCGCCAGAAGCCTGGAGCACTGCCAGGAAGAGACAGGCAGCCTTCCAAGCACCCAGGGGCCGATGGGGAGGGAGCCCAGCTCGCTGCTGGCCGCTCTGCTCAGCCCCCAGCTTGGCAGCTCCCAGGCCTGGTCTCTGGGGAGCTCCAACTGGGACAGGGCCTCTCTGGGTCACATCACCTGCCTCCCCTCACAAAAATGTTCACCAGTGCATTTGACCTAAAAACAAAAATCAATTTACGCAGCAATTAATGAATGCTTGGAGTGCCTTGGTGAATCATCTCTTTAATGACAAAAGTTGCATAATCACTTGTAACAAGTCTATGACTTCATTAGTTACTTATTTAAGTCATTAGTTTATCTATTGCACAAGCGAGGAAAGGGGGAATTCTAACCCTTGTTGGTTAGAAAGAGTTCCCCAAAGGATGATGGGACAGGGAGAGGACCCGGGTCCCTGTCACTCCTGAGGGTGGGCTGCTCTGGGGTCATTGCCATGGGCCCATCTGACACCAAAGGGGTGCCCGGCCTTAGAGGACAGGATCCAACATCAGCAGAGAGTCAAAAAGGCGATGCCATCAATAGCACAACCCCTAGGCAGGCTGGCTGCACCGTGACGTTCCCACAGAGGCCGAAGGCCCTTAACAAACAGCCATGGAACTCACTTCCAAATGCCCAATGAAGTAACCTGAGAACCCGAGTAGCCACATTAACAAAAACGAAGTCTAGCCCATCTCTCCCAGGCCCGCCTTAGAGACAGCACAGACATGGAGGGAATCAAGGTGAAAGCGGACACCCTCTTGGCATCCTCAGACCTTGCCCCCGGGCCCTGTGCAGGTTACCCAGGATAGGAATGCCCTTTCCCTCCCACTGGGATGTTACAGTACTCAAGCCTGATGACCTTTTCAAACTGGATGACCTTCTGGCTGGGTTTGGTGTCTCAGAAATAAGAATTCCCAAGGAGATTCCACGACGGTGGAAGGTGGCAGGGGGGTCATTTTCAACATCTCAGAAAATCTGAGGAAATCACACATTCACGTCTATCTGGCTCAAGCAAGTTAAAACTCAAGTCATTTCACTAAACATTTATGCTATCTTATGGCAGATGTAGGTAAATCCGATTAGTAAACAGAAAAACAGATTATTTCCCAAATGAGTTATACAGTTCTTGGTGGACAAAATCTCTGAAAATCTAAGTGCAGGATAAAGTTCCCAAAAAATCTCTCCTCAGTTTCCTTGACAGATATGTGATAACCTTACTGGGAGAGGATGCACCAACCCTTAAAAAACTCACTTAATTTCAGGTATTTAGGTGTAGTATAAACATTTTTATCTAGCTGCCAGTGTTGTTTCCACTTTTAAATCATCCTTGTATGTATACCTTTGAGTTTAGTGGTTCTTGACTAGGTCTGCTACCCAAGAAAACGAATCCAATCAGAATTTCACCCTCGGTCCACTTCGAGGTGTTCTATGGGCAAAAGGGTAACAAAATCCTTTTCTCTTTTGCATGAGGAATTGACCTTGGGTTACTACATAATTAAACCAGTTTTAGGGGAAAAAAAAGACAGAGGCAGCAAGAGTATGTCACCCTTTCTCCCAAGAATTAAGACTCCCACAAACTTGGTTTCTGAGGCTCTTCCATCTCCCTCCATTCAGGCACAGAAGGGCCAGCCCACGTACGAGAATCAATCTTTGTCAAGAATAAGAGGCCCTGTGTTGAAAGGTCCCTGTGGTAGGTCAGGTCATCGTCCTCCACGGTTTCTACAAGTCACTTAATGAAGGAGGTATAGTCTAAGTAAAAATGGAAACAGATTTAGTTAACAAATTAGGTTTCCCTCTGAGTAAATCAACTGAATTCAAAATCCAGTTATCCTTGGGTGTCTCCCACATTCCTCTTTCCTGATTTTGTTTTTAGCGTATGCTCTTTGTCTTCTTGCCGATTCAGATTCTTCCCTTGTTCCCAAACTTGGTTCAAACCTTATGCTGCTGGAGGAAACTCTGCTTTTAAACCCTGCCTTTTGTGGATCCCTCCTTACTCTGCTTTCCCATTTAGATCATGTAGTGAGCCAACATTGTACTTGCTTGTACTCAAGCATGCTGTTTCACTTTTAACCAGATCCTAAGCTATTGGTGGGCAGGGCCTCCTCCGACTCTGACCCACAGAAGAATCCCCAGGGAGAGTGGTTGTGCTACAAAAAGCTGTGGTACTTACCTAGTGATGCAGGAAATCCAGCCTCATTACTCCTGCTTCTCAATCTGCTTGAGGACGTTCTTCCTTCTCATCGAGAGCACCATTATCGGGGCCCCTAAGAATCAGATACCTATCAGCTGATGAGGACAAGTCATGATGCTGCTCTGGCAGACTCTAGCGACACTGCCTACAAGATTCATAAAAGCAAATGATGCTTCTGATTCCCATAGGAGGGAAAGACACCTTCTTTGCTTCTTGATGCCCCTGGCCAATGTACCCAGGAACACATCTACCACCTCTTCTCTGCTTCTTCTGAAGACAAATAGGCCAACTCTGGTTTTTCTGCCTTATTTTTGACCAATAATTCCCAACACCGTGTATGCAATTCACTGTTTAGAAACAAAAGGCTTTGTAGAGTTTGGGAGTAGAGTGATAGGACAACCTATGCTCTACCAGGTCAATAAAAGTAATGTTGCTTTTTTCCATTCATGTGACCTACGTAATAATTTTTAAAAGATAATCCTCTAGCTTATGAAATATCTACACTGTACTACAACATACATCCTATAAGTTATTTTGATAGTCTTTACATTAATTTGAGTTAGATGTTTTCTAGAAGAAACATTTTTCAGAAACTAAGTGTTAAGAATAGTTGAAGGCTTCCCTGGTCGCGCAGTGGTTAAGAATCCGCCTGCCAATGCAGGGGACACGGGTTCGAGCTCTGGTCCAGGAAGATCCCACATGCCGCAGAGCAACTAAGCCTGTGCACCACAACTACTGAGGCTGTGCTCTAGAGCCCGCAAGCCACAACTACTGAGCCCACGTGCCACAACTACTGAAGCCCGCGTGCCTAGAGCCCGTGGACCGCAACCAAGAGTAGACCCCGCTCGCCGCAACTAGAGAAAGCCTGCGTGCAGCAACGAAAACGCAATGCAGCCAAAAATAAATATATAAATTAATTAATTTAAAAAAAAAGAATAGTTGAGACTTTCCATAAATAGATTTAATACAGTACCCTTCAGAGATGTGGCCTGCTATAATCCATACCACTTTATTATGAGTGAACGATGGAGACAATGCATCTGTGTTTCTAAACTGTTTCCTGATAATCGCTGAATAGTTTTCACAGTTACATATTATAATACTTTCATGTAAGAAAATTAGCACAGCTGGAGTCATGCGGTCTTTATTAATTTGACAAAAAACAGGAAAATCTGCACTCATCTATCAAAATTATATCTTACCAAGAATTTGAAAGGTATTTAAAAAAGATGTATTCACAGTCTGTCTGAATCGTGTACAAAGCAGTGTCTGTAGAAGCAAAAGCCAGACAATGAACATGTGAGGGTAAATGATCCCACTGAAACCCACACCCCAGCACACTGATAGCACCATAAACATGACAGTCCTGTACTCAATACTCTACATAGTTGACTTGGAAACTGTCCTGTTGCAACACTTACTTATTTTAAAAGGAAAATTGCTTTCTGGGAAGTCCTTCCTGCTACACAGACCAGGCTGAAGTGCTAACACCAGATTCCAGGGCCCAGGGTGGACCCAACTACTTCCTCAGGGCAACGCTGAAGCTGTCCGAGGCCCTGGGAAACAGCTTAGACATTCAAGAAGGGAGTTCACTTCAGCACCAGGCTGATCTTTAATGCACAGATCTGAGGTGTTTCTTGCCAGAGGAGAGGACTTTTCCAATGATGCTATCCAGATGATTTGGGATGTGAGCGTGATGGTGGCCTTGTTGGGATACCCTGCTCTGCAGCTTCAATGAGGGTTGTGAAGAGCTGAAACCACTTTTTAATCTCCTGTGTCTGGGGAATTTAAAATGAGGCAAGAAGATCACAAGGATCACTTCTTGGCTCAAATTTATGATGATATTGTCTCATCCCAGGGCAAAACCAAACATCCAGTTTTCAAGTCTTCTTCCCAAACTCAGCGTTCAGGATCCTCTTGGAGTTGAGGAGAATGACAAAAGCAAATCTAGAGAAAAAGAAGTACTTTACTGGAAGGATTGGTTTCTGGAAGACTCAAGTCACCATTTCATAACATCAATTTTATAAGCCCTCAATAACAGTTACCATGAAAAGGGGTTATTGACAGGTAGCTAACATTTTAGAGAAGTTAAAGCTGGTATTTACCAGAAAACAAGAGACTACAGCTACATTCTGAGGTTACATCTTACTCATTTTTGCATCCTTAGACTCCAGCACCATGCCAGCAACACAGAAGACATTGAATAAAATTTTTCATAGTGGTTTCTGAGCTCATTTTCTTCAGGGCTAGATCATGAATGGGCAAATACGCAAGGCCAGGCACTGGGGGTCAGGATCAGAGGCTTCCTTGAGATGTCTGACCCTGGAAGATCTTATGTGGTAGTTCTGTCTCACATTTTACAAAATACGATCAAGACTACATATGTAAAGTTTGTTGAGGCCAAGTAAAGGGCAAGTACTAAACATATTATTTATTTGGGCATCTGTTATGGAAGGAGGGTTTTTAAAACCAAGGGACACTTTGAAAAATGGGGACCCGGAAGTTTAAAAGTAAAAACACCACCTCGTCAGTTGTTGCTTCTGTAGTGAAATCAATAAATTGTTCACTTATGATTTTCTTTCAAGTTGCTTAGAAAGCTTCTCCTTTTTCTGACCAAGAGAGTTATTTACAGTGAGAGCTGTGATCTGAGGACCACACACTAACCTGGTGAGAATCAAAAACAGAGAAGCGATCCCTTCCTCTTTGAAAAAAAAATCCTCTACAAATCCTCCAAATATGGTTGGCATTTCCATAGGCTAGTTTGTGGCAACATTCTGTACGTAAACACTCTCTATTCTTCTGTAGGCCAGTCAGACACAGACATCAGGGGTCGCCCTTCTTCCTACTGTCCTCCCTTTTTTATTAAGCAGGTCAGCTGGGCTGGTCAGGTTTTATCATTTGTTCTGTCTGGTTCCACAGCCACCCCTTGCCCCTGGGTGAGGGCGCATCCTCAGTGGAATTGCTACTGTTTTCTCTGGTGACAATCTATTTTTCATGGTGAAAGACTAGCATTTTGATATTTCAGAAACAACTGAATTGACTCTAAGAAGGTTCTACGGAAAAGTCTGCGTCTGAGAGCGGTGCTTTAAAGAAATAAGATGTATTCTCTCTATGCTGAGATGTGGTTCCATCTTGCAGCAAGTGACAGGTCTATTGCAATCTTTCTACATAGGACAGCAGTACATAGGATGGATGTGAACACAGTCGCACACACCACACACCCTCTTCAGAGACCAACCCTTCATGAAAGACACGGCATGTTTGGGATCCTCACACAAATAAACTACTGTAGGTCAGGGCTCCCTTCAAGACTGCTTCAAATCTTCAAAGCACACATTAGTGTTCAGGGGGCTTTGTTGTAACTGCTGAACTGTATGTCTTCCTGGAAGATAATACCCACACTGTCACATATCTGAGGAGAAAAAGAAAATCTTGGGAAAAAGGGCCTAAGGGGAGCCAGTTTTTACACACAGGTTAGTACCAGCACATTACCCTAAAGTTAGTTTCTTATAAGAAATATTCCATGGCAGAGAACAAATACTCTAAACTCCAAGGAGAACCCCAAACCAGATCAAATGATGGCTGGAGAGACAGCAAGCAGCAGGAAACAGAGGGAAAGCTGGCCTCTCTTCAGCCACAAGGAGAAACTAAGTTTCTCACAAATGCTTAGAGTCTCATCACCATGGCTGAGGGCTGTCCGTGGTAAAAGAGGGGGTGTGCCCCGGCAAAGCTTCATCCAGAGGTGCTGTGTGCCCGCAGGCGGCGGGCTCTGTTCATATGCATTGCACAGCTGAACTACACAGGGCCTGAACTCTGCAGCCCAATTCTCACAAAGGTACATTGAAACGAAAGGTAACGCGGAAGGGAAAACACAAAACACCCATTGTGAGGTTCCTGAGGAATCACTCGGATCCCCTCCTTCCCAGGCCGTGAGCTCTTGTCCCATTGGCTGTTGGAGGCCCCTCCTCTCTCCTCTTGGCCGCTGGTTCTCCCCCTGACCCTTGGTTCTCCCACAGCTCACCAAGTGAAGTAACAGCTATCTCCAAGCTTTGTACTGATACAACTGACTCATAAACTTTATAAACCACCAGCTTTTGGCTATTGGTTCAAATTCTGACCTACTGTCAAGAGACAATGGGTTGTAGTTAAAAAGAAAAGACAAACCAGGACAGAAAGTGCTTCACCAGCCATCTTACTCTTCTTTAATCCTACTGTCTTTGGGCACATTGCATTTGCTATTTAAGAAAGTATGACAGCAAGGCTGATAGCACTGACTCATGACACATTCTTTGCACCACACACAGAGCAAAATCCTGGAACAACTGGATCATCTACTTCCACAACAGAGCTGTCTTATTCGCTGTATAGGAGAAGTGCTTGTGAGGGGAGTACCGGGAGAGAGACGGAAGGAGGGAGGGACCTGGGGGCAAGTGAACCTACAAGTATGCCTAAAAGTTAGGAATTTGGTGGAAAATCCAGAATTTACTTAAGGGTAATAGGGAATCGTTGAGTTATAGTTCCACTCTTTCCAGAAATAAATGACTGCATTTGGAACCTGAGGTTAAGACTTTTAAGATAAAGCAACCTCAAATAAGTTCAGACTGGCCTTGGGAAGAAATGGCAGCCATAGATGGTAATGAGCTTCAGTGCTTGAGAACAAGAAGTGTCAAAATCAACCTACACCTCTGACTTGACTCAGGTGAAAAAAAGTCTTATTTAAAAATGGTAAGTCTGCAGCAAAAAATCTGAAAGTTTGAGCCCCTTTCCATCTTTCCATTTTGCTCTGGTGCCTGCTCTCCTTACAGTATCTCCCGAAAAGGTTCAGAATTCAATACAGATTTATTAGGTTGACTTTCAACATGTAGTTTAAGATGAAGAGTCCTGTTTGGTTTAAACCATTTCATTTAACCTCTTGGTAATGGTAGTCCTGAGAGTCTGCAGCGTTGGTAAAATCCACCTGTGACCAAAGGTCAACCGGCTGGTGGGACCACAGCAACTTTCTGGCCCATCACTTTGCCTTGTTCTTGTCCCTCAAATCTGGCAGTTTCTGCACTGAGGGACTCAGTCCACCACAATGACATGTTCAAAACCATTTTCTGTAGACACCTCCTTCCAACGCCCAATAGTGCAGGTGGTCAGGAAGACTTGGAAGGAAGCTGCAAAAAGTCCAGCTGGGAATCTTGACTTTGTTAGATGTGGACACAGGAAAATCACCTTTGTCCTCCCCAGATTTTATTATAGTCAAAGGAGAAAAATCCATGAGATTTTAACTGCAAATATGCTAGATATAAAACTGATGGAATGCTAATTGGTCCATAAAGGGTTGCACAAGATAATCTGTGGCAAAGTAGAAAACAAGCCCAAAGGTGATAGAGATTGGAAGAGCTGGCAATGCTTTCTTGAAAATGGCAAGGAGCAATAATGTAAGGCACAAACCCTGTGGAGAAGAGGGGAAAAGACACAAACCCAGACATAATTATGCAAGTATTCTGTGCAAATCAACTCAATCACAAGTCTCAGTTTTAATTTAGTTAATTCAATACAATCCTTTGACGTTAACTTTTAGAACAAAATTTTTTCATTAAATCTGGAAACAACATTTATTTTCCTTTGCAAGAGAGATCATTATCCACACATTGTTGATATTTCATCCCTAATTCTAGGTAGGGAATAGAATCTGAAAATAAGTAAAATTATTTTTGAAAACAAATAAGCAATACTGAAATTTCTATCTAAACTATTGGGTTGGCTACTGTAGGTTTAGTTTGGCTAGCTAAAAATCCCAGAGGTGAAGAACATTCTTTACGCTGTCTGGGGGCAAAGAGGTGCTCATGGAATAAACCAATAAAAGTTTGTTTATAAAGTGTATACTGTTTTCTTATAAACACAGAGCAGCTATATAATACACCCCATTTTTTATCCTAGTTACTGAGATACTAACTATAAAGTCTGGAGGGTGAGCTGCATTTAAGGTTTATCCAAAGTAGGTAATTTTTTTCTTAAAAGCTTCAACACATCCAGAAAACTAACCTCAAAAAGAGAAATAAAATAAATGAAAATTCTAACTGGTCATATGATCAAGATAAATCACAAGTGTAATCATAAAATAAATGCATAAGTAAAGGCTCTCGTCTAACCTCTCATCCAACTTCACTCACATATTATCAAAGATATCACATCTTTAGCAAAAATAGCAATAAGAACTATGAGTTATTTACTTGAATCATAGTCTTGAAAGCTTCAGGCTCACGTTGTAGCACTATAAGCAAAATCTATGTGTGATCGTGCACTGAGTTAGCTTTTCTTGCCTCATACTTACTGCCCAAAGGACACTGTATGCTGCAGGCCGTGGCCTTAAACACAGTACCACCACCAAACGCAGACTAAGTGAGGATCTGCTTACCCCTTTAAGACTGATCTAATTCCTTACATTATCTATGCTGCTGGGCTTGAAGCAATGGTTCCTACTCTGAGGTACTTACCAGAATTTCCTGGGGAACTTTAAAAAAAATACACAATTAAAACAAATTAAATATTCGGTTGGCCAAAAACTTTGTTTGGGTTTTCCATAACATCTTATGGAAAAGCCTGAACGAACTTTTTGGCCAACCCACTAATATCTCAGGGTAGAGACCCACAGTTTTAAAAGTTCCCAGGTGATTTTAATGTGTGGCCAGGTAGAGAATTACTCAGGTGAGGTCCAATTATTTGTGTTTTTAAAAAAGCTCCCCAGGTGATTGGAACACTCAGCCTAGCTGGGGTTAAAAGGACGACCTTTTAATCAGAATTTTGAGATGAGGAGTTCTGACACGTTTTTAATCCGTGTATACTTACAATTAATATGGCTACAAAACAGGCTATGGTTGTGTTCCAGTCTCCACTGGCTGTTGCGGAAGCTTTACCAACCAGAACACTGTAGAAAATGAAATCTCCTAATCCAAGTTTTACTCCCCCTAAAAAGGAAAGATTATGAATATAAAGTTTGTCACTCTTAAAAAAAATAAAGCTTGTCACTCTTTGCTATGACGTCACAATTCAAAACTGTCGCTGCCCCCCGCCCCCCATCCTATGCTGAATGAGAAGTCAGTAAATGATATCATACAAAATTAGGCTTTAGCTACGCTTTCCCTTTCTCTTTTGGTTTTCTATAAAAGGGGGTTCAGATGTTATGTGGCTAACTCTGGCATCTTAACAGTAGATGCTGCTGTTATATAGCAAAAATAATAACAATAAATAATAATTGTCATCTACTGAATGCCTAGTTTATACCTGCACTTGTTCTAATAAATCCTCACAAGAACCCCTATGAGATAGGTATCATCTTTTTTTTGAAAATCAGCTTTACCGAGGTATATTTTATTTCATAAAATGCACCCACTGTAAAATGTACAATTCAATGACTGAAAAAATTTAGAGTTGTGCAACCATCACCACAGTCCACCATATTTCCATCACCCCAATTAAGATACCTTGTGTTCATTTACAGTTAATCTCCACTCCCCTCCCAGGCCTTAAGCAACCTGTGATCTGCTTTCTAACTCTATAAATCTGCCTTTTCTAGACACTGCACAGAAATGGACTCACACAATATGAAGTCTTTTGTGACTGGCTTCTTTCATTTAACATAATTTTATTTATTTATTTATTTATTTATTTATTTATGGCTGTGTTGGGTCTTCGTTTCTGTGAGAGGGCTTTCTCTAGTTGTGGCAAGTGGGGGCCACTCTTCATCACGGTGCGTGGGCCTCTCACTATCGCGGCCTCTCTTGTTGCAGAGCACAGGCTCCAGACGCGCAGGCTCAGTAGTTGTGGCGCACGGGCCCAGTTGCTCCGCATCATGTGGGATCTTCCCAGACCAGGGCTCGAACCCGTGTCCCCTGCATTGGCAGGCAGATTCTCAATCACTGCGCCACCAGGGAAGCCCAATAATTTTTTTAAATTGAAGTATAGTTGACACACAATGTTGTGTTAGTTCCAGGTGTACAACAAAGTGATTTAGATATATATATGTATTTTTTCTTTTCCAGATTCTTTTCCATTATAGGTTATTACAAGATATTGAAAATAGCTCCCTGTGCTATACAGTAGGTCCTTGTTGTTTATCTATTTTAAATATAGTACTGTATATCTGTTAATCCCAAACTTCTAAATTATCTCCCCTGCCCCACACTTTCCCCTTTGGTAACCATAAGTTTGCTTTCTATGTCTGTGAGTCTATTTCTGTTTTGTATGTAAGTTCATTTGTATCATATTTTAGATTCCACATATAAGTGATATCATATGATATTTGTCTTTCTCTGTCTGATTTACTTCACTCTGTATGATAATCTCTAGGTCCATCCATGTTGCTGCAAATGGCATTATTTCATTCTTTTATATGGCTGAGTAATATTCCATTGTGTATATATACCACATCTTCTTTATCCATTCTCCTGTCAATGGACATTTAGATTGCTTCCATGTCTTGGCTATTGTAAATAGTGCTGCTATGAACACTGGGGTGCGTGTATCTTTTTGAATTAGAGTTTTCGTCTTTTCCAGATATATGCCCAGGAGTGAGGTTGCAGGATCCTATGGTAACTCTATTTTTAGTTTTTTAAGGAACCTCCATACTGTTCTCCATAGTGGCTGCACCAATTTACATTCCCACCAACAGCACAGGAGGGTTCCCTTTTCTCCACACCCTCTCCAGCATTTATTATTTATAGACTTTTTGATAATGGTCATTCTGACCGGTGTGAGGTGATACCTCATTGTAGTTTTGATTTGCATTTCTCTAATAATTAGTGATGTTGAGCATCTTTTCACGTGCCTGTTGGCCATCTGTATTAACATAATATTTTTGAGGTTTATCCATGATATTGCATGTGTCTGTAGTTTGTTGCTTTTCACTGGTGAATAGTTTTTCATTGTATGGATATACTATATTTTGTTTATCCATTTACCAGTTGATGGACATGTAGATTGTTTTCAGTTTTGGGCTATTATGAATAATGCTGCTATGAACATCAGTGCACACATCTTTGTGTGGGCAGACTGCTTTCAGTTCCATCGGGTAGATTCCTAGGAGTGGAACTGTTGGGTTATATGTTAAGTTTATGTCTAGCCTTTTGAGAAACTGCCAAACTTTTCCATACTGGCTGTACCAGTACATTCCCACCAGCAGTGCACAATGGTTCCAGTTTCTTCAGTCCTCACCAGCACTTCGCATTGCTGTCTTTTTGATTATAGCCATTCTGATTCATGATGTTGAGTATCTTTTCATGTGCTTATTAGCCATTATATCTCTCCTTTGGGGAAATATCTACCCAAAGTGTTACCTTATTTTTTACTTAGGTTATCTTCCTATTACTGAGTTGTAAGCATTCTCTGTATACCCTAATTATAAATCCTTTAACAGGATTTGCAATGATTTGCAAATATTTTCTCTCAGTCTGTGGCTCCTTTTCCTTTTCTTAATGGTATCTTTTTTTTTTTTTATTGTGGTAAAATACACAGTTCAATGGCATTAAGTACGTTCATATTGTTGTGCTAGCATCACCACCATCCATCCACGGAACTCTTTTCATCTTGCAAAACTGAACCTCTGTACCCATTAAACAGTAACTCCTCCTTCCTCTCTCCCTCCAGCCCCTGGAAACCACCATTCCACTCTCCGAGTTTGACTACTCCAGGTATTTCATTTAAGTGGAATCATACAGTACTTGTCTTACTGTGACTGGCTTATTTCACTTAGCATAATGTCCTGGCTCATCCATGCTGCAGCATGTATTGGATTTTCCTTCCTTTTTAAAGCTGAATAATATCCCATTGTATGTATACACCACATTTTGTCTATCCATTCGTCAGCCAGTGGACACTTAGGTTGCTTCCATCTCATGGCTACTGTGAACAGTGCTATGAACACGGGTATATAAATACCTCTTCTCTCTCTCTCTCTCTCTCTCTTTTTCTTTCTTTTGGCCTCTCTATGTGGCTTGTGGGATCTTAGTTCCCCAACCAGGGATCAAACCGGTGACCTCAGCAGTGAAAGCGTGTTGTTCTAACCACTGAACTGCCAGGGACTTCCCTAAATACTTCTTCTCTTAATGGTATCTTTTGAAGTGTGAAAGTTTTCAATTTTGACAAAGTCCAATCTATCAATTTTTTCTTCTACGTATCAGTGTTATATTAAGGAACTCTTTGCCCAACCCAAGGTCATGAAGTTTTTCTCCTACGTTTTCTTCTAGAAGTTTTAGAGTTTTACCACTTACATTTCAGTTTATGACCAATTTGGGGTTAATTTTGGATTGTGTGCATGATGGATAGGGTGAGACAGGGGTTTCCATTCATTCTTTTGCATGTGGATATCCAATTGTCCCAGCACCATTTGTTGAAAAGATTATATCCTTTTGCCATTGAATTATTTTAGCACTTTTTTAAAAAATCATTGATCATAAATATAAGGGTTTACTTCTGGACTCTCAGTTCTGTTCCTTTGATTTATATGTCTGTCCTTGATTACTATGGCTTTAGAGTAAGTTTTGAAATCAGATAGTTTAAGTCCACCAACTTTTTTCTTCTCTTTCAAAATTGTTTTGGGTACTCTAAGTTCTTTACACTTCCAAAAAATTTTAGGATCAGCTGGTAGAAATTGACAAGCTGATCCTAAAACATACACAGAAATGCAAAGGCCCTAGGTTTTCTGTTGTCAAACATTATTTTTAACTTTTCAAGTTCTTTTCAAAATGATAAACAAAACTATGTATTTAAAAATATGCTTTGGACTTCCCTGCTGGCTCAGTGGTTAAGAATCCGCCTGACAATGCAGGGGACACGGGTTCGAGCCCTGGTCTGGGAAGATCCCACATGCCGCGGAGCAACCAAGCCCGTGCACCACAACTACTGAGCCTGCACTCTAGAGCCTGCGAGCCACAACTACTGAGCCTGCATGCCACAACTACTGAAGCCTGCAAGCCTAGAGCCTGTGCTCCGCAACAAGAGAAGCCACCGCAATGAGAAGCCCGCACACTGCAACGAAGAGTAACCCTGGCTCACCACAACTAGAGGAAGCCCACGTGCATCAACGAAGACCCAACACAGCCAAAAATAAATAGATAAATTTATTTAAAAAAAAAAAAAGTTCCACAATAAACATGTACTGTTTTAAAAAAAATAATAAAATAAATAAATAAATAAATAAAAACATGCTTTGACTTGGGGCTCAACAGTAACCCATTAAGCTTTACTACTGGCTTTTACCTTTCTGGTTGTTATAACTATTCCCAACTGAAGTGTGATCCTGATCTTAAAGTTCTGTTGCCTGAGTTACAGAAACTACTTCTGGAAGATAGGTGTTGAGGGCCTTGAGAAGCAGAGTCTGCAGGAGAAAGGGGCAGAGTTCTGATTAATAAGATCTTACTGAGAGGGACTTCCCTGGTGGCGCAGTGTTTAAGAATCCGCCTGCCAATGCTGGGGTCACGGGTTCGACCCCTGGTCCAGGAAGATGGCACATGCCACAGAGCAACTAAGCCCATGCACCACAACTACTGAGCCCATGTGCCACAGCTACTGAAGCCCGTGTGCCTAGAGCCCGTGCTCTGCAACAAGAGAAGCCACCGCAATGAGAAGCCCACGCACCGCAACGAAGAGCAGCCCCTGCTCGCCACAACTAGAGAAAGCCCGCGCACAGCAACGAAGGCCCAACCCAGCCAAAAATTAAAAAAAAAAAGATCTTACTGAGAAACCATTGTTCTTTTTAAATCGTGGAAGCCAGAGCAAAGTCTTCCATAGTGGAAAAAATAAACATACAACCCTGAAATCCGATGCCATGAATTACATGGTCAGTTATCCTTTAACTTGCTAACCTTCCCAGACTGATGAATACTTTCACCAGTTTCAGTTGTGCAGAAGAGTCCAACTCTACTATTTAGGTACTAGTGTGATACAGGTCAAGTTTACTAACTTCTTTAATCCTCAAATTCTTCAGCTACAAGATGGGGATTACAGAGCTATTTCACAAGGTTGGTATCAGCGTTAAAAATAATACAGGAAAAGTTCTTGGCACACACAGAGGCTAAACAAATGACAGTCTTAGAAATACTTTTGATTCCAAATAGCAAGTGCTATAAGAAACTAACTGAGGGCTTCCCTGGCGGTGCAGTGGTTAAGAATCCGCCTGCCAATGCAGGGGAAACGGATTTGAGCCCTGGTCCGGGAAGATCCCACATGACGCGGAGCAACTAAGCCCGTGCGCCACAACTACTGAGCCTGTGCTCTAGAGCCTGCGCTCTGCAACAAGAGAAGCCACTGCAATGAGAAGCCCGCGCACTGCAACGAAGAGTAGCCCCTGCTCTCCGCAACTAGAGAAAGCCCGCGCACAGCAACGAAGACCCAATGCAGCGAAAAATAAATAAATAGAATAAATAAATTTAAAAAAAAGAAACTAACTGAAAGAAACTAATTTCTTCAGAAAAAAATGCTATAGAAATGAATTTTTTAAAGTAATGCAGAAGAAAAATTTTGCATTTCTCTGATAAGAGACTTGTATCTAGAGAATACATAAAGAACTATTACAACTCAATAATAAAAAAGGACCCCCAAAATGGGCAATGGATCTGAATAGACAGTTCTCCAAAAAAATATACAAATGGCCAATAAGCACACAAAAAATACTCAACGTTATTAGCCATCAGAAGAATGCAAGTCAAAACCATGGTGACATACCACTTTACACCCACTAGACTGATTATAATCAAAAAGACAATAATAACAAGTGTTGGTGAGGCTGTGGAAAAACTGGAACATTCATACACTGCTGGTGGGAATGTAAAATGGTGCAGACACTTTGGAAAACAGTCTGGTAGTTCCTCAAAAGGTTAAACATAGAGTTACCATATGACTCAGTAATTCTACTTGTAGGTATATACCTAAGAGAAAACCATATGTCCACACAGATGTGTACATGAATGTTCACACAACAATACGCATAACAGCTCAAAATGGAAACAATCTAGATGCCCATTAACTGATGAATGGATGATAAATGTGACATATCCATACAATGGAATATTATTTGGCTATAAAGAGAAACGAAATGCTCATACATGTTACAACATAGATAAACCCTGAAAACATAATGTTACATGAAAGAAATCAGTACAAAGAACCATATATTGTATGATTCCATTTATATGAAATGTCCAGAAGAGGCAAATCTATTATGATAGTATATTTTTTGGTGCTGGGGGGAATAGGGGTAATGGGTACAGGGTTTCTTTCTGAGGTAATGAATATATTCTAACATTAGCATGTGGTGATGGTTGCACAACTATAATAAAAACCATCATGGACTTCCCCAGTGGCGCAGTGGTTAAGAATCTGCTTGCCAGTGCAGGGGACACAGGTTCAAGCCCTGGTCCAGGAAGATCCCACATGTCGCGCGGCAACTAAGCCCGTGCGCCACAACTGCTGAGCCTGAGCTCTAGAGCCCACGAGCTACAACTACTGAGCCCGTGTGCCACAACTACTGAAGCCCGTGCGCCTAGAGCCCGTGCTCCGCAACAAGAGAAGCCACCGCAATGAGAAGCCTGTGCACCTCTGCTCGCTGCAACTAGAGAAAGCCCGCACACAGCAACAAAGACCCAACACAGCCAAAAATAAATAAATAAATAAATAAATAAATAAATATATTAAAAAAAAAAAAAACATTGCATTGTCCACTTTAAATGGGGGGGAATGAGAGGGACTGTAGAGGTGATGTTAAGGAGTATGGGGTTTCTTTATGGGGTATTGAAAATGTTCTAAAATCAATTGTGGTGATGGTTGAACAGTTTTGTGAATATACTAATGTCACCACTTTAAATGGGTGAATTGTATAGTATGTGAATTACGTCTCAACAGAGGTATCAAAAAATAAAAATAATGTACCAAATCAAGCTTAAAATTATAGCCTCTCATGTTTTTCATTTAAAGGCTTATGTTTGTTTAAATAATAACAATATTATGGCAAATGCTATAGTTATACTTTACAGAATTCATTTTAATGGAGAGAGAAATATAGATATATTTTATTAGCAAAATTAAAAGAGTCAGGAAACAAAGAAGTAACCATCAGTTTTTTTTCTTTAGGCACTTAGTGAAGCAACAAGTTATATTCCATAACCAGAAGAGACTGGATGAATCAGTATATAAAACCTAAGAAAAATCATGTTGCTCGGGAATATGTTTTCTTTAAACAGCTTCTTTGATTTATTCAGTAAAGATATGCCATGGCCAAACAACTAAAATCACAGCAATGCAAACTGCTTAAGTTAGACATAAAGTATTATCAGTATTCCACTGCCAAGTGCTAATGCTGAGATTGGATGCTAGTTGTTTTACTGCTGTCTAGGTCTCCTACTGTTTTGTTTTGTTTTGGCCAACTCTGAAAAATCATTTTAAGTAATGATGGAGTTCCTTTAGTATTAAAAGGGGCATTTGCAGGTCTACCAAACACAAGACATGGTAAAAATAATAAATGATGGTGAATATTTACTTTAATTGTAAGATTTCGCTACAGGACATCTAGCAGAATATATGCCTAGCTTAAATGTAACTATAACATAATAAAATAATGAATATTTCCTACTATCTTTTTAATAAACAGAAACATATAAAAAACTTCCTGAAATTTATTATTTCGTGTTTTAACCACTAAAACCTCTTCCTCCACTTGAAGAAAATAAGAAAATCCATCTCCCACTCTTCCCTTGAGGTTATAGAAAAAGAACCTCTATGAGTTAAATTTCTACTCCTGGAAACAACAGGTTAATTTCACTACTCTGATAAATTTTAAATCTATCAGTAGTACACTGAGGTCTGCTATTGGCATGATGTTTGGAAGAAGTGTATTTTGAAATTCACTAGAAGACCAACTGCACATTGAATAAACATGTTTTACATTTCTAATTAAAAACTCTCAGTGTTCAGCTTTCTGATTAATTTTTGATTTTTAAAAGGTTGTTCTGGAAGACACATGTGCCTTTTTTTTTTTTTTTTTTCACATGTGCCTTTACATATCAAATTCTATTGTAAACTGAGACTTCTGTAAGTAACAAGTCTGGTTTAACACATTAATGCAATCAGATATGGTTATGTGTGTTCTGGATGCTAAGATAAGGAAAGAATATCAATTATTAGTTTATATTGGTCCCAGATAAAGAAAATATTAATCTGAAGTTAGAAGGGGCAATACTTGGGTTTTTCTTAAAAAAAAAAAAAAAAGTTAGAGATGAAGAGAAGGACACGAAGAGATGATCAGGAGAGAGAATCTTCAAGTAGGAAAGGCAGTCGTGAAAGAATCACACTGCAGCTATGCTTAACAGCTATATTTCTGCTTTCTTTTGGCTCTATGCATCTTTGAGAAAAGAGGAAAGGAACAGAAGAGGCAACCTAATTACAGTGATAACTTTGAAGGCAGAGAAAATATCAGCAAACACAAGCTCAAGGCTGGCCATAAGAGGAGGCAACTGTGTCTGGTTTCCCAGAGTGTGAAAGCTGCAGGCTGCAGCTGGCTCTCAAATCTGGAAAACTCACCCAGTACCAAAGTCATGGATCTGCCCAGGTTCTGACCCAGGTAAAAGACTAATGGTGAGCTGTAAGAAGTGTTCTGCTCAAGCTGAAGGATAATGTCAAGGTCACAATTAATAGTGATTAGAGAAGCTAAGGAATCTAGGTGTCTGTTTCTTTGAAACTACTTAATATTTTCGCTATAATATTTTAATCAAGCGTTTCACTTTTGTGAAAACGAAAAAACTGAGGGTAACTTAGTTGGGAAATGTGCTAATCTCTTCTTATTCAGTAAATCACCTCTCTAACTAAGACTAAGTAAAGAGATGATTGAGCCCTAACCAGGGGGCTCTACTGGCTAATATCCTAAGAAGCCCCAAGTGCTGACCTGAATCCCAGTGACAGCACACCTTAGACACTGAACAAACGCTTACATTTCTGCAGAGAACCTAAATCCCTTTGATTTTCTTTAAAATTAATAAAATACAGTGCTTGCCGACAAAGGGCAGTAACAATGTAAAAGGGTGAAGCATTTAAATCCATAGGTCTCTGTGCAGCAAGAGTGAAATATATTAATGAAAATTTTGTAGACATGAAGTCTTATCAGAATAATATTAAATTTTTTTTTTTACCTTATAAAATCAATGCCAAAGATCAGGCTGTAAAGAGATAATTTCAAAAATCTGAGGTGCAGAATTTGGTCCATTAACAAATTTAACTATGAGAAAAGCACCAACTATTGTTATTTCCTACTAAAAGCTGCACTGCTGTTTAGAATTAGACTGTAACACTTTGATTCATTTTATTTTGGGAGAGTTTGATACTGCAGCACCTAAAGGAATCCATGAATTTCCAATGTAGAGAAAGGCACATACTTTCCTCTGGGTCCTCACTGGCCAGGATGCTGCTGGAAAGATCCTGTACAGCAGATCGCGACTCAGCCGTAGAGTGATGAGGCCCCAGGCGACTGTCCCTCTGGGCTTCCCACTCTTCGCTGAAGCCACCATCATCACTCTCTGTCACAGGGTCTTGTGACTCACTTTCTGTGCCTTCAAGAAAAAGTGAACATCACAATTGTAATATTTAGAAAAATCTCTTAATACCTTTAAGAAAATTGCATGGAAACAGTAATTACCTGTCATTGTAACTAGGTGGGTTAGCTGGCTCTTAAACCACAAATCACGGGTTATTTCAGGCCTGGTGGTTGCTTCCCCAACAGCTATTTCTCCCCTTTTTTTCCTGAGGGCAGAGTACTGATTTATTTGGGTTTCCACCTCCCACCCATGACTCCGGTGGTAAATCCCGTTCAGTCCAAGCTAAGTGTGGTCATCCTACAATTCCTCTTCCCAATGAAAGCTCTAAAGCTGTGGGGTTGGTACCAGCCAATGTGTGGTGAGGCAAAGTCTGCTGGAAATTTGGGGAAAAATTTTCTCACTCTTTGAGAGAGACTTAAGGAGACACAAACAGCCCCTTTCTTCCCCTGGATGTTGTGTCATCTGGATATGATGGCTGGCACTGCAGTTGTCATCTTGTGACCATGAGGAGGAGCAGAGGGCTGAGGACCAAGCTCGTATCTCAGGAGAGCAGAGCAGGAAGACAGGAAGGAACTGGGGCCCCTGACAATCATCAAGTCATAAAATTAGCCAGCCGGGCAAATGCCTACACCTCAGGAGTTCTGGTCAGGTGAGAGAACATTTCTTCTGATCTTTGCAGCTGGAGCTGCTGGCACTCACTAATTGATGGCACTCACCACTGGCTTTAGTGACTAAGTTATAAAAGTAGACCACTATTGGGGGCTGGGAGGATGGGAAAGGAGGGAGTGAATTTTTTTATGGGCTAGTCATTTTGTTATAATGACTCGGTCTGACTGAAAATTGTGAGTATAACATGATTGTCTCAAGAACTTTCCAGACATCAAAAATAATTAAAATACATAAGTGAAGTTGATAATACTCTTTTTTCTCATTTTTTTAAATAAAATTAATACATGTTCATATTTATTCATCTACCACGAATAAATGAAGCTTGCATACTTCAGGTCTTTCGCTTGCATGGACTTTTTTCTGAAAGGGGCTCTAGCAATTTTGTATTTTTAATTTGCATTGTTTTCTTAACCAGGTCTCCACAAAACCTGAATCTTCCCTGAGCTAGTTTATAAAGTCATAAAAGTATACGATTTAGAAATAAAAACATCAGTCCCTGCTCTGCCCTATCCCTCCTCACTCCTGATCCTCACCCTACCTTCAACCCTTTCAGCTGTTTATTTTGGTATTTACCTCCATAATTAATTATAAATAGCACGCTCATAATGCTGTATCTTGATGTTTTTATCTTAGGTGCTCACTCGGGCAACCTGAGTTCTATTACTTTTTTCCTTTACAGACATCCCTCTTGGAATCCTACACCCCCTTGTTCCAAACTAACTTCTAGTTCCTATAACACAGAGGTTTTCAACTGGGGGTAGCACCTCCCTTCCATGGGGTGTTTGGAAATAACTAGGATGGGGAGTTTTTGGTTATTGCAAACCTTGAAGCTACCCTTGGCATTTAGTGGGTGAGAGGCCAGGAATGCTAAACCATGTGAGGGGAGTCAGCACAATTAAGAACGCCCACGCGAAACACCAACCACACTCCCACTGAGGAGCTCTGCAGTTCATCCAGCTCCTCCTCACTTCAAGGCCCTTGCCCATGGTGCTTCCTCTTCTGGAAAGCTCTTCTTCCTCTCTTTGGCTGGCCATCTCCTGTTATCACTTCCTCAGGGAAGCCATCCTGGCTTTCCAGAATAAATGAAATCCTTCCACTATAAACTTTCATAGCAACTTACACTTCTCCTTTGTAGTGCTTCTCACAAACTGAATGAATTATTTGTTCAACATGCGTGTCTCCCCAAATAGGCTATAAACTCCACAGGAATAGGACCTCTCGTTCAGAGCTATATCCCCGGTGCCTAACAAATACTAGGCACACAGTTAGGTGCTCAATCAACATTTGTCAAAAGAATAAAATCTTGATGTACCCAAAAGACACTCATACTCACATATATATACATATATACTCACAGACAACTAATCTTTCAATTTTCTTTAGCTTAACAAGGTTAACACAACAACCAGCCCTGGAGCAACTGTTTCCTCTATTTCCCACTTCTCTACTAGGTCTACTGCTGGTCTAATGCCACCCTGTTTTGCTGCCTCGCTCACTGCAGAATGGGCCTAATATCTTTCGGTCCCAAATACGCAAATTCTAAGTTGAAAGCGTCCTCCTTGCAGTTACCCAAATGCTAAATCAGCAGTTTTCTTGGCTCTAGAAAACCTAAACTCTCCCTTTCCTGACAAACAGCAACTCAGTTAAGGCCCTTTTTTCTTCTCTGACCAACCTTTATTCCGCCTCTGTTTGTCAGCTTCCTCATAAGGTTAGTCCTTGTTTTTCTTAAAAAAAAAAAAAAAAAAAAAGGTTTCCTTTCTTTTTGACTATTGATATCGTGCTGTTATTCCTCAACTTTTCTAATTATAACTCCTCCTAACTTGTGTTTGCCTTAACATCTTCTGTAGTATCCACAAGTGGGCCTTTCAATCTCCCACCCTAGGTCATCATTCTTACCCTCCTCCAGAAAGTCATGTTCACCTGGAATATTTTATCTTCTCAACATAGACATTATCACAACTCAAATCAAATTATATTTCAGTTACTCTGGCCTTGTCAGACAAGAGGTTCTCATTTTTACATGTTTGAAGAGAGTGTTTATTCTACCTTTTTAAAATCATAGCCTCAACTTGAACCTTTCCATACTGGAATTAATAGTGTTTAATGGTAGAAATTCTTAACCTAGGGTGCCTTGGCTGATTGTTGGGTTTGGAGCATGTGAACTCAAATATTTATCTGTGTTTGCTAGGTATTACCACAGCTTCCAGGAGATTCTCAAAAGAAAGTGGTTAAAAAATCATTGCTTCATAACTCACAAGATGACAATGACCGTGAAAACCAGGAAATTACCAAATAAAAGCCACCTACTTTGTGCATTATAATTGGAGTTTTTGGATACCTTCCTTTGGGCTTCTGGGTCTCCTTCTGCCATATTCACCAACCATACCATTGTTGCTGTTGAGAAAGACAAAAGTCTAGGTAAGGACTGGAAACACAGAAGGAAAGCTCACGAATAGAGAGCAGGCTGTTATTTCTCCACACAAATCACCAACCTTCTTAATGTCACCATAAGAATCCCTAACAATCAGAAGCAAATGCATATTAAAAACTACTGGGATGGGGCTTCCCTGGTGGTGCAGTGCTTAAGAATCCACCTGCCAATGCAGGAGACACGGGTTCGAGCCCTGGTCCAGGAAGATCCCACATGCTGTGGAGCAACTAAGCCCGCACGCCAAAGCTGCTGAAGCCTGCGCTCTACAGCCCACGAGCCACAGCTACTGAACCCGTGTGCCACAACTACTGAAGCCCGCGCGCCTAGAGCCCGTGCTCTGCAACAAGAGAAGCCACGGCAATGAGAAGCCCGCGCACCGCAATGAAGAGTAGCCCCTGCTCGCCACAACCAGAGAAAGCCCGCGCACAGCAACGAAGACCCAACGCAGCCATAAATAAATAAATAAATAAATATTTTTAAAAAAAAGAGAAAACTACAGAGACTTCCCTGGTGGCGCAGCAGTTAGAATCTGCCTGCCAATGCAGGGAACACGGGTTCCAGCCCTGGTCCGCGAAGATCCCACATGCCGCGGAGCAACTAAGCCTGTGCGCCACAACTACTGAGCCTGCGCGCCTAGAGCCTTTGCTCCGCAACGAGAAGCCACCGCAATGAGAAGCCCGCGCACCGCAAAGAAGAGCAGCCCCCGCTCGCTGCAACTAGAGAAAGCTCGCGCACAGCAGCGAAGACCCAATGCAGCCAAAAATAAATAAATTAACTAACTTATTAAAAAAAATAAAAACCACAAAAGGTTCTCTTTGATTTTGGCAGATAAAAGAAAAAATTCTGAAACTGGACATTTACTGTAGCTTTCAAACTGCAGCTGCTATAATACAACTGGTTCATTGTTATTTATAATCCCTGAAAAGTAACCAGAAGGAAAATTGTTCAGGCCAGCAAGATTGCACTGAAACAACAGCTCGGCTAGTTGAATATCCTAAAATAGTGTGACTTCACTGGTGAAAATTACTTATTGGAACTGAATTAGAGGACAAACTGGGGCTCACAAAGAATCGGATGAATTACTATAATTCGAAAGATGCAAGGAATATGCTCCCTTCATGTTATGTCTCACTTCTGGGATTTTCAATAATGCTAAACTGTGTTATATACAGGGAATAAGAAAAAAAAAAAGTTAAAAGCAATAAACATAAATGGATAGTCAACTGCCTTTTCTATGTCCCCTCCACAAAAATACATATATATCAATATATCTATATAGCTCTAGATATACACACACATCTTGTCACATTTTAATTAAGAGGCAATGTGAATACTTTAAAATGGTGCTTCTCTTACATACTGCAGATAGGATGAAACATGGCGGGGAATTTGGTAACATCTAACAAAACTACATGTACATTTACCCTCTGACCCAGCAATAACACTTTTGGAATTTATCCTGAAGATACACCAACAATAATACAAAAATACATACAAACATGTGCCATACAGGGTGACAGCAGAAACCAAGCCAGCAACAACCTGAGTCCAATCCAGTAATGGTAAGCAATTTTAAACAAGATACTTGGCATTTTCTGGGTTTCTCTGGCATTTTGTCACTGATTTTACAATTATATCCATTTTCCTAATACTCTAAGGCTTCTAGAATAGCTTATGAAAGAAATACATAACCAAAGAGGATAAAAATTCTGTAATAGCTGCACTTACTCATTCACCATAGCTTTGTAATTCAGAGGTCAGACAAGTTTCATTATATGATAACCCGACTAACTGATCAAAGTAAATATTAGCCAGGTTGGCGATTCACTGTAACTAAATCGAAACCCAATGAAGAGGAAATAGGGCAACCAACAGGGTTTACGAATTTCTGTAGTCTTCTTGGCAATGAAGGCAGCAGGTATTTATTTGATTTTCTTTCTTTATGCAAGTATAGAAAAATAAAGCTACAAACTCTTTTTTTTTTTTTTTTTAGTTTGGATATCATTACTTTATTATAAAAGAAACACAGAAATTATTTACAGGATGAAAGATTTCAGAACTTCAGTGGCAGCTTCATGTGATGCCATTGGGGGAACGGGCAGCTTCACGTGATGCCATTTCAATAGTGACTTATTTTAGTCGACATATTTTCCAAGAATGTCACCATCTCTAAATAAGAAATAATCCTTGTCATCTAGAACTACTTTGGTGCCTCCATATTCTGGGAGAAGAACTTTATCTCCAACTTTCACACTAACTGGTTGAATCTCTCCACCCTTTCCTTTAGAGCCTGATCCAACAGCTACTACCATTGCTTGCAATACTTTTCCTTGTGATTTTTCTGGAAGCATAATGCCTCCTTTGGTTACAACTTCGGGTGCACTTCTTTCAACTAATACTCGGTCAAAGAGGGGAAGAAACTTGCTAAATGCCTGTCCTGCCATGACTCGGGTTGCCGCACTTCGTACTCTCGCTCTCTGGCCGCCGCCGCCGCAAAGGAGATATCCTCAGTCCGACCCCCCGGCCACGTGAACTCCTACAAACTCTTTTAACACTTAATATTAACCATGGAAATCAGGGGTCAGCAAACTTTTTCTGTAAAGGGCCAGATAGTAAATATTTGGGGCTTGTGGGTCAACATCTGGCCTCTGTCACATATTCTTCTTTGTTCTTTTCTTTTTCATTAACTCTTTAAAGATGTAAAAACCATTCTTAGCTTTCAGGCCTATACAAAAACAGGCCACGGGACAGATTTGGCTATGGGCAGTAGTTTGCTAACCCCTGATGTAAATTATCGTGAGCAGAATATGTATTTGCTGAATGAATTAATATTACTAACATAATATCTAAAAAACCCACTTTCAACTTAACACCAAACATCTTAGATCAATAGAAAAATATGCAAATTAAAAATTAACAATCTAAAAACTTCCCAAACTGATACGAAATCAGAGAAAAACTTTACATAATGGTCAACCTCAAAGAAATGTTACCTTTGTTTTCTGAAAAGCTACCAAAGAGTAGGTGTACATTTTTCCTGTCCAAACAAGGGATAGGGAAAACAAACAAAAATGCTCACATGTTTCTTGAGGGTAAGACCCTTTTGCAAACTGAATACTCTTAACTGGGGAAGATACAAATGCATCAAAGGACTGTATTTTTAAAGAACAAATAACTGAGAGGACTGACTTAAAACTTTTCATATTCATGTTTATATCCATTTCAGGGGGAAAGAACTGATTAACATTGCTGCTTTTTATATATTCTACTTGAAAAAAACCCTGTCAAACTCAATGATTTATGAAATGCTCACTAAAGAGTCAGTATTTCATGAGAACAGATACTTTCTTGAACCTATTTCATCTACACAGGAGGTAAAGGTTTATGCTTATATTTTCCCATATTTGTGGAATTACTGCAAAAATATCTCAATATTGATTGTTATACAGACTTGAGTTTTTAAAAATATTATATACGAGATTTTTTAAAAACAGTAAATCCTTTTTCTGAGTATAAAATTAACATACATGCTTAACGTTGTGGCAGACTGAAAGATCCCTTCTTCTTCACCCCTCCTGCACCCACACTCTTGCCATGGCCTCGCTGAGACTGGAATGCAGTTTTCCTCTTCCTGACCAGGGGCTCAGCTATGTGACTTGCTTCAACCAATGGCACATGGACAGAGATGACAGTGTGCTGATACTGAGCCTAGGCCTTAACAGGCCTGCTGCCCTCTTGTTTCTCCAGATACAAACATCTTCAGCTAACCCACTGGCCCAAGGAGGACAGGGAACACATGGAGCAGAGGTACCACAGCCAAGTTTGATCAGCTGAGTCAACTGACCCAAAGGTGCAGGAGTGATGGTGACTAATTATTATTTTTAAGGCATTAAGTTTTTGGGTTTTTTTAAATAAATTTATTTATTTATTTTTGGCTGCGTTGGGTCTTCTTTGCTGCGTGTGGGCTTTCTCTAGTTGCGGCGAGTGGGGGCTAGTCTTCGTTGCGGTGCTTGAGCTTCTCACTGCGGTGGCTTCTCTTGTTGCGGAGCACGGGCTCCAGGCATGCGGGCTACAGCAGTTGTGGTGCATGGGCTTAGTTGTTCCATGGCATGTGGGATCTTCCTGGACCAGGGCTCGAACCTGTGTCCCCTGCATTGGCAGGCAGATTCTTAACCACTGCGCCGCCAGGGAAGTCCCCAAAGGCATTACGTTTTGAGGTGGTTTGTTACACAGCATTATCGTGGTACTAACAATAGATACAACGGTAGAACAATGTAAAATCCTAAAACTAAGAAAAAATTTAAAACTCACAATTCCTTCACTTTGACACCCACAATTAAAAAATATAGAGTACAACAGGGACTTCCCTGGTGGCACAGTGGTTAAGAATCCGCCTGCCAATGCATGGGACACAGGTTCGAGCCCTGGTCTGGGAAGATCCCACATGCCCTAGGAGCAACTAAGCCCGTGCACCACAACTACTGAGCCCGTGTGCCGCAACTACTGAGCCTGTGTACCACAACTACTGAAGTCCACGCGCCTAGAGCCCGTGCTCTGCAACAAGAGAAACCACCACGATGAGAAGCCTGCGCACTGCAATGAAGAGTAGCCCCCGCTCGCTGCAACTAGAGAAAGCCCATGCACAGCAACAAAGACCCAATGCAGCCATAAATAAATAAATAAATTTATTTAAATTTTTTTTAAAAATTAAAAAAAAATGGGGCTTCCCTGGTGGCGCAGTGGTTGAGAATCTGCCTGCCAATGCAGGGGACACGGGTTCGAGCCCTGGTCTGGGAAGATCCCACATGCCATGGAGCAACTGGGCCCGTGAGCCACAATTACTGAGCCTGCGCGTCTGGAGCCTCTGCTCCGCAACAAGAGAGGCCGCGATAGTGAGAGGCCCGCGCACCGCGATGAGCAGCCCCCGCTTGCTGCAACTAGAGAAAGCCTTCGCACAGAAACGAAGACCCAACACAGCCATAAATAAATAAATAAATAAATAAAAGAAAACAAAAAAACTCTTAAAAAAAAAATTTAAAAAAAATATAGAGTACAACATTGAAAATCTACAAGTAGAGAAAGATATAAGGAAAAATGTAAAAGTTGTCTCAGTCTCTAAATCGCACTTCCCAGAGGTAAACACTAGTAGTATACTATCAGTTTTTTTGTTTTTTTCTATTGGAGTATAGTTGCTTTACAATATTGTGTTAGTTTCTACTGTACAGCAAAGTGAATCAGCTATACGTATACATATATCCCCTCTGTTTTGGATTTCCTTCTCATTTAGGTCACCACAGAGCACCGAGTAGAGTTCCCTATGCTATACAATAGGTTCTCATTAGTTATCTATTTTATACATAGTATCAATAGTGTATATATGTCAATCCCAATCTCCCAATTCATCCCACCCCCACCGCTTCCCCCTTGGTATCCATAGTTTGTTCTCTATGTCTGTGTCTCTATTTCTGCTTTGCAAATAAGATCACCTATACCATTTTTCTAGATTCCACATATATGTGTTAATATACGATATTTGTTTTTCTCTTTCTGACTTACTTTACTCTGTATGACAGTCTCTTTGTAGAGACATGGATGGACCTAGAGACTATCAGTTTTGAAATGTGTCACTGGGATTTTATATATATACACACACATCCATACATATACAGCTCCTTTCCCCTACTCCTTCCACAGGATATTGAATGTATTGTTTTAAATCTTGCTTTTTGTATTTAATATATAATCTTTGACATTTACAAAAAACAATCAGAAATATATAGAGCTATTTCATTCTTTTAAATGGCTGCACAACTATCCATTGTATGAATGTACTGTAATTATTTGAAAGTGTCCCTTTTTGATGGACACTTGGGTTATTTCCATTTACTTCTTAATATAAGCACTGCTTCAGTGAACATCCTTCTATACTTTTACAAGTATATTCATTACTCTAAATTCCTAGCATTCACTATTAACATTTGGTGTAACATTCCGTATACACAAATATAAAATATATGAATAGTAGATTTTCATTTCCAGGAATAACACAGAAGAAGCTCACACGCAAATGCTCATTAAGAGGAATATGTTGATGCTCAAAACTTCGTCTGTTCTCTTCGGCCGAAAACACCAAAAACACATGATAATAAATTTATATGGGAAAAAAGTAAGAGAAAGACCCTTGCATTTCAGACACTGGGTGCTCTAAAGCTTTACCAGACTTCTCCAGCTACAAGCACAATCCCCACCTTCTCCACTTCCCACAAAGGACCTAACAGCAAGTTCACAAGAAAGACTGAGGTGAACTAACATGTGCTCCCAACTTGACCTCTCTCTACGTTCCACTATCTTCTGCTTTTCTGTCTTTTCCTTCCTTCTGGGTCTTTCACTATTGTCATCTAATTCCTCTTACTGAACTCTTAGAGCTATTTCTACCTGCTTCGTTTATTACTTTGCTCCAGTAATTACTTCTTCTTGCTGGTCTCTTCAAAGCCTTTCTCCACTGGCTCCTTTCCCTCAACCTTCTCTCTCCTGGAACCATCTTTCCTCAAACCTGTTCTCTTCTCCAGTCACCACTGCTCTGCCTGTGAACTAGTAGGTGATACTTACTTCTCCTTCTTCATCACCCAGTCTCTGTTCACTGTATCACCTCCACTGCCAGTGTCAGCAAAACCCAGACAGACACACACAGACACACACACACAGATGCACACTTTCCGCCCTTTGGAATACTGCTTCTGGTCCTATCATTCTACTGAAATTGCTCTCTTAAATGTCACTAAAGATGTCTAAAGCACCAAATTCTATATGGTTTACTTAGTCCTCATCATCCTTCACTTCTTTATAGCATCTGACAGTCTCTCCTTCTTGAAACTGCTTTTTCAATAACTCAACAGAAAAATAGGCCAAAAGTCCACAAGGATATATATCACACTGATAATACTGGTAAGTAACTGCTTGGTAAAGTATTAAGATTGGGGACGACAGTTATAATGAAATTTAACTTTATCTGTAATTCAAAAATTTTTTCAATGATAAAGTATTAACGTATTACTTGTATAATTAAAAATTAATTCTAAAAATATGGAAAAATACAATACCAAGCCAGTCATAAAACAAGAAATTTAAATATGCAGCTAAAAAATACATTAAAAAGTCCAAATAATCATTAATAGTTATTAATTACTATTAACTAACAGTTATTAATTACTATTAACTAATAGTTATTAGTTGATTACTATTAACTAACAGTTATTAGTCAATAAGCCAAGATGAAAACTAAAACAAGATGTTTTTTGTCTATTAGTTTCCCATACACATATACAAACAAGTGATAATGAAGGTTTTAGGAAATTAGGACCTTCACACTACTGAAGGGACTATAAATTGGTATAGCCTTTTGAGGAGGCAATCTGGCAGTATCTATCAAAATTTAAAGGCACACATCCTTTGACTTAGCAATTCCATTTCTATGAATGTACCTGTACAACAATATTCACAAATTCATAAGTGTTCTCTGCAAGCACTGTTTGTAATGGGAAATTATCAATAAAGATACCCTTTATTTAATATCTATATAAGAGAAAACTATTCAGACATTTCATGTACTGATATGAAAAAACAGTCATGCTACTGCTAAGTGAAAAATGTTGGTTTTCCCAATTTTCTGATATATTCTTATGTTCCCTTTACTATTCTCTCTTCATTTCTCACTCTCTAAACATAGTAGTTGACAAAGATCTACTCCTGGTGTCCTCTTCTCTTCTCCTTTGATTTGAATCACTCATCCACTCCCACAGCTGCAACTGTCACCTCCATGCTGATGTTCTTCAATTCTGCATCTCTATTATCAACCTTTTCCTTTGCACTGGTACTTCATTTCTAAACTCCTGCTGGAAATTTCTACCTGGATGGCTCACAGGTCCTGCCAAGAAAATTAGATATGGGCTACAGGCAACACTACACAGATTTCTCAAATAAGAAAAACCTCTCTTCTTTATCATCCTTCCTTTAAGCTTTAAACTTCTCACTCATCACTAAGAACGACTGAAACTGCCTCCAAAAGCTCATCAAGGCCTTTCCCTTGACTGCCATTACCTATCCCATAATTCAGACTCTTATTACTTTCCACCTAGATCATGGCAATATCTGCTTAGTTATGCTTCCCGTTCTCACTCCCTCCCATTCATCTTGCACAATGCTGCAAGCTTACAAAGGCACAGCTCTGATCACATTACTCTTCTGTTAAGAAACTTCTATGATTCCCAAGTGATCATGAATAGAATACAGAGATCTAAACCAGTCCCTCAAAGCTACCCTTGATCTTGCCCTACGTGCCTTTCCAAACCCATCTCCTAGTACTCTCCCTATTTTGTACTCCATGTTCTAGTCAACTGGAACACTTGAAATTTGAAAAAGATGCCCCACACTTATGCCTCCAAGCCATTCTTTGTGACAAGCCCACTTTTTTTTTTTTTATATTTATTTGGCTGCATTGGGTCTTCGTTGCTGCGCGGGCTTCAGTAGTTGTGGCGCGCAGGCTCAGTAGTTGTGGCACACGGGCTTAGTTGCTCCATGGCGTGTGGGATCTCCCCAGACCAGGGATCGAACCCATGTCCCTTGCACTGGCAGGCGGATTCTTAACCACTGCGCCACCAGGGACGTCCCCAAGCCCACTTTTGGAATTGACCCTTCCATCTGTGCTTGCTGAAATCCTACCCACGCTTTAAAGGTTCAATCCACATGCTGTCTCTTCCATGAAGCCTTTCCCTGATTCCCCATTTAGATTTTCCCTGTTTTGAGCTTTTTCTGCACTTTGCGTTCCTTCTGAATAACCTGATAACAGTCTGCCTCGAATGTTGTTTATATACTTGTCTTATCTCACTTTTAAATTGTAAGCAAGGGAATTCCCTGGCGGTCCAGTGGTTACGACTCTGAGTTTTCACTGCTGAGGGCTCGGGTTCGATTCCTGGTCGGGGAAATAAGATCTCACGTGCCGTGCAGCACGGCCAAAAAAAAAAAAAAATGTAAGCAAATGCACTCTGAGGGAAAGCAAAGTATCTTAATCATCTTTTTTTTTTTTTTTAATTTAGTTTTTGGCCATGCCACGGCAGGTGGGATCTTAGTTCCCCGATCAGGCCCCCTGCATTGGAAGCATGGAGTCTTAACCACTGGACCGCTAGGGAAGTCCCTCTTAATCATCTTTATATCCTCCACAGTGCTCTGTGGGAGCAGATCAGGTCAATGATGAATAAATATTTACTGAATGGTTAGGAAGAGTATGACTCTAAAACCAAAAAAAGGGCAAACACATTCTGAAGGAAAAGTACAATTCTTTCAACATGCTAGTGCAAGATCCACCTACAATATATGTATATAACGAGTACTCAGTAGTTCTTGATTAATAAGATTTTAAATGAGAATACTGGCTCCTCAGTCTCTAAATATTTCTTCTATCTCCACACATACTGAAAACTCTCTTGAACCAATGTCAGGCAGAAGATAATAACTTGCAAGGAAACAGATCTGCAGCAGTTCCATCAATGCTATGCATTTAAGGTGAGAAAAAGTACCATGATAATGACCATAATTACATGTGTTTGAATCTCTGTAAATTCTAAGCTGTTCACTAACTTAACATCATTCTGAAATACTTACAAGAGTAAATAAGAGCCGGAAAGAGAGTTTCATTTCTCTCCTGAGCTGTTTCAACCAGCATACGAAGTGGGCCTTTTGGACACAAAACAGCCACTAAATCTAGAAAAAGAAAAATAGAAAAGACATCTGAAAAATGTATTGGCTAAACTTGTAAATGGGTGTGTGAGGGAGGAATTAACCAATTGAAAAGGTTTAATTTTTTTTACACAGAAAGATGTTGAATGAATATGAAATAAACAGCAGGTAAACTGATGGGGGAGGTGGATGGAGACAATCTAAACAAAATACACAAAACCACACAGAGACCTGTGCAAACTTCATTTTGGTTTGACTGCTATTTGGTTAGTTTACAGTGTATCATTGTTGGGTTCTAGGAATAAGTCTTCCCAGTTTGAAGAAAAGAGGCAGAAATAATGACAAGACAGAATTATTCTAGAGCAGTTGTCAATTTCCAAAGCAGAAACAAGGACAAGCCATTTCCAAACAAAACATACCTATGAGCCACAAACTGAAGGTTTACTTTAGGAGGGATTTAATAGAGGGGATTTGACTGAACTTTTCAAAATATGAAGAACAGAGTAGAAGAGATTCATCTTCTCCCCTTTTTGAAAACAGTATATGTACTATTTAGGGATACTTGAAATAAGAGGGCAGTAAATTTAAACAAAACAAAATAACTAATAAACCTCTGCATGAGTTTAGCATTTCTTTAGTTCTCCTGTCAAAAGCACTTCACAGATATTTAGGTCTCAGAATACATGTGGTGCTGAAAAGTGTCTTATTTTATGAAAACAGCAACTCGGAGGAGGAAGCAATATGCATAAATTATTCTTGAGTCTACCGCCATCTCTCTCCAATAACTGCAGTTTTTCTTACATTTGTAATGTCGTGAAAATTCAGAGTATAGAAATACAGAAAATAATTTCAAACATTTAATAATGTGAAACAGATATAGGTAAATTTGTAAAGGAAGATTTGATAGCTTGTGTTGACATTACTATCATTCAGATGCATTAAAGTATAAAACCTCACGCCTTGCAAGTGGTCATGTCTTCTTGTACACTACTACTACTACTACTACTACTACTACAATAAAACACACACACACACACATGCACACACACACACACACAGAAATCTCTACTCTCACTGCTTCCATTTTGATTTGTTTGGGAAGAGAAAAGGGGAATTTGCCATGCTCTGAAATAATGAGATTTCTAACCTGTTTCAACCTGCGATGTCCTGTAACTATCTTGGTTTTACGACACACTACTCCTTATAGAATTGTTAAATGATAAACCCTTATTTTTTAGAGCAATTAAAGTGAATTAAAATTAATTTTGTTTTGAAATTCTTAGAACAATCTTCGTGACATCTTGAGATCTTATGGAAATGGAGTTAAGAATCATTACTCTAAATATTGGACACAGAAGTCTTTTATTTTAAAGGAACTCAAAGGTCTGTGGAGATAATTTGTATATGTATGGAAGAAACAGAGGGTTGATGGGAGAAACAGTGTAATGTAGCAGAAAGAATATGGGACTTAGGACTCATATTCTAGATCAAATGATGTTAAGCTTGGGCAAATAATTTACCTCTACAAACTTCAGGTTCTTAGCAGTAAAACAAGAATAACTGCCTTGCTTACTTCACAGGATTATATATTTTAAAGAAACAGCTAATATTTACTGATAAATACCGTTATACATGTGTACTGTACATATTAATTTAATCTTCATAATAACTAAGACTCGGGGGTTGAGTAATGTATCTGTGGCCACATACCCAATAAATGATAGGAGTAGAAGAGTCTGGATTTGAACCCAGGCAGTCTGTGTCCAGAGCTGGCTTTTTTTTTTTTTTAATATCAAAAATGGAATCAGACTCTTTATTATGATTCAACCCTGATATTTCATTTAATCAAGTTTTAACTTGCTCTAGTATGTCATAATGGTGTCTTGTGAGCCCTGTAGCGTGAGACTTGTATGGTGGTGAAAGTTCCACTGCACACCTTGTTCAAGAGCCCAGCATTGTATATTTAGAAGTGAAATAGCCACTATAACACTATCTGGAACTCCCAAGTGGATAAAGTGAGGAGGCCTGTATTGTGGGTTTAATACGTACTGAGACATGTATAACTCTGATTTCTATTTTTGGTATCTGTGAGGCAAGAGATTCTCAGTTATTTCCCCTAAAGAGGGAAACCTTGGATAAGTAATTGCTGTTGCTACCACTGGCAGAACCAGGTGGCTAGACCACTTGTAATGTCCCAAGGGTCTGTAAAAATGCACAGATGGAGCCAACTGTTGGCCAGATTAAGACGACTGCCCAAAGTTCAGCTAATTTTGCTGACCCTTGGATCCCATTCTTTGATCAAGGATGCCTGGATTAAGCAATGAAAAGCAGAGCTCTCCAGTGAGCTCCTTCACATGTAGTTTTGATGCTGTCCGTAAAGTGTACAAACTCCCACTGCTGTTTGTTCACTCATTTGATCCCAAAGGGCTCCCGTGGTAGCCAGGGGTCCAAGAGAGGGGTGACCTCCTCTAGCACCTTGTCAACTGGCAAGGGACTGAGGAAAGAAGAGGCCACCCTCTCCTGTGGGTGAGATATTCCATGGGGCCCAGAATCAGCGCTATCATATGGCTAACATTTCTGTCTTAGCAAGGAGGCCCTGGTGGCTGTGCTGAGCTTGTAGAATGCTGTCTCCATGATATGGAGATAAGGAGCAGATGGATTCGGAGCTTCACAGGTTCAGGGCCTGTGAAAACCTGTTTCCAGGAGAGCTCGGTATGTAGTCAGAAATGGCCATTCTAAATGTGTACAGCATGGGACTGAAAAGGGTAGTTTCTCACACCAGAGATCCGTGGGCAACTTATGATCATAGTGTGTGATCCAGAGATTTCAGGAGGTATGAGAAGAGGTTGCTAAAGCCTCTACAGTGAATGATTCTCTGGGGCGGGAGAAGGGACACTAACGGAAGTAACTACTGTATTACAATTTGGACAGATTCTAGAACCTTATGTTGTAGGAGGTCCCCATTCAAGGTGGGCCAATTTGTAACAGTATAAATAGGCTTAAGTAAAATTTGTAAATGAAGAGTATATTGCCTCCAGATCCGCAAAGGGCCTAAAACATAGTGGGCTTGTTTTAACATCGTGGGCGCAGAGAGGGTCAGCTGCTATTTCTTGACAGTGCCAGAGATGCAGAAGCCCTCAGCTTACCAAGTAACTTTCAGGAATTTAACTGGGGTGGCAGAGCCTTGTACTATGTACAGGGAAATGCCACCTCCCTTTTGAGCTCTATTGTGAATATCTGTATGTCCTCACCAAGTAGGTCCAGTGAATTTATACAGAGGATGATATCATCAGTGTAATGTTATATCTGTGCTCTTGGACAAAGGTGGATGTGGTTAAGATCCAGGCTGCAAAGATTTTCTGCAACAGTAGTAGGGATGCTAAAGTACCCGAGTCGTTAGGTAAAGATATAATGTGTCCCTTTGAAGGAGAAGGCAAACTGTGGCTGTCGAAAAAGGCATGGAACAGAAGAACATATTGGTAAAATCTCTGACTGAAAAGTATTAACCAGCTGCTGACTGGACGGAGCGCAGAACTGGCATTCTTGATCGCAGCTGTGCAATGAAAAGATGAGTACTTTGCAAACCATCAAATACTATATAACCTAAGGTCACTATGAAAAGTCCGTCACAAAGAGTATATGACTTCTACAGTTCTGTGACTGACTGCTCAAATATGAGAACAGAGCCAATCCAATTCTATTTCCACAGACGTTTTATTCATCAATCAAGGGGGAATGGTGAGGTTTTCTACTACAGGTCACCTGACATTTTTAATAAGCATTTGAATAGGGATGAAAGAAAACTGCAGTTATCATACAGAGACCACAAATTGACCTCTGAAAACGGATCTCTTTTTGGCTTTTATGCAAAGTGAGAGTTACAGAGTTCACATCTTGGTTATTCACGGCTAAGGTATATTCTGACTTTTCAGGACCCATGTCACATGGGTTGCTAATAAATTTGAAGCTCACACTGCCCAAATAAGTTTTATCTTTAAAAGAGTAATTCTACCCAAGTTGCCTTATAAAAAGTAGTTAACTTAATTTTTATATTAAAAATTAGTTGAGCACTTTATGTGTGTCAAGCACTCTGCTAGTGCTTTCCAACAAATATTCTGAGAAGCATTATTCCCATTTTCCAAGTGAGGAAACTGAAGCTCGAAGGGCCCGAATCACCTTCATAAAGTCACGAAGGCTATCAGTGGTAGCGATGGGATTTGAATCTAAGTCTTAGGACCAGCAGTCTATGGATCCTTCCACTAACTCATCAGTGAGTTAAACTGGGGGGATTAATAAAACAGTTTTAAAGAACTTAACCTCAAAAAATTTGAAATCTTTATATGACAAAGATAGTAGAGTTAACTGATTATTTACTGAAAAGCTATGGGACATTACTGTTGTCATTTTCCCTAAGTCAAGACAACTAGAAGAGGAAGGAAAACACACCAGGAGGTATTTCTGTGATGAACAAAAATGTCAGTCTTGGGTTTTACCATATACTGAAATCACAGCCAAGATGAGCCACGCAGTCCATTCTGGGAGGTACTTGATAAATACCAGGGCCATGAGGGCACTGATCATAATGAGATATGCCTGCTGGAGTCTCAGTGGACCTTTCCAGTGAATGGCAATCATTCCCACCACACCAAAATTCCAGATCAGGAGTGCAACTGTAATGTAGTCCATGGCAACATTATAGGTTTTAAACACTTCCCTGAAAAAAATTAAACAGATTTCTAAAAAGATTAGCATACAATAAGTTTCACCAAAACATTTTTTAGAACTATGGTTCTAACATAGATATTCATTAGATATTCATATCCCAGCTTCACACTTTTACCATATCTTTCTTTAAATTAATGCACTTTTTTCCTCAAGTTGAGCTTATTTTAACAGAAAACTCTGTATCAGTCATATAAATGGGAAACCAGTATCACAGGCCACAGCTGTAAAGTACAAAAACTAAAAAAAAGGCCATACAACACCTAAAATGCTATGCTATACTTTGGGAAACACTTGTTTGAAGTATCTGAAATTGGAAAAAATTAAACATGCAAAATGAATTTTAGAGCTTAGGACATACGGTGTTATTTTCATAAAATTTAGTGCAGCCATTAAATATATATATGTTTTATACACATACACACAAACATGGGATACAGGCATGATATATTGTTGCCTGAAAAAAAAATATGATCTCATTTACATGAAATAGTGTGTGAGAAGAGAGAGCAAGAGATCGATGTAGTAATTCCTGAAAAGATGCAGGACTTATCTTTAGATGATGGGAGTCTGGAATTTTTAAAACTTCTTCTTTTCTTTCTTTCTTTTTTTTTTTCCACAATGAATGAATGAATGAATTTTTATAATGAAGAAAATAGTTATTTTAATTTTGGGAGGGGGAATTCCATCTTAAAATAAAGAGATACAAATATAGAAGATGGGTAACTGAGGAGAAAGAAAGCACTTGTTTATTTAAGCACAAACTTTGGATTCTGCAGACTATCCAGAAACGTGATCTTTCCATTTTGAAATTTCAAAATAAATGTTAAATTTCTGGATGATGTAGCTATTCGTATTAAGCATTTCAGATATCCCAGCACTCAAAACAAAAAAACCCCAAAACTCCAAACTACTGTTATCTTTGGCTAGGTAATACATGCCTAAAATGTAAAATTCCCAACATATACTGTGAAAAGTTTCCCCCCAAACCTTGTCTCCTTCTCCAAAGGAAAGCACTATTATTAACTTCATATGCATCCTTCCAGAGTGTCCATACATATCATAAATATACCTCTTTACTGGACACAAATGATAGCATACACATTGTTCTAAACCAGGTTTTTTTCTCTTAACGATATTCCTGGAGAACTTTCCACATTAGTATACTAGAGTACCTCATTCTTTTCAATGGCTTTATTGTATGGATGTACCATAATTTATTTAACCAGTTTTCTATTGATGGATACTTAGACTGATTCCATTCTTTTGCTATCAGAAACAATGCTGCAATGATTATCCCTACAGATTACTAGGTTCAGGACATATTCATATAAAACTTTAATGGATATGCCAAACTGCTCTTAATCAAAGTTTTACACCAATGTGTGCATGTTTATTTTCCGGCAAACTTGCCAAATTAGAACATTTATTAAACTATTTGATCCTCGTTAACCTAATGTACAGCTTTAATTAGCATTAATTTTATAAGGAGGGTGTGCATATTTTCATATATTTAAAAGTAACTTGTCTTTCTCTTTCTGTTGACTATTTTTTCATACCCTTCGCCCATTTTTTTTCTGTTAGGTTGTTGTTGATCTTATTGCCATGTAGAGGTTTATATATAAAGTAAATTAGCCTTTGTCTATAAAATGAGTTGAAAACACACTTAGCAGTTGGTCATTCATCTTCTGATTTTTTTCACGGTGTGGCTGGTTGGCTTGTTTTTTGGGTTTTGTGTGAATGTGTGTGTGTGTGTGTATATATTTATATATAAAACATTAGATTTAAGGAAGGACCTTTTAAGTTATATAATTAAATATATATATATACTTGAATTCCCCATCCCCCATGGTTTTCTCTAGTCCTTTTATGGTTTTACTTTCATATTTAAATTTTTAATCCATTGGAATTTATCCTGGTATAGATATAAAGAAGAAATTCAAATTTTTCTCTGGATGACTACCCAATTATCTCAACACCAATTACTAAATAATCCATTTACAGCCTACTGATTCTATACTACCTGTATCATAAATTAAATTCCTTTATATATTTGAGCATTTTTTTTAGTCCTTCTAATCTTTTCTACTGATTATCTGTTTATAGTGCAGGTGTCACTATTTTAATTATTATAGTTTTATAATTTTGGTTTTTTTAAAAAAATTATTTATTTATGTATTTATTTTTGGTTGTGTTGGCTCTTCGTTGCTGCGCATGGGCTTTCTCTAGTTGCGGCGAGCGGGGGCTACTCTTCGTTGCAGTGCGCGGGCTTCTCATTGCGGTGGCTTCTCTTGTTGCAGAGCACGGGCTCTAGGCGCACGGGCTTAGTTGCTCCACGGCATGTGGGATCTTCCCAGACCAGGGCTCGAACCCATGTCCCCTGCACTGGCAGGAGGATTCTTAACCACTGCGCCACCAGGGAAGTCCCTAGTTTTATAATTTTGTATCAGGTAGGAGTAGTATCCCTCAGTTTTCTTCTTTTTTACGTTTCTTTGGGGTACCTTCACTTATTTATTTTTTCAAATAAATTTTAAAATTATCTTGTCCAGATTAAAAATAAATCTTATTTGTATTTTTATTGGGCTTATATTAAAATTTAAAATAAACTTAGAGAGAACTGACATCTTTATGATGATATTCTTTCTATGTAACCTGGTATAATTTTCCATTTCTTTAAGTCTTCTTTTTAAGCCCTGAAGAGGCATTTTAAAATTTCTTTATTTTATTTATTTATTTATTTTTAAAAGTTTGGCCACGCCGCATGGCTTGCAGGATCTCAGTTCCCTGACCAGGGATTGAATCTGGGTGACAGCAGTGAAGGCACCAAATCCTAACCTTTAAACCACCAGGGAACTCCCTAAAATTTCTTAATAACAGAGCTTAAACAATTACTGTTTAATCCTAGATATTTTCTCTTTCTTGCTGCTCTCATAAATGGGATTTTTTCTTTTCATTATGTTTTCTAACTAGTTGTTTACATGATGGCTATTGATTTATGTTAATTAATTTTGTATGCAGTTGCCTTAACAAATTTAGTGATTCTAATTGTTTTTTTGGTTAATTCTGAAACCAAGTAAACAATCATTTTATCTCTAATTACTGATAATTTAACCTTCTCTTCCAAATTGTGCAGCTCTTATTTCTTTGTCTTATTTACTTGCGTTCACTAGTCCCTCCAGAGCAATGATTGACAACAATAGTGATAAAGGAAATCCTCATCTTGTCCTAACAGTAACAGGTGTGCTTCTGAAGTTTTCCTAAGAGGATGATACCAATCTTTAGAATAAGATTCATATATTTTATCATGTTAGAGAACTAATCATCTGTTTTATTATGGAATTTGACCAAGGACAAGTGTTGAATTTTGTCAAATTCTTGTTAGCATGTACGAGATGATGACTTAGTAACATGGTGACTTGTATTGATATTTCCTAATAATAAACCAGTCTCCCATTCTGCAAACAAACTCCATTTGGTCATATGTATTATAGCCTCGAAGGGTTGTTGCTGAATCCTGTTAGTGAATATTTAGTTATTCTTTTGGCATCAATAAATAGGACTGATCCACAGTTTCCTTTTTCTTGATAATTCATAGGGTTTTGGTACCAGTGTTACCCTGCCTTCTTAAAAAGAATCTGGAAGCTTTTCTTCTTTTTCTATGTCCTGGAACAGTTAAAATAGCATTAGAGTTATCCACTCCTTAAAGGTTTAATAGAATTTCCCTATGAAACCATTTGGGCCTGGTATTGTTGTTACTGGTGGAGGTGGGATGAGAACCTCCTCAACAACCTTCTCTATTTTTTCTTTGCTCTACTTAGATTTTCTATCACTTCAGTGGTCAGTTTTGGTAACTAGTTTTTTCCTAAAAAATCATCCATTTCATAGAGATTCTTACATTTATTTCTTTTGTCTATGGTCACTCCCCCTGCTTCTACCAAAGAGTTAACTCTTCAATTTATTTTTTAGCTTTATTGCTTCTTCCTAATTTAAGAGCTAGTGCAATGGTTTACGACCTGTATTCTGCCACTGGGGCTGAGAGAAAGGCAAGGCGGGCAAATCTCTGAGCCTCTCTATCCTCTTCAACAGAGCAGCTCCACTTTTTTCTATTTTATATGTGAAGTCCTCATGTAAGATTTCATTTGAAAGGCGAAAGACTAACTGATGAAACAATATAAAAGTTTAAAAATCAATTCATGTTTATACACATGCTTGAAACGCTTTAACATTCTGATTCAAAGATCATTACTAGAAGTAAAGAATACAGTAAATTCTTTACTAAAAAGACTTAGAAATAACTGTAGTCTTGAGTTCTTTCAGTTCTACTTATTATAAACAAGGATCAACAAAAGAATATCCCTATCGATAATATTAACTAGTTGTATATATACCAAGTATGGCCTATACATGGAAACAATTATAATTTAAGAATAATTCATCAACAGAGTACATTTCTTTAAGTGACAGTTATAGAGCCCAAATAAAGTTAATTTCTGAAAACAGACCAAATATTTCACTACTTACCCCAAGTAAATGAATGAGAAAAAGAACAGCAACAATAGAGATGAAATAATAAGCCAGGCATGGATGACCTAGAAAAGAGTTTCAGTTTAATTAACAGACCCCATAACCCTAAAAAAAATCCAAATTTCTTACTTCAAAAATTGTATATTACTTCTGTATGTGTTATGATTTTCAAATGGCAAAACACAAGCTGCTTTGGGATCAGTGAATACCTATAACAGAACTCTTTGGTGTTGAACTACTCATAATATAAATAGAAATTTCACCAAAATACATGTAGACCTTCGTTCCTTTAAAAACAGGTAAAATTTGAAAAAGAAAAGAATACATTAAAAAAACCAAATTATCGAAGATAACCTATGGAACTTCCCTGGTGGCGCAGTGGTTAAGAATCCGCCTACCAATGGAGGGGACACAGGTTCGAGCCCTGGTCTGGGAAGATCCCACATGCCGCGGAGCAACTAAGCCCCTGTACCACAACTACTGAGCCTGCGCTCTAGGGCCCATGAGTCACAACTACTGAGCCTGCGTGCCCCAACTACCAAAGCCCACGCACCTCGAACTCATGGTCTGCAACAAGAGAAGCCACCACAATAAGATGCCGGCGCACAGCAATGAAGAGTAGCCCCCGCTCACCACAACTAGAGAAAGCCCGCAAGCAGCAATGAAGACCCAACGCAGCCAAAATAAATAAATAAATAAATAAATAAAATTTTAAGGGTTATTGTGTTAAAAAAACAAAAACAAAGACAACCTACGGAATGGGAGAAAATATTTGCAAATGATATGACTGACAAGGGGTTAATATCCAAAATATATGAACAAACCAAACAACTCAATGTCAAAAAACAAACAACCCCATCAAAAAATGGGCAGAAGACCTAAAGAGACATTTTTCCAAAGAATACATACACATGGCCAACAAGCACATGAAAAGATGCTCAATGTTATTAATTATTAGAGAAATGCAAATCAAAACAACGAGTTATCGCCTCATACTTGTCAGAATAGCTATCATCAAAATGACCACAAATAACAAGTGTTGGCGAGGATGTGGAGAAAAGGGAAGTTTTGTACCCTGTTGGTGGGAATGTAAATTTGTGCAGCCACTGTGGAAACCAGTATGGAGGTTCCTCAAAAAACTGAAAATAAAACTACCATATGATCCAGCAATTCCACTCCTGGGTATGTATCCAGGAAAAACAAAAACACTAATTTGAAAAGATACATGCACCCCTATGTTCATAGAAGCACTATTTACAACAGGCAAGATATGGAAGCAACCCAACTGTCCATCAACAGAAGAACAAACGGATAAGTAAGATGTGTACACACACACAAACATAAACACACACACACACACACACACACACACAGGAATATTATTCAGCCTTAAAAAAGAATAAAATTCTTCCATTTGCAGCAATGTGGATGGACCTAGAGAGTATTAAGCTTAGTGAAATAAGTCAGACAGAGAAAGACAAATACTGTATGATACCACTTATATGTGGAATCTAAAAAGTAATACAAATAAATGTACATGTAAAACAGAAACAGATGCACAGATATAGAAAACAGACTAGTGGTTACCAAAGGGGAATGGGAAGTGAGGGGTACAAATTAGAGGTATGCCAATGTTCATTGCAGCACTATTTACAATAGCCAGGACATGGAGGCAACCTAAATGTCCATCGACAGACGAATGGATAAAGAAGATGTGGTACATATATACAATGGAATATTAATCAGCCATAAAAAAGAACAAAATAATGCCACTTGCAGCAACATGGATGGACCTAGAGATTGTCATACTGAGTGAAGTCAGACACAGAAAGACAAATATATGATATTGCTTATATGTGGAATCTAAAAAAAAGAGTACAAATGAGCTTATTTACAAAACAGAAGTAGACTCATAGATGTAGAAAACAAACTTATGGTTACCAGGGGATAAGGGTGGGGAGGGATAAACTGGGAGATTGGAATGGACATATACACACTACTATATATAAGATAGATAACTAATAAGAACCTGCTGTATAGCACAGGGGACTCTACTCAATACTCTGTAATGGCCTATATGGGAAAGAATCTGAAAAAAAAAAAAAGAGTGGATATATATAGACATATAACTGATTCACTTTGCTGTACTCCTGAAACCAACACAACATTGTAAATCAACTATACTCCAATAAAAATAAAAAAACAAAAGCAAAAACAAATTAGGGGTATGGGATTAGGAGGTACAAACCACTATGTATAAAATAGATAAGCAACAAGAATATATTTTATAGCACATGGAATTATAGCCATTATCTTGTAATAACTTTTAATGGAGTATAATCTGTAAAAATAACGAATCACTATTCTGTATACCTGAAACTAATATAATACTGTAAATTAACTATACTTCAATTAAAAAAATTATCAACAGAGTCAACAGTTAACATTTAAACTTTAAAGCAGCAATATTTTCAATGGAGGAATTTTGATGTATTTCTTAAATAAACAATAAATTAATTGATAATTGATAATAAATTAATAAAATAAAATAATTGATAAATCAAATTCAATAAAATTGAAAATCAGATATTCAGTTAAGTGACCTATGTACACATACTTTAACTGTACAGAGAAAATAGGTCTTCTAAATTACATAACCATTTGACAAAAGAATATTCTGAGGTTTCAATAAGTATTATTGAATCTGAGGTTTCAATAAGTAATGCTATGCTATGTTTATTTTACTTGGTTCATTAATAAGTTAATACTTATATGTCAGTCCATTAATATTATGCAGAATTCATATAGAACTATATAAATATTAGTCATTATTACTCATGTACAGCTTATTAATATGAGAGATAGAATCAGAACCTGATTTTTAATTAATTAAATAATTAATTTTTTTGGCCACGCCATGTGGCATGTGGGATCTGAGTTCCCCGACAAGGGGTCGAACCTGTGCCCCCTGCAGTGGAAGTGTGGAGTCTTAACCACTAGGCCGCCAGGGAAGTCCCCAGAACTTGATTTTTATAATCTATTACACAAGATAAAAAAATTTTATGGTAATTTTATGTAATGAGTATGTTGGGGAAAATACTATACAACCTAAAGAGTCTGGGGTTTTAAAAAATAGAATGGAGAAGCATGATAAATTGTCAGATAATTTTTAACCAAAAGTGAAATTATTTTGAGGTAGATACAGCCAAAATATGCTTTATGCTTTCAATGAACTTTACTGTTTAATGACAGAAGGAGCTACTTAATCAACAACTTTCTCAAACATATCTCTTAATCAGAAAAGACCAAATCAAACCTTAAAGAAAAAGAAGAAAAGCTCCAAATCAAGAATATTATTTTGTCTTCTTTTTAAAAAAAATCTCCCACACCCACCTCCCAGATCCAGTTGTTCCAATTATCCCACTCCAAGCTATCAAAATCTAGTTGTTACTAATGTTAACATTAAAATCTATGTTAATTTTGTCTTGTGGTTCCATTTTGATCACTCAAGGTGATCTGTGATTGTTAATTCTTTTGAAGAAAAGATTTCTTAAAAATTCTCTCTTTCTTTAAAACAATTTTATAAAATGTTACAATTTGGGAAAAGGTCAAAAGAGTGGCTTTACACCACTAAAGTTGGTATTCCTTTGACATTTAAATATTCTAAATTGACTATCCAAATACAACAAATTTAGTATCTGGTGTTCCTCCATAAAAACCTCCCCTAACATTTTTTTTAATTAATTTATTTATTCATTTATTTAATTTTTGGCTGCATTGGGTCTTCGCTGTTGCACGCGGGCTTTCTCTATTTGCAGTGAGCGGGGGCTACTCTTTGTTGCGGGGCGCAGGCTTCTCATTGTGGTGGCTTCTCTTGTTGCAGAGCACAGGCTCTAGGCACGAGGGCTTCAGTAGTGGTGGCACACGGGCTTCAGTAGTTGTGGCTCGCGGGCTCTAGAGCACAGGCTCAGTAGTTGTGGTGCACAGGCTTAGTTGCTCTGGGGCATGTGGGATCTTCCTGGACCAGTATCATGGTCCACGGGCTCGAACCCGTGTCCCCTGCATTGGCAGGCGGATTCTTAACCACTGCGCCACCAGGGAAGCCCCTCCCCTAACATTTTTTTTTTTTTTCCTTTAAGGACAGGTCTTAACCTTTTTTTAAAAAAAATTATTTATTTAATTATTTATTTATGGCTGTGTTGGGTCTTCGCTTCTGTGCGAGGGCTTTCTCTAGTTGCGGCAAGTGGGGGCCACTCTTCATCGCGGTGCGCAGGCCTCTCACTATCGCGGTCTCTCTTGTTGCGGAGCACAGGCTCCAGATGCGCAGGCTCAGTAATTGTGGCTCACGGGCCCAGCCGCTCCGTGGCATGTGGGATCTTCCCAGACCAGGGCTCGAACCCGTGGCCCCTGCATTGGCAGGCAGATTCTCAACCACTGCGCCACCAGGGAAGCCCTCCCCTAACATTTTATTCTAAAAATTTTCAAACACACAGCGAACCACTGCCCAGATACCACCAAAATTCTACCGTTCACATTTTGCTGTACTTGCTTTGCAACACATCTATCCATCTCTCCATCCATTAGCCCATTTTAATCCATATCAAAGTAAACTGAAGACACCTGTACGTTTCCCTCTAAGTACTTTAACTTGAGCAAAATATTCTAAAGGGAGTCCTTACTCTAGTTCATCTGCAAAAAAAAAATAATAAGCAGAAATGAATCTTCCCACCTGCATCCCAGCCCATCACAAGTCTTAGCTTTAGAAATAATCCAAGTTATAAAACTAAAAAGTATATAAAATATTACAAAACAGAAAAACTTTAAAGAGTGGGAGATGTACACTGGTATTCCATACTGAGCTCCAAATTAAGGGTTAGAGTAAATATTATGTACCAGAAATCCTCCACTTTCTTAAGAAATGCTTTTTACCTTGTTTTATGGGGGAAGGGGCAAGGGAACATGGGAATGTTTTTTATTTAAAAAAACAGCATTTTTCTGAATACAAAGTAACATACGCTTATAACATATAGAAAAATAGCAACACTAAAAGAAAAAACAATTCCCACTGACCAATGAGAACCAAAGTTGACATTAACATTTCCTTTCAGACATGTTTTCTGTCTGCATATGTAAAGACCTTTTAAAAAAATTAGAATCAGGTAATAGAAAATTTTACATTCTGCTTTTTAAATTAATTTTTTATTAAAGACAAATTCTCATCCCACCAAATATTTTTTTAAAATGATTTTTAAATGACTAAATAATAGTCTACTTACATGCATGAACCCACAATTTAACTTTTCCCTTATGCATGGAATTTGTGGGGTTTTCCTTCTTTTTCCAATTATATTTTATGCTAGGAGTAATATCTAGTATGCAAATATTTTCCAGCATTTTTAAGTCTTTGGGATAAATCATGAAAGCAAAATACAGAACCAAAGTGTACAGACATTTTCTGATTACTGACTATTGATACATACTGGCTTAGTGACTCCGCAAAAAAGGCCTGATTAACCTTCACCAAGTCAATAAGTTAAATATGTTAATTTGTTATTTTAATATATATATTTTTTGCTAGTGAGGAAATATGCATACACCTCTCTCTCCCTCTCTCTTCCTCTCCCTCTCCTGGCCATCTATATTTCCTTCATAATTTCTCTGCTTGGATTTTTAAAATTTCTTATTAGGATGTTCATAATTTTAGCTATTTGTAACTGCTCTTCATATGGTAAAAATATTAGCCCTCTGCCTGTAATAATGGTTATAAATGGTCTTCTTATTTAGGTTAATCACTGATGTTATGATTTTCTAAATTATTACCTAAATTCAAAGCCTCTTCTGATGATGACTAAATAACACCTTCCCTTTTTCTAGAACATCAGGTGGTAAAACAGGCCTTTCTCATCTTGCTACAATCCCTAGTTCAGCTTTCCTCTGCTAAAGGCTCTGAAAGAAAAGAGCCCCTGCTTCAGTACAGAACAGCAAGGATCTCCTCTAAACACTGAACTATCTAGGCCAGAAATCATGTGACTTTAGTAAGCTATACAGTTTCATCTATAACAAATGGTATATAATAATTAACTGCCTTTTCCATTTCTTCCTTTTTAAGGTTTGTTTGGTCTTTTAGCTTCTTGTGCTTCTCAGAGACATTGCACAATCAACCAGTGACACACAAATCCTCAGGGCTTATTTCCAAACAGGTCCTGGCAAGTTTCTGAATTTCTGACTCAAAAGCTCCTTTTATTTTTATACTAGGAGTCAAAATTAACAACTTGTTTCTATAGAATTGGCTGTGTTTGCTAAGACTTGAATATTAAAAAGCAAAAGAAAACAACACAAAAATGAATGGATGAACGTGGAAATCCAGCTAAGTATAAACCTTTTAGATTGTCTAATATGAAGCATTAACTAAAATATGCACAAAACTGACCAAAAATACATCAGGATAAGTCCTAGTTCTACCTACCGAATACAGCTACAACACCTGGATCGAATGCGTGCAGCTGCCAGTAGGCTGGGGAGTCAGAAGTACCAGGAAGCCAGCAATGAGTTTACCACTTTTTCCCTCCAGTACTACCCTCCTCCACCTGAACTCAACACAACCCAAGTGGACATTAGCAAGACTATGAGCTCCAGGAGAAGCCCTCTAAGTTCCTGCTAGCAAAGCAGAAAGAGGTCTCCTAACACCAAAGAAGAATGCAAAACCCCAGGTGACTCCCAATAACATGTGAGGAACAAAAGTAGCATATAATCCAGATACAAGTCACAAAGAAAGTCCAATAAAGCAGAGAAATGGAACTGGCAGGTAAACACTTATATGTAAACAAATATATATAGTGGACAAAAAAAGATGCAGTAATTGAGACATGAGCATATTTAAGCAGGGGGAGGAGTATGCTTCTCAACATGACATCATTTGTTCTTTGGCTCCCTGAGTGTTGATGACTACCTGTCGCCATCACACACATCTTTTGTCTTCAATCTCTAGATTCTGATGTCAGACTGCAAATGGTCATCACTTGGGTTAATACTTCCACCCACTCAACAAACAAGGTTAAACTCTGTATAATTTTAGAGTTTGTGAACAATTGAAAAGGTATTCCATCTTATTAATAATCAACTAAATGCAAGTTAAGACATTTTTGCTTTGCCTATGAGGGTTAGCACAGATTTTTTTAAAAAAAAATTCAGTGCTGGTGAAGGTGGGGTAAGACAGCCTTTTTCGCTACCAGTGTTAAGTACAAATTGATACTATCATCTTGAAAACAAAATTCTGCATAGCAAGACAGTTAAAAATATGTAGATAATTTGCTCCAGAAATTCTGTGCCTAGGATTTTACCCTAAGGAAATAATTTGAAAAACTGAAAAGTTCTATGCATAAAGACATTCATTGTTTTTTAGAAGAGCGAAAATCTGGAAACAACTTAAATGTCCAAATTAGGGGAAGTGAATTACAATACACTCATTGAGTCAAATATTATGTAACCATTAGACATATCTGCTAAGAATTTATAATATGGAAAAATGCTTATGCCAAAGTAAAAGTTAAAAAAGGACACATACTGATTATGCATTTGATTTTAACCATGTTAAAGAATATACAGAAGTAAATACTAAAAAGAAAGTAGAATTCAATATTTGAAAAGTTAATATTTCTTTTATTTGAGAATGAGCCTAAAGGTTCATGACCTGTAATAATTTGTCCTTTTTCTGAGGCATGAATCTGAAACATGTGCCAGGTAGCTGAAATTCACAAGCAAGTCACTTAGGTAGAGAGTGAGGTAGGGGACCAGAGGCTGGGAGGGCTGGGCCTGTGTCTCTCCTGCACAACCTCCCCTGCCTTTGCTTCCCAAGCAAAGAATTTGTGTTCCTGCAGGAGAGAGAGAGGGAATGGACGTCTACGAATTTAGAACCGGGAATTCGGCCAGTCACCAATGAGTTTAACAACAGCAGCTGAAGGTGGCTTTGCTGTTCTGTACTCAAGTTGAGAATCTGAATTTTTGTAGTTATACGTTATTTTATGGGGACAATTATATGCTACAGCGCTATCTGTCAATGAGGGAACTCACAAAGGTTCAGGATATATCCTTCTGGAATGTCCGAAGTATAGAGCAAATCAAAACGTTAAAACCATTTAGAGTGTGATGTTATATGAAAACATTTGTTTTTCATTTATGCCTTTTTGTATTTTTTAAATGTTCCACAAATGAGGAGGGAAACTAAAAATTAACTTAGTTCTAGAATATAAGACTTTTTTCTTTACTAGACCAAGTAAGGTGACAACAAAACCCAACCATGAGAAGAAGATGGTGGAGAACAAAGCTCTGTGTCTCACGCTCACCTTATAGCACCTGTATTTATATAGAACCACCAGGAGAATAGTCATGATGACAATGACGCTGATCATGATAGCAGCATTCAGAATTGAGTGCAGGGCTCTCTGCCCCACAGTCTCAGTGTCTTCTGTGAATGGCGTATAGATTCTAAAATAAAATAAAACAGAAAAGCCCCAGGTTAGTGTTAATGGAGATTCCAAACTACATGCTCTCCAACACCAGTTTTGTTTCCTTGATTCAACTGATATAAGTCACTTTTTTCCATCTCATCAATCTAACCAAGAATTTTTAGCCTAATAAAAATAGCTATATGCTAAAATAAGTCCTTCAAAATAAAAGGAGATAGTTAAAATATGGAAGTGGACCTATGTGAGCCAGACACTGGCTCCATCTAGTGGATGATTTATACCGAAATAATTACCTCATCAAATGTTCTTTCTCCACAGTTTATTAGTGATTTGTTAAAGTACCGGATTCTGATAACCAATGAGAACCTACTACACAGCACAGGGAACTTTCCTCAGTGCTCTGTGGTGACCTAAATGGGAAGGAAATCCAAAAAAGAGGGGATAGATGTATATGTATAGCTGATTCACTTTGCTGTACAGCAGAAACTAACACAACATTGTAAAGCAACTATACTCCGAAAACATTAAAAAAAAAAAAAAAAAGTACCAGATTCTGCCATAAACTACCTAGGCTACAAGTGGTTGTCAGAGGAAGGTAAAATGGCTGATAATTATCCTTCATCTGTACGGTGACTGCAACTGAAGTTGTCTTGAGATAATGTCACATATCCAGCTTGCCCTTGCTTCTCATTCACATGAAAACACTTTTATCCCAGGTATCAATGTTCCCAGTAGAAGACTTTATTTCTGCCTCCCCTACAGTTATGTGTGGCCATGAGAATAAGTAATGGCCAATGAGTTATAGGCAGATGTGTTGTGTGGAACTTCTAAGGGAGGAGTTAGTTCTGCTGAGAGTCATGTCTCATGTCCTTTTCTCCCCCACTCCTCCCTGCTGTCTGAATGAAGGCTGGGGCTCCAGCACCAATACTGGACCCCGAAATAACCTAGAGGGTAGAAGCCAAAAAAGAAGGGATGAAGGAGCCTCAGTCCTTGATGAAGAGAAGCCACTACACAATCTGAACTACTACCTCTGCACTACTCTGTGGGAGAGAGAGAAAATATGTGCATCAGTCAAACCAGTTGTTTTGATTTTCTTTCTTTTGGCCACGCCACACGGCTTGCAGGATCTTAGTTCCCCAACCAGGGATCGAAGCCGGGCCCCGGCAGTGAAAGCACCGAGTCCTAACCACTGGACCGCCAGGGAATTCCCTGTTTTGATTTTCTATAATGGGCTCAGCAAACTTCCTGTAAAAAACTAGAGAGTAAATATTTTAAGCTTTGTGTGTCATATGGTCTCTGTTGCAACCACTCAACTGCCACTGTAGTATGAAAGCAGCTGTAGACAATATATAAATGAATGGACATGGCAGCATTCCAATAAAACTTCATTTACAAAAGGAGGTGGCAGGCAGATCTGGCCTGTGGGGCATAGCTTGCTAACCCCTGTTCTTTAATATGCAGCCAAACCTAACTCTAACTTACAGAGATAATTTTCCCCAACCTCTTTTGGTTATTGTCTCCAATCTCTGTCCTTCACTCACTGTCTTACCCTTTCTCCCAAAAGGTTAAAAGCTTGGCTTTCAGAACCCCACAGAGTTTTCCAGACACTTGCCAATTTCAAAATTCATTTAAAACTTTTTGAACCCCATAAGAGTCCTAGAGACAGAATTAGGTGACATCTGAATCAAAGCATTTTTCTTGGAGACAAAGGGCCGACACCAACAGCATCAGAGAAATCTACATGACAGTTCCGCAAACACTTAGTGCCAGCCTGCATTACTTCTTCATCCTTTCACTGAACAACTGTTTTTTTTGCTGAGCATTTATTACATACCTCACCCTGGAAACAAAGTGCCCTCATAGGCCTCATAGTACAGAAGGAAACCAAGCCTTAAATAATGAAAATAAATATATACTTGCATATTGTAACAAGTGAAAAAAGAACAGGTTGCTATGAGAAAGGATACCAGGAAGGACCTAATTCTGTTAGGAGGATCAGGGAAGTTATGTTTTAGGACTCAACATTTAAGCCAAGATGAGAAGGATGATAGGAATTAATCCACCAAAGTTAGAAAAGGAAAAGAACATTCCAGGGAGAAGAACAATGGGCCCAGTGGCCCTGAGGTGGTAAAATCACTACTCAACTGCTCAATTCCAAATAAATTCAACCCTGTCTAGGGACACCACATAAAGAATATAATTCTGCAGCTTTCATTTTCTCTACTTAAAGCATCATCTGCTTCTGGCCATCAGAGAGGATGGACTCTCTAGCCTTCATGTCCCTTCAGTGCAGAGGCCTTCAAGGTGGCGATGACACGCTATGAAGGACAGCTATGCTGGCCTTGAGCATAATGATACACAATACTCATACGTACAGCTGCCCATCCTTCCGGGTATAAAAGCTGACTGATTTGATGGTGGCCACGACCACCACCATACAGAGAGTCACGGGGACAAAGAGCATGATCACATGTTTGGCGCCATATTTCAACGTCAGCTCCTCATCTTCCTCTTCCTCTTGTTCCACCACCTGCTGCTGCGAGTTACCAGGGGCTCGGCCATTGGATAACGACTCAGAGTTGCCATGCCTCCGCCTCTCGCTGCCGTGCTCATGACGCTCTCTACTGTCATTCTAAAAGCACAAGAGAGACTTGTTCAGTAAATTAGACTCCCAGTAGAATCAAGGTGTTCTGTATCAAAAACAGAAAATTTAATGATTAGACCCGAGATTATCAATAGGCCCATTATTACATGAGTTCCAAAAACCTGAGGCAAGAAAGAATCAATTTACAAGAAGTATGCAGTTTAAAAGCCTAGATTATTTACCACTGTCCACTGAAGAAACCCAGGTCCTCCCTTTCACCTGGCTCGTGGCTTACCTCATTCTCACCTTCCATTCTCAACCTAATACAATTGTACTCATCCTTTGAGGTTTGACTTAAAAACGACACCTGCATGAAGCCTTCTTTACTTGCTGCAGCTGCAAGCAGAGTACACTCACCTTTTTCAAAATCATGAAGTGCTTTCTACCTGTGGTTTCATATCAGTTATACAAGGAACTATCTCACCTTCATTATTTTTTTTTAATTAATTAATTTATTTATTTATTTTTGGCTGCATTGGGTCTTCGTTGCTGTGTGCGGGCTTTCCCTAGTTGCGGCGAGCAGGGGCTACTCTTCGTTGCGGTGCGCGGGCTTCTCATTGCGGTGGCATCTCTTGTTGCAGAGCACGGGCTCTAGGTGCGCGGGTTTCAGTAGTTGTGGCGTGCGGGCTCAGCAGCGGTGACTCGCGGGCTCTGGAGTGCAGGCTAAGTAGTTGTGGTGCATGGGTTTAGTTGCTTAGTTGCTCTGCGGCATGTGGGGTCTTCCCGAACCAGGGCTCAAACCCGTATCCCCGGCATTGGCAGGCAGATTCTTAACCACCTCACCACCAGGGAAGTCCCTCACCTTCATTATTAATAAGACTTAAAAATCCTTGAAGTGATTTACAAGGGATCTCTCGGTATTATTTCTTACCATCTACAGTTATCTCAAAAAAATATTCAATTAAAAAAAAACCTTTACAGAGAGAAACTAGGCCTTAATTCTGATGCCCTCCCACCCTGTCCCCACCCCACTCCCATCTTGCCCTGTATAGAGGAAGAGAACAATAAATATGTGATGGATAAAGGAATGGAAGTAGAACTTCCTTAGATTCTACTTTCCTCTTAACCTAACCACCACTTTGTTACCTTCATCCTTATCCTGGGTTTAACCTTTCCTATTCTTCAAGTTCAGTTTCCTTTTTGGTATTACTGTATCTAAAACTCACTTTTTGTAAACGGTAGAATGAATCCCAAGAGCACTAACAACAACAGCAAAATAAAAATAATAAGACAAAAGGAGAAAAATAACAGAGAAGTAAATAAAACAGGAGATGAAAGTAGACTGATAGTCACTGTTGCTGATAAGATAAAATCAGCTTGGTTAAGACAGGGTTCTCTGAGGAAGCACACGTGAGAACATGCCACTCTTGTACCTCATTTTTGACTAGAGTTTAACCAAGTATCACTACAGAGGAATACTATTATTCAATAAAAATACATAACATACTTAATAATAGCTTAAAATTATTACAAGGTACTACGGATTGTGATATGTCCTTTTTTTTTTTTTTTTTTTTTGGCTGCACTACACGGCTTGCAGGATCTTAGTTCCCCGACCAGGGACTGAACCCGTGCCCTTGGCAGTGAGAGTGCAGTCTCAACCACCAGGCCACCAGGGAAGCCTTGAGGTGTGTTTTACGTTTAATTCTCACAGCCACCTCATCATCACCACTTTACAGGCAAGGCTAGTAAGTGTTACAGAAATGGTTTGAACCCAGGTGTGCCAGACTGCAGAAATCAAGTTTTTAACACCCTCTCAATTTGCCATTCACAAGACAACATGGAAGCTCTACACACTCAGTGTGGGCTTTCTCTTTCCTTTGACTTTCAATTTATTCATTCCACAAGTAATCGGAATTCTATATTCCAGGTATTCTGCTGTGGCAATACTGAAATTAAAAAGATCTAGGTGCTGTCCTTAAGTAGCTCATGAGATAGTTTTAACATAGGAGAAATATTATACTAGAGATGTGAACAAAGTGCTACAGGACTGATTAATTTTGTATGATCAAGAAAGGCAACATATGGTGGGAATGTAAATTGGTACAGCCACTATGGAAAACAGTCTGAAGGTTCCTTGAAAAACTAAAAATAGAGTTGCCATAGGATCCAGCAATCCCACTCCTGGGCATATATCCAGACAAAACTCTAATTTGAAAAGATACATGCACCCCAATGTTCACAGCAGCAATATTTACAATAACCAAGATATGGATGCAACCTAAATGTCCATCAACAAATGAATGGATAAAGAAGATGTGGCATATATATATATATATATATATATGCAACACACACACACACACACACACACATATATATAATAGAATATTACTCAGCCATAAAGAAAAATGAAATAATGCCATTTGCAGCAACATGGATGGACCTAGAGATTATCATACGAAGTGAAGTAAATCAGAAAGAGAAAGACAAGTATCATATGATCTCACTTATATGTGGAATCTAAAATATGATACAAATGAACATATTTACAAAACAGAAACAAACCCATAGACATAGAAAACAAAATTATGGTTACCAAAGGGGAAAGGGGGTGGAGGAGGGATAAATTAGGAGTTTGGGATTAGCAGATACAAACTACTATATATAAAATAGATAAACAACAAAGTCCTACTGTATAGCACAGGGAACTATATTCAATACCCTGTAATAAACCACAATGGAAAATAATCTGAAAAAGAAAAAAAATATATATATGTATAACAATCACTTTGCTATACACCTGAAACTAACACAACATTGTAAATCAACTATATGTCAATAAAAAATTAAGAATAAAATAAAATAAAAAAGAAACACAGGGCTTCCCTGGTGGCGCAGTGGTTGAGGATCTGCCTGCCAATGCAGGGGACACGGGTTCGAGCCCTGGTCTGGGAAGATCCCACATGCCGTGGAGCGACTAGGCCCGTGAGCCACAATTACTGAGCCTGCACGTCTGGAGCCTGTGCTCTGCAACAGGAGAGGCCGCGATAGTGAGAGGCCTGCGCACCGCGATGAAGAGTGGCCCCCGCTTGCCGCAACTGGAGAAAGCCCTCGCACAGAAATGAAGACCCAACACAGCCATAAATAAATAAATAAATAAATAAATAAATATTATTTAAAAAAAAAAAAAAAAAAAGAAACACAACATAAAAGATATAATTCTTGAGCAGAAGCTTCAAGAGTGGAAGGTGAATGGGCTCCTGGCAGAGACAACATGTAGAGTGGCACAGGCCTATGCAGAAAATCAGTGAGTACTCCTGAGGTGGCTGGAGGATAGGGTGGTCAGGGCTGGTGGCAGGAAAGGAAGGTTAGGAACAGGTTGTAAAGAACCTTGTTTGCCATGCCAGGGACTTCAGACTTTGTCCTGTAGGAAACAGAAAGTCATAAAAATTGTTAAGGTTGAGGAAGTGACACATCAGATAATGTTTCATTTTTAAGAAACTTGACTGAGTGACGATGGAAAATAGGAGAGGTATGAGAAGAGTATTTCAGAAGTGGAATTGACAGGGCTTTGTGGCAAATTACATGTGAATGGTCAGGAAGGAGTCAAGGATGACTCTGGAGGTTTAGGCATAAGGGACTAGGAAGGTGGTGATGGCATTGATAGATATAGGGAACACAAGAAGATGAGCAGGCTAGAGGAGAGGAGAGAGATTTTAGTTAGGGAGATAGGTGAATCTGAAGTACCTACAACCAGGCAGGAAAGTCCAAAGGCAGTTAATAAGAATTTCAAGCTCAGAAGAGAGTTGGGGGAAGTCATTAGTTTCCATTGTTAAGCAAGTGGACGAAATCTCAGGGAGAAGGTATAGATGGACATGTTGGTCATTAATGTACTACAACAGCTGTGGAAGGAAAAATACAGAGTGGGATGACGACCAACGAGAGAAGCAGCAGGTTATTCATAAATCATAATGGACTGGGGATTGAATGGAAACTGAGAAATTAGAGGCAATCATTCCTTGAAGCAAAACAAAAACAAAAACAAAAAAGGTGACAACAGAAGGGATTCAAATTTGAAAAAGTTATTTTAGAGACTTAAGCATACTTGTCAGGTCAAAGTATAGAATTAGGATTAGAGTAAAAGGGTGATGATACAAGACAGAGAGACGATAATTAATGAAACAGGGTAAGGGATAAATGGCGGAGAATAGAAGGAGAGAGAAAAGTTGGCCTTACAAAGGCACTGGTGCCCTCTGCCTCAGTCTGACCTCATGGAGAAAACATTTATGAAGGCTCAAGCCCTATGAGGAGCGGAAAGGAAACCACTGCAAAGCACAAAAGATAGAAATATGTATACCACTCACCAAGAAAGATAATTTTTGCCGAACACAAGTCACTAAAGTTCAGTAGGAAGGAAATGGTTATGAGGAAGGTGGGATCTGGAAAACAGGGGCATAGTGTGATAGATAGCTGAGGAGCAGGAGGGTTGAGGGAATTCATACTTCTACTTTCTTAGAAGGAGGTGACTACGTCATACGCTAAGAATGCTATGTTTGTGACTAATATTCAGATTCAGCAATACAATTACGACCAACTTGATGGGCTGATTAATGTTCAATATAAACCAAAATGCAAGTAATAACTGCTCCCTTTATATAGTATTTACAAAGCATTTATATAATTTAGTATTATATAATTGATATAAAGTACTTATATAATTTACAAAGCACTCTCACGTCACCTCATTTATTCTTTTCATATGTTGGGAGGTTTTGGCAGATGAACACTAAAGCAACTGGTCCAAAATCTCACAGCCAGAAAACAGCAGAGGCAGGAATCAAATCCAAGTCTCTTGCTTCAAAACCTGAGTTCTTGCTATGGCACCACAGCTGTCCTACCAGGCTACATGAGCTGTAACTGGGTGAGCCTAGCATGAAAGCGGCAATCATAAAATGCTTGTTTATGGTACTCTACTGGATGTTCCGGTTTATGATGAACATTAGCGAACCCCACCCTGCCCCGCCCCTGGAGCTGATATGGGATACGAGAGCACTGTTTCTCTCTCTCTCTCTCTCTCTCTCTCTCTCTCTCACACACACACACACACACACACCCCTTCATCTTTATAGTAATACTTCAGATACTATTTTTAAAACTAACCATATTATTGTCTTTTAAAGTATAATTTATTTATTTAAACAGGTAAAACATACATACGGTTCTAAAGTCAGGAAGTATAAAAAGGTATACAGTAAAAAACCTCCCACTTAACTATCTACTTAGTTTCCTAATCCCCCAGGTTACCACTGTCACTGTTCTCGGCAAATCCTTTTAAAGTTTCCTTATGCATATACAAGCAAATACAAATATATATTCTCATTCCCCTTGTCCACACAAATGGTAGCACAATAAATGCACTGTCCTGTACTTTGCTTTCTTTTTTGAACTATGTATCTTAGAGAGTTTTTTACACATCAGTAAAGAATATCCTTATTCTCTAAAAAAAAATTTTTTTTTAGCCAGCTGTAGAGTCAGTATATGAATATATCATAATTTACTAGGCCAATCCCATAATGATGGACATTAAACTTGTTTCCAACTTTTTGCCGTTCCAAACACTGCTGCAATGAATGCCTCCTGTAAGTTACTTCACGTGTATGGGGCCATATTTGCAGGATAAATTCCCTGAAGTAAAAGTACGGGGTCAAAGTATACATGCATTTGAAATCCTGATCTATATTGCCAAATAGCCCTCTTTATGGGTTGTACCAGTTTAAAGTCTAAGCAATGCAGGAGAGTGCCTGTTTCAACAAGCCCTTGTCAACATAGTAAGCCATGAGAGGCCTGAATTTATACCAGTCTGATAGGTATTAAAATATGGGATCTCAGTGTAATTTTAACTTTTACGTCTCTTATTATTAGAAAAGATGAGTTTTTTTTTTTTTTAATGAACTAAGTATTCATATCCTTTATCATCTTTCTATTTGGCTTATGGTACTTTGTTTTAGTTAAAACTTATTAATTTAAAAAAGTGAATGCCAGCTATGTACAAGGACATAGCAGTCAACAAGACTGCCCTCATGAAATGATTTCAAGCAGGGGAAGACAGATAATAAACAAAATAATTACAGATTGGAATAGTACTATAATAGGGTGATGTGATAAATACATAGAATGGGACTACTTTCAAGTAATGTGACCAGAGAATATCTTTCTGAGGAAGTGACATTTGAGCTGAGACCTGAAGGATGAAAAGATGTGAAAGGGCTTTGGTACTGTAAAGGATTAACTCAGCAGGTCAGGGGTGTCCAAACCCTGCACACACCAAAGAAAGATCTGGTCTGCTTCCTAGGAGATAACCTCTAAGCCTTTGGAATAGGCTGCCTGTTAAGAGTGTTTCTGTTTACATGAGGCCTTGGGTCACATTGTTAACAATGTGATCCACGGTGAGAGTCTTGGGCCACATGGTATCTGCTTGACCTTAGGAGGGGCTACAGAACTATGTTCAGACATGTCTACATGACCAACCCCCAATAAAACTCCTGGACACCAAGGCTCAAGTATGCTTCCCTGGTGAGCAATACTCCGTGCATGTTGTCTCACACTGTTCCTGGGAGAATTAAGCACCGTTCGCATGACTCCATTGGGAGAGGACAACTGGAAGCTTGGGCCTGGTGTCTCCTGGATCCTTCTTGCCCTTTGTGCCTTTTTCTGTAGCTAACTTTAATCTTTGCCTTTTCACTATAATGAACTGTAACAATGAGTATAATGGCTTTTCTGAGATCTGTGGGTCCTTCTACTACCTAATCACTGAACCTGAGCATGGTCTTGAGGAACCCCAAATATATGTGTACACTGAAAACTCTAAAATATTGCTAAGAGAAATTAAAGATCAAAAGCAAAAATAGACAAATGGGACTACATCAAACTTTAAAACTTCTGTGCATCAAAGAAACAATCAACAGAGTAAAAAGGCAACCACAGAATGGAAGAAAATGTTTGCAAATTACATACCTGATAATAAGTTAATATCCAGAATATACAAAGAACTCCTAAAATTTAACAACAAAGAAACAAATAATCTGATTTTAAAATGGCAAAAGACTTGAATAGACGTTTCTCTGAAGAATATATACAAACAGCCAACAAGCATAAGAAAAGATGCTCAATATCACTATTCATCAGAGAAATTCACATGAAAACTAAAATGAGATATCTTATATGCATTAGGATGGCTACTATCAAAAAACCAGAAAATAACAAGTATTAGCAAGGGTGCAGAGAAATTGAAGCCCTGTTGGCGGGAATGTAAAATGGTACAGCCGCTATAGGAAATAGTATACAGGTTCCTCAAAAAAATTAAGAACAGAATTGTCATATGATTCAGCAACCCCACTTCTAGGTACATATCCAAAAAAATTAAAAGCAGTATCTCAAAGAGATATTTGTGCACCCATGATCACTGCAGCATTATTCACAAGAGCCAGGAGACAGAAGAAACTCAAATGTCTATCAATAGACACATAAAGGAAATGTGATACATATGTACAATGGAATATTATTCAGCCTTAAAAGAGAAGGAAATCGTGTCACTTGCTAAAACATGGATGAATCTTGAGGACATTATACTGTGAAATAAGCAAGTCACAAAAAGACAAATACTGCATGATTCCACTTATATGAAGTATCTAAAGTAGTCTAACTCAAAAAAAAGTATAACTGTGGTTGCTAGGGGCTGTGGGGATGGGGAAATAGGGAGTTGTTCAATAGGTGCAGAGTATCAGTTTTGCAAGTTGAAAAAGCTCTAGAAATCTACTGTGCCACAATGTGAATATAGTTAACACTACTGATGTACACTTAAAAATGGTTAAGATGGTAAATTTTAAAATTTATGTCATGTCATTTATCACAATTAAAAAAATTTTTTTAAAGACCTCAATATTTGATAAATGTAGAGCTATACTGTGTATTCATGGATTGAAAGACTCAATATTGTTAACGTGTCAATTCTACCAACACCACCCCCCCACCCCACTGCCGAGTGATCTGAAGGTTCAATGCAACCTCAACTGGCTTTTCTGTAGAAATGTTTATTAAGTTAATATGGAAATAAAGGACCTAGGATATCCAAAACAACTTTGAAAGTAGGAGAACTAATGCCACAAGACTTCTTATACAGTTATGGTTATCAAAAAATGTAATACTGGCACAAATAGACAAAACAGAGAGCCCAGAAACCAGCCTGACACATATGGACAGCTGATTTTTCCCAAAGGTGCAAAGGCAATTTAGTGGAGAAAGGATAGTCTTTTTCAACAAATGACGCTGAAACAACTGGATATCCAAATGGAGAAAACTGAACTGTGATCCATACCTCATACCATATACAAAAAATTATACTTAAAATACAGACCTAAATGTAACACCTAAAACTACAGTTTCCAGAAGAAAGTAATGTAAGAAAAAACTTTTGAGAACTTGAGTTAAGCAAGATTTCTCAGGTATGACATAAAGAAAAAAAAATCCACAAAAGGAAAAATAGATAAAAGGGACTTTATCAATATTTCAACTGATCTATTTCTGCTCTTTAAAAAACACTGTTAAGAAAATAAAAAGACAAGCCATAGACAGGGAGAAAATGTTTGCAAATCATATATATCATAGAGAACTTGTATCTGGAATATATAAAGAACTCTCAAAACTCAATAAAACAACCCCCTCCAAAAAAACAAGAAAGAAAAAGAAAACAAACAACCCAATTTAAAAATTGAGTAAGAGATTTGAACAGATACTTCACCAAAGATATTAGGATGACAAGCACAAGAAGAGATACTTAACATAATTATTCAGAGAAATGTAAATTAAAACCACAATGATATTAGTATCCACCCACTAGAATGGCTGAGAAACTGAAAAGACTGACTGTACCAAGGGCTGATGAGGATGTGGAGGAACTGGAACTCTCATATGCTGCTGGTGCAAAATTATACAACCAATTTGCAAAACTGTTTGACAGTATCTTAAAAAACTAAATATATACCTTCTACATTGGATCATGTTCTACTCTTAGGTATTTACTCAAAATAAATGAAAGAATTATGTCTATTCAAAGATCTGTACACAAACATCCACAACAGTCTTATTTGTAATAACCCAAAACCAGAAACAATGCAAATACCCATGAACAAGTGAAGGGATAAAAAAAACAAAACAAACAAAAAAACCTGTGGTATATCTATATAACGGAATACAACACAGCAATAAAAAGGAACTACTGCCACATGCTATAAGACTGATGAATCTTGACTAGAAGGAGTTATACTGAATGAAAAAGCCTTTCAAAAGAGTATGTACCGTATGATTTCATTTATATAAAATTCTACGAAATGAAAACTAGAATACAGTGACAAAAATCTGATCAGTGGGGCTTCCCTGGTGGCGCAGTGGTTGAGAATCTGCCTGCCAATGCAGGGGACACGGGCTCGAGCCCTGGTCTGGGAAGATCCCACATGCCACGGAGCAACTGGGCCCGTGAGCCACAATTACTGAGCCTGCGCGTCTGGAGCCTGTGCTCCTCAACAAGAGAGGCCGCGATGGTGAGAGGCCCGCGCACCGCGATGAAGAGTGGTCCCCACTTGCCGCAACTAGAGAAAGCCCTCACACAGAAACGAAGACTCAACACAGTCATAAATAAATAAATAAAAAAGAACGTGAATTTCTAAAAAAAAAAAAAAAAAAAAAAAAAAAAAAAATCTGATCAGTGGTTCCCTGGGAATAGACAGCAGTTGGGGAGGGACAGGAGGGAGAGATTACAATGAAGCGTGAGGAAACTTTTAGGTGTAATGGTTATGTTCATTATTGTGACTGTGGTGGTGGTTTCCAGGGTACAAATATATGTCAAAACTGATCAAAGTGTATACTTTAAATACGTGCAGTTCACTGTGTGACAATTATACTTCAATAAAGCTGTTTTTTAAAAAGTGTTTTTCTAGGGACTTCCCTGGTGGTCCAGTGGGTAGGACTCCATGCTCCCAGTGCAGGGGAGCCCGGGTTTGATCCCCAGTCGGGGAACTAGATCCTGCATGCATGCTGCAACTAAGAGTCTGCATGCCGCAACTAAGAAGTCCTCATGCCGCAACTAGGAGTCCTCATGCCGCAACTAGGAGTCCTCATGCCACAACTAAGAAGAAGTCCACGTGCCGCAACTAAAAGTCCACACATCATAACTAAAGGATCCTGCATGCTGCAGCTAGGACCCAGTGCAGCCAAAATATATATATATTCATTCATTCATTCATTCATTTATTTATGGCTGCACTGGGTCTTGGTTGCTGCGCGTGGGCTTTCTCTAGTTGCAGCGAGCGGGGGCTACTCTTCGTTGTGGTGTGAGGGCTTCTCATTGCTGTGGCTTCTCTTGTTGTGGAGCAAGGGCTCTAGGGGCGCAGGATTCAGTAGTTGTGGCACACGGGCTCAGTAGTTGTGGCTCGCGGGCTCTAGAGCGCAGGCTCAGTAGTTGTGGTGAACGGGCTTAGTTGCTCTGCAGCATGTGGGATCTTCTTGGACCAGGGCTTGAACCCGTGTCCCCTGCACTGGCAGGCGGATTCTTAACCACTGCGCCACCAGGGAAGTCCCTAAATAAATAAATATTTTTTTAAAAAAGTGAATGTTTAAGAAAAAAGTGTTTTTCGCAAAGAGGTGTGTAGAGCCTTTGAAAACTGTCACATTAGGAAGGTGACACTAGAACTACTGAGGGATTTCCAAAATGAAAAATCTTGGCTAAATATTAGAATGATGACTTAGCATTATTTTTAAGGCTAATTAGAAACAAACTTTTTACTATGGAAACAGTTAAAGCAAATACTGCCAGAAGTGTATAATGAAGCCCCACGTGCACTTTACCAGCTTCAATTATTGTCATCTCATGGTTAATCTTATTCCGTTTGTTTTCCCACCCACTTTGCCCCCAGTATTATTTTGAGGCAAACTCGGATGTATCATTTCCTTCATAAATATTTTAGTATATATTTCTAAAAGATAAGAACATAAAGGTCTCTTTGTGTGTGTGGCTTAGTAGCTCATTTCTTTCTTAATTAAAAAAAAAAAAAACTTTATTTTTTAGAGCAGTTTTAGGTTCACGGCAAAACTTGGCAGAAAGTACGAAGAGTTCCCATACACCCTACACCCCTTGCCCCACAGGGCCTTCCCCCATCAACATCCTACACTAAAGTGGTACATTTTACAATCAACAAATCTACACTGACACCTCATTATCACCCAAAGTCCATAGTTAGCTTTAGGGTTCACTCTTGGTATTGTACATTATGTGGGTTTTGAAGACTGCATAATAAATGCATCTACCATAGTACCATATAGAATAATTCCACTGTCCTAAAAATCCTCTGTTCTCTGCCTATTGATCCCTCACCTTCCCCCTATGCTCTGGCCACCAAGGATCTTTTTACAGCCTGCACAGTTCTGCCCTTAAAGGCTATTTTTAAGATTCAGAAAAACCAGTGTTGTAGCCATTATAAATGATTTCACTTCAGTGGCAGAGGAAGGTTTATTCACTGTATAAATGTTGTAAGTTTCAGGGAGGGCAGGGTCCTATGGGAAGTGGCCAGCATGTGGGAAGTGAGTTCCTATGAAGCCACATTCCCCAGAGCTCCTACACCATTACGTCAGAGGCTTCATTTTAATTCTTTCTCCTTTCTCTCACTTCAGAACATGATGCGAGTACAGGTCGAGCCACTAAAGCATGTGGACCCTCAGGCAGGGATAGTTCTCAGGCAGCAAAAATTGTGGAGGTATTTTCAATAGAGCATAGGGCTTGCCCATTTTTTTTTTAAACCTTGTTTTCTGCCTGCCTGCCCCTGGTTTTTAGTTTTATTTCTGTAGTTAAAAGAAATATTATAAACAAAAGTTTATAAACATTTTTAGAAGTTTTAAAAAGTGTTATCAACTTGTGTTTATAACATAGAAACTAAGTGTCCTCCCTAATCTCTGTTCCACAATATGAACATGGTAAGCAATCTGATGTACTTTCAGATACTTTTAAAGCCGTGTTCTGCAATTTGCTTTTGTTACTTAATGATATGTCAGATACCTTTCTATACCAACACTTGTAAATATACCTCAACTTAAACACTACAGTAACGGCACAGTAATAATGACAATTATGATAATAATTGCTAAGATTTATTGACTATGTATGTGCAAGACACTCTAAGCACTTCAGATGAGTTGTCTCATTTAATCCTAATAAAACTCTGAGTTTATTAATATTCTAAACTTCATTAACAGATAAAGAAATAGACGCTCAGAGAGATCAGATAGTGTGCCAAAGATCCCAGAGCTAAGAAGTTCTAGAGCAGAGATTCTAATTTGGACAGTTTAGCCCAAAGATCGTACTATTCGCCATTACCTTATACCACTGACTGGGTAAACCATAAGAAAAGACTGATGTTATCTCCAAATTCTCACTGTTACAAACAATGTTGCAATAAATATTCTTGTCTATATTTCCTGGCACTCTTATGGAAATGTTTTTATAGGACAAGTTTCTAGAAGTGGAAATGCCAGGTCACAAGGCATATGCCTTTTTAGATTTAATTGCCAAATTATCTCCAAAAGGCATGTATATGTAGTGGACTCACTTGAAAACTTGCCTCCAAATAAACACAAATTTAACTCCTGTGAACATCAAACGACAATGCCTATTTCCCCACACTTTTAGTAGCAATGGGGATCAAGCCTTGCTCACTGATAGAAATGAAAACCTTTCATTTTTCACCTATGTCTCATTACTAGTAAGGTTGATCAACTAGTCTTTTCATATATTTATTACCATGTATATTTCTTCTTCCTCCTCCATATACATATATTGCTCATATCCTTTGGTAATATTGTTTATGAGTTGTTTATGTCCCTTTTGGCTTCATAAGAATTCTTTGTATATTAAGATATATCTGTCATTAGGCATTATAAGCCTTTGCCCAGTTTGTTTTTTGACTTTGTTCATGGCAGTTTTGCCACATTTAATTTTATAATTTTGTATTGCTGAATATGAACTTAGATGATTTTATAAGGAAAACAACTCATTTTTACATCTCAAATTCTAGTGTTTTTCAACATACACACATAGGTACATAGTTACAGTGAACATTCACAAATATTGCATCCTACTTTTTTCATCGAATATTATTTCATGTATACATTCCCATGTAGTAAGTCCCATGTAAAAATTAACACTGTATTCCATTATGTTGATATAAATATATCTGCATATTATTTACTTACTTAAAGATGGATATTTATTTATAAGAAAAACTATCAATCTTATAAGACTTTATACATATTGTTTGGATTTCCACAAATAGAAATGTGAGGCTCCTAAGCCCTGCACTGTAGGAAAAACTAGAAGAGGAGCTTAACTGAAGAACTGGCAAGTTATGTGGAAACTTGAAAATATTTATTAATCATACGCAATATGTTTCCAACAGCAAGCAGAATTCCATCCAGCACCTGCCCAAGCTTTGTGATTGCCCAGAGTTAGAGCTTTAACCATCACTCTGTCATCAAGGAAGGTTGTCATTTCCCTGAACAGTTGATATAACTGGTGAGAGATAATATTTAACATTTATGGTGCTGTTGTGTTAGGCTTGAACCTAGAGTTGTTTTTTTTTTTAACAAACTATGAAGATCTGTGCCAAAGATTTCTGACTTTACTCTCATGCAAAAACAAGCATGTTCCTCTGCAGGTCACCAAGATTTTACGTTCTTCTTTCTCCTTATTTCATTTTGGCATAAATGGGAAAACAAATTCATTACCATAAACAGTACAGTAACACCATCATCCAAAGGCTGATTGAGCCCGTGGACCCGATTCAGCTTAAATTTAGATGGCTCCTTTCATTTATTTTTTTTCCCCTCAAGGTCCCAAGTACTTAATCACCACTTTCAACAGCTTATAGGTTTGCATTCTATTTAATTTTATACGATTTCTCACACTTTAAAAAAGTGACCCACTATCATCTAGAAAATGAGGGGGTTAGTTCTGCCAGTTTATGATTTGCTAGTAACTTAATAAAGTTCTCTGCATTTAATATTTTGAATTCAGAAAAGATACTGCAGATGACCTTCTTTTATAAAGACCAGACACATTTTAATGTTGTAAATTTAGCAGCTGAAGGTAACGATTTACATGTCTTCTTCAGCAATTGCTTTACATAGAGAATTATTATTGACCTTTCAATGGATTACTACTTTAAGGCTTCTTTTTTAGCTAGCAAATGACTGATTTTTTTCTATTCTAAATCAAAAAGGCTGTTGACAATTTATTTCCTTAAGGACTAGAAAATTTGGGTCAGAATAAACTAATATGAATTAAAACACTGAGTATTCAATTTATAAATCTAATTGTTTTTCTCTAATGTCACTTTCCCTTTAATTCTTTATTCAAATATAGTGGTTCTCAAATTATGGCCCCTGGACCAGAAGCACTGGCATGATCTGGGAATTGGTCAGAAATGCAAATTCTCTGGCCCCATCCCAGGCCTACAAAATCAGGAATTCTGGATTTGGGGCCAGAGAATTTGTACTAACAATTCTTCCAGGGATTCCAATGCACACTAAGGTTTGAAAGTCACTGCTGTAACATACATTTTATAAGGCTTAATTAACAATATAAATGAATTTTAGACTTACTTCAAAAAAATCACTTCTTTGTATCTTAGAAAAGCAAAAAGGTCTCAGCTAATCCACATAAAAGTTGTAAGTCTACATCAAATCAAAACATGAACTCTACCCATCAAAATTTTGTACCAGAAAATAAAACTTTACAAATTAATAGGTAGAGTAAAAGTAAACCAAAGGATGATGACAGATCACAAACTAGAAAAAGGCCCAGATAATGTTCTTCTTAGAGCTACTTTAATATCTTACCTGCAAAATACATTTAGAAAACAAAGAACTTCCGTTATTTTACAACTTATAAGCTTTGCCCTTTGTCAGAAAGAGTTGTCATTAGTTAGTCGACCTTCCAGTCTCCAGTCCCTATAGACATAGCCAACCAACAGCAAAAACAAACATGAAGTCCATGCTAGCTTCTAGTTAGAGGTGGTGGGTAAACTAATGGAAAGTAGTAAAATTTTTGGTTGAATGCCATCTTAAGGAATCAGGACACGCACTCTTGAGGGAGAAATAAATAAAATGGATTCTCCACTTGGTTCTTGTGACATGCCAATGTTTGACAGCTGTTCTACATAAAAACTGGAGCTCTGCCCCACATGGTGACAGCAGTGCAGATAATGACACGGTGGCAACAGCAGTGATGTGAGATGGCTAAGGAAGTGTGTCCAGAGCACAGGGAGCCCAGAGCACCCTCTCACATGAAAGATGAAGTCCTTAAGCAACTGATAAGATTCACTTCAGACTTTTATTTGCAGATAGAAAATTTAAAATTTTCTCTTGCTAATGTGAGAAAAAAACAAAAGCCGCTTTGCTCCTTTGCAGGGAGATTTGTATTGAACTGGTTTAGAGATACTGGGTGATCAATAAACTCTAAAGTCAGCTCAGAAACATGAACGAAGTTCTGCCTTTCGGGATTTTACAGCCTAGATGGGGTCAACAACTATAAAAAAGTAAAAAATTCTAAAAAGTGAAAAGGTGAAAACGACGTAACTCCTCTCATCTGTTATTAGCAGGAATTAAGATTTTTATATGAGCTAGTTTTCTAGAAAATGAAAGCTTGCTTAAGGTGTAAGTCCAAAAACACGATATTTTTAATGAAAAGTTTCTATAGTGCACTGTAAACATTTCAGTCTTTTAAAATGGAGACTGACAAACACAACTGAAGCTTTTATCAAGGGCATAATATAAACTCCAATTACCAAGACCCCAGGCTATCATGCTTTTTTAGTTTCTTTTACATCAACTGCTCTAATTCCTCCACTACTGTTAGTCAGTCATCATGGACACCTTGAATGCTTCTCCCCTTTCCACAGATATTCCCCAGGTAGCATACTGTCCTTTTGTGACCTTTCTTTACATTCAAAAAATTTCCCCTTTAAAAATACCTGTCTTTTTAAATTATGAGATAACTATACTATAGAACATGTGGAAAAAAATAAAAGGGGAAAATCACCAAAATCACCCATCTTTTCCTTGTCAGACTTTTCTGGTAGGGGTGTAAAACAATAACTGGAACAGTTGAACATTAGCTGGACTACACAGCAGTTTCCAGTATAGTTTACTTCAGTTCAGTCTGTCTTTATAGGATATGGAAAAGTATTTTTTGTATTCAGGGCTGCTGAATATCTTTCTTAATCTATTTTTAATTGAAAAAAAACCAAATAATTTTCATTTTTAAAAGGAAAGGATAGTTCACCTACTTAAAACATTTAAACTAGGCACCATCAACAAACTGAAGTCACAGATGGGAGAAAATATTTGAAAAGCATATAGCTAACATGAGATTAGCATCTCTCCTCCCTCCAAAAATATACTTCTACAAAATCAGTAAGAAAAAGACAAATAACCAATTGAAAAATGGGCAAAGATCATGAACAGGCTATTCACAAAAGAGGAAATGCAAATGGCCAATAAGAAAAAAAAAAAAGCTCAACTTTATTAGAAATTTGGGAAATACAATTAAAATAACATAAGATAACGTTTCAAGCCCATCCAACCGGGCTTCCCTAGTGGCGCAGTGGTTAAGAATCCACCTGCCAACGCAGGGGACACCGGTTCGAGCCCTGGTCCGGGAAGATCCCACATGCCGTGGAACAACTAAACCCATGCACCACAACTACTGAGCCTGCACTCTAGAGCCCGTGAGCCACAACTACTGAGCCCCTGTGCCACAACTACTGAAGCCTGCACGCCTAGAGCCCGTGCTCTGCAACGAGAAGCCACCGCAATAGGCTGCGCACCTCAACAAAGAGTAGCCCCCACTCTCCGCAACTAGAGAAAGCCCACATGCAGCAACGAAGACCCAATGCAGCCAAAAATAAATACATAAATACATAAATAAATTTATTTAAAAAAAAACCCATCCAACCGACACATAATAAGTCAGACAATATCAAGAACTGGCAAGGATGTAAAAGAATGCAAACAGCCATACACTCTTGATGTGTAACCACTTTGGAGAGCATACTGGCAATCTCAAATATAGTTTAAGATCATTATACCCAATCGCAGCAATGATCCTTGAGAAACTCACACATGTGCAGAAGGATTCATGAATTAGAATGTCACTGCAACACTGTCGGTTACTGTGAAAATGGGAAACTACCAAATATTTACAAACAGGAGAATAGATCATTTTAATATATTCACAAAATAAAATGAATGAACTAGAGATACATGCACCTATATATAAATTCCCAAAACATGTGTCTTCTGCAGCATACACCTACATATATAAATTTCAAAAATGTGGGAAGGCCTTCCCTGGTGGCACAGTGGTTAAGAATCTGCCTGCCAATGCAGGGGACACAGGTTCAAACCCTGGTCTGGGAAGATCCCACGTGCTGTGGAGCACCTAAGCCCGTGCACCACAACTGCTGAGCCTGTGCTCTAGAGCCCGCGAGCCACAGCTACTGAGCCCGCGTGCCACAACTACTGAAGCCTGCACGCCTAGAGCCCGTGCTCCACAAGAAGAGAAGCCACCAAAATGAGAAGCCAGCGCACCGCAATGAAGAGTAGCCCCTGCTCACCACAACTAGAGAAAGTCCACGTGCAGCAACGAAGACCCAACACAGCCAGAAATAAAATTAATTAATTTAAAAAAAAGTGGGAACTTTCTTCTACAACTTTTATACACACACACTCTATATAAAGTTTTAAAACATGCAAAGTAATATTATATAATATCCAATATTGTTTATGTTCATAAATATTTATAGTAAGCATGACAAACTCCAAATTCAGGATAGTAACTACTATCCTGGGAGAAGAAGGGGAATGTGGGAGAGGTGCTTCAATTTTATCTGTAATTTCTTTTTGTTGTATAACTAGACTATCTTTCCAAATTAAATGCAAAATTTTGTCGTTTGGTTACGATTTCATTTAGTGTACAATCAACATATAACAGGAATAGAAAAAACTTAGTAAAAAAAGTACACACAGCAAATAAGACAATATGTTATACAGTAGAGTTCCCTGTGCTATATATATAACTGTATAGCACCGGGAACTCTGCTCAGTATTTTGTAATAACCTAAATGGGAAAAGAATTTGAAAAAGAAGAAATACATGTATATGCATAACTGAATCACTTTGCCGTACACCTGAAACTAACACAACATTGTTAATCAACTATATTCCAATATAAAATAAAAGTTAAAAAAAAAAAAAAGGAAGAAATCAGAATGATGATTGTCTGTGGTGGGCAGGAACTGACTATAATGGGCCACAAAAGTACTTTCTGAGGTAATGTAAATGTTTTATAACTCGATTGTCATATTGGTTACACAGGTATACGTATTTTTAAAAATCCATTGAATTATACATTTCGGATCTACATATTTCACTATTTATAAATTTCAGCTCAACAATAAAATGATGCAAGTAAAGAAAAGACAACATGTTAAAGTGTAATAAAGCTGGGTGGCAGGTACACGGGTGCTCATTATATTATTTGCCGTATTTTCTCTACATGCTTAAAATATTATGTAATACAAATTTAAGACATAAATATTTGGATTAAAAGAAGCCCACTAATTTTCAGCTCTCTGACTAATCTCATAAACTTCAAATCCCTTCACTGTGAATGAGATTATCTATAGCAGCCTACAAAAGGAAAACCTATTTTCTAGGCTAAGGCTGCCCTCACTGTGTCTGCTAAGGGTTGAAGAATAAAGCCACAGGCAACATTTGACCTTTGGAAAGAGAAAAATGCTTTAAATGTTATCTTCTACTGAACACTAACAATATATCATGTAACAATACTTGAAGTTACACAAGAAAAGTCATCTAATTGAGTAAGATTTGGTTAATCAGATCCAAAATGGTTTCAATTTCATTATACTTCTTACAGGGTAACCAACTTGATCCTATTTTCTCAGGACTGCCCCAGTTTTAAAACCGAACGTCTTGCCTTCCAGGAACCTCTCAGTCTCAGGCACACTGGGGCAGCTGGCCACCCTAACTTCTGGTCACAACAAAACTTCTGGAAGAGAATTTATTTAGCAAATCAGCTAATTTTACAGATGGGAAAAATAAGGTACTAAGAAATTAGCTGAATTAAACCAAACTTACACATAGCTACTTCAAATTACAAGTGGATCAAACTTAGTTCTTCCTTCTGAGGAACCTGTTTACATCTCATTCAGCCACAAGCCCTAAATGCCAATTCATCAGTGTTCTTGGACAATTCTGAATAACCGGTTAACCTCTCACTTCTTTCCCAAACTCAAAGCATTGCCGCATGATATGAGTTCAAGACTTGGGATGCTCCTGACCTTGGAGGGAGATACTGAGTAGAGGAAAGGAACAGAGGCTCCACTTCTTTACACTGACCTTCACCTAGTCTGTAGGGAAGATATTCACTCTCCTGGTTCCAAAAATATTTTTAAATGAATTTTCTTTTTGTAATATCTACTGTAAAATAGCATGTTTGAGTACTCTAGAATATAGAGTCATACAGATAAGCACTTTACTAGAGTAGCTATTCAGAGGAGGGAAAGACAGAGGAAAAAGGAAAACCTGCTCATTTATGATAAACGTCCCCAAAATGCCAGGCCCTAAAACTACATAATGTTTGTCACAGCACCTAGCACAGAGTCCAACACACTGAAGACATTCAACATGAGAGTTTCCTCTCCTGAGTAGTGTGGAAAGATTCACTTTCCACATCTGTCAATTTCCTTTTAATTCCTCTAAACTAGTCCTGAGCGAATAAAGAAGAAATAAGTCTGATAAGGACTTTTTGTGCCTGCAGAGGCTAGTCTTGGGTACTTGTATTTAACAACTCCACTATCCAACAGCAGAAATAAAAGAGCTGCTTTCAATTAATCTACAAAAACAGTCTTCTATATCCAATTTAAATCTGGACCTACCCCCATTTTTTCATAACCAACCAGAGCATATACTTAAACAATGGCTTCTTTATAGCTAAAAAACTTAACGATGAGATTCTTTTCCTCGTTCTTTGGGGTTTTTTAAAGTACGTTGGTGCAAAATGAATACATAGACTTCGTATCTTTCTTCCCCAGCATTTTTTCATACAATATCTCCTTTCAGTATTACAACATTTTTCTGGGGTATGAGACCGTTGGAAGAACAGAAAAAATACTGGAGTGAGTTTGGGATTAGAAAGCACAGTTTTAAGTTCCAGGTCTGTTATTTAACTTTCTATGTGGTCTTGGACAAGCATATTTTAACTGTAAACTGGCAATAATACCTATCCCGTGGTAACTGGAAAATATGAGAATGCATGCATAAGATCTTCATAAGCTGTAGAAGATATTTTTAAGGAGATAAAAGATAAACTCAATTAACATCACATTATCAACAGCAGAGTCAAAAGTAAACAAATAAATTAGGTCTGATTTTCTAGACAGTGATGCCCTAATAGATATGGAAGGTACCACTGAGAACACGAGGTCTAAGACTTGCTAAAATTAGACCATGAACACATGTAATTATCAATAACAATCTTACATCATTTGTACCTCCTCTAGAGCTACCCTTTTTTCAATTTATCAGTCACTGAGGTGTTAAAAAAAAAAAAAAAGGCAGTAAAAAATACCAAGAAAGCCCCACAAAACCTGAGTGTGAGGGATATAAACAATATTACACCAACAGTGGAGAGCTTCCTATGTGCCAAGCACTGTTCTTGGAGGGAAACAGGTAAGCAAATCATATCTAACTAGACAGTATGTTAGGAACACTGGTAAGTGCTACGCACAAGTAAAGCCAAGGAAGGGTACAGGGAGTGCCCAGTGGCAGGGAAGGAAGGCATGGCCTCACTGATAAGGTGACTCAGGAGGTGGCCTGAAGGAACTGAAGAGAGCCGGGGAGAAGAGTGGGAGGAGAACCCAGGGCCCAGAGGAAGCAGTGAGGGAGGGGGAAGATGGTGAGAGACAACAGAGGCTGGGGGAGAGGACAGTTTAAACCTCAGAGACTAGATTTTATTCTGAGATGAGATGTCTTTGGAGGGTTTGGGGCAGATGAGTGACATTTAACTTCTTAGCCGTGGAATCTTTTGTTCAAAGGGATCCACAGAAGATCAATATGTAAGACAGATAAAATAGGAGATGCTCTGGTTAAGGAAGGGGCACCCAGAGACCTACGTCAACTGTTCCTACTTTTCCCCTCTCTCCTCTGAAGCAACAGTTTGAAATGAGTACAAAGTCTGTAGCATCCAAACTTTCACAGCCTGTACCCCAAGAACTTTATAATCCTGCCCAGCCTATCTTTTCAAAAGGCCATTCCTGGGGAACAGCAAAAAGGAGTAAGTCAAGCTGCTGACACACAGCAGAGGAGCACGAGCGCTGTCAGAAAAATCAGTCCTTCGTGCCACTGCTTATTAACCACCCACCCAGGCACCAGCTGCGACAGTTCCTCTTCCCTCCCCCAACCCCTCAGGTGTTCTCTTTCAGGGCGTCCCTTGAAATTCATTTTAACTTGATTTCACTTGTTTAAAAATGCTCTAATGATGAAAAATGATGAAAAATCTGAAAGAGAAATTATGGAAACACTCCCATTTACCATTGCAACAAAAAGAATAAAATACCTAGGAATAAACCTACCTAGGGAGACAAAAGACCTGTATGCAGAAAACTATAAGACACTGATGAAAGAAATTAAAGATGATACCAACAGATGGAGAGATATACCATGTTCTTGGATTGGAAGAATCAACATTGTGAAAATGACTAACTATACTACCCAAAGCAATCTACAGATTCAATGCAATCCCTATCAAATTACCAATGGCATTTTTTACGGAACTAGAACAAATCATCTTAAAATTTGTATGGAGACACAAAAGACCCCGAATAGCCAAAGCAGTCTTGAGGGAAAAAAACGGAGCTGGAGGAATCAGACTCCCTGACTTCAGACTATACTACAAAGCCACAGTAATCAAGACAATATGGTACTGGCACAAAAACAGAAACATAGATCAATGGAACAAGATAGAAAGCCCAGAGATAAACCCACGCACCTATGGTCGACTAATCTATGACAAAGGAGGCAAAGATACACAATGGAGAAAAGACAGTCTCTTCAATAAGTGGTGCTGGGAAAACTGGAGAGCTACATGTAAAAGAATGAAATTAGAATACTCCTTAACACCATACACAAAAATAAACTCAAAATGGATTCGAGACCTAAATGTTAAGACTGGCACTATAAAACTCTTAGAGGAAAACATAGGAAGAACACTCTTTGACATAAATCACAGCAAGATCTTTTTTGATCCACCTCCTAGAGTAATGGAAATAAAAACAAAAATAAACAAATGGGACCTAATGAAACTTCAAAGCTTTTGCGCAGCAAAGGAAACCATAAACAAGACGAAAAGACAACCCTCAGAATGGGAGAAAATATTTGCAAACGAATCAACGGACAAAGGATTAATCTCCAAAATATATAATCAGTTCATTCAGCTCAATATTAAAGAAACAAACACCCCAATCCAAAAATGGGCAGAAGACCTAAATAGACATTTCTCCAAAGAAGACATACAGATGGCCACGAAGCACATGAAAAGATGCTCAACATCACTAATTATTAGAGAAATGCAAATCAAAACTACAATCAGGTATCACCTCACACCAGTTAGAATGGGCATCATCAGAAAATCTACAAACAACAAATGCTGGAGAGGGTGTGGAGAAAAGGGAACCCTCTTGCACTGTTGGTGGGAATGTAAATTGATACAGCCACTATGGAGAACAATATGGAGGTTCTTTAAAAAACTAAAAATAGAATTACTATATGACCCAGCAATCCCACTACTGGGCATATACCCAGAGAAAACCGTAATTCAAAAAGACACATGCACCCGAATGTTCATTGCAGCACTATTTACAATAGCCAGGTCATGGAAGCAACCTAAATGCCCATCAACAGACAAATGGATAAAGAAGTTGTGGTACATATATACAATGGAATATTACTCAGCCATAAAAAGGAACGAAATTGAGTCATTTGTTGAGACGTGGATGGATCTAGAGACGGTCATACAGAGTGAAGTAAGTCAGAAAGAGAAAAAAAAATATCGTATATTAACGCATGTATGTGGAACCTAGAAAAATGGTACAGATGAACCAGGTTGCAGGACAGAAGTTGAGCCACAGATGTAGAGAACAAACGTATGGACACCAAGGGGGAAAACCACGGTGGGGTGGGGATGGTGGTGTGCTGAATTGGGCGATTGGGATTGACATGTATAAATTGATGTGTATGAAATTGATGACTAATAAGAACCTGCAGTATAAAAAAACAAACAAAACAACTAATACAAAAAATTAAAAATAAATAAATAAATAAATAAAAAATAAAAATGCTCTAGCGGCGCAGTGTTTGAGAGTCTGCCTGCCAATGCAGGGGACACGGGTTCGAGTCCTGGTCCAGGAAGATCCCACATGCCACGGAGCAAATGGGCCCGTGAGCCACAATTACTGAGCCTGCACGTCTGGAGCCTGTGCTCCGCAACAAGAGAGGCCGCGATAGTGAGAGGCCCGTGCACCGTGATGAAGAGTGGCCCCCGCTTGCCACAACTAGAGAAAGCCCTCGCACCGAAGCGAAGATCCAACACAGCCATAAATAAATTAAAAAAAAAAAAAAGTGCTCTAGCAATACAGTGTCATCTGCCTCTGCTGACATATCTCCAGATAGAGTCCCCTGTCAATTGATATGGTAGGAAAATTCTTCCTCCACCAGTGTTATTTCTTCTCTCAGTAATGACTTACCAGTTTGCTCTATTCTAATCCTATGCACCCATCAAAGTTTACTTTGTGAAGCCCTCCTCCCACATTTTGACCCTGAGTTGGAATCCTAAATCTCTGGAGTGTGAAGGGAACTTCCAGGACACCTAGTGCTCTAGTTCACAGCTCATTCCACAAACTAACCCTCTGCAGATCTGGCTGGTAGTCTTCCAGCCTCCATAACTGCTTTTAGTGACATGCACACACTAGCCCACAAGGCAGCCTATGCTCTTTCAGTCGTAAAGTACTTGTGTGGAAATTTCTTTTTACTGATCCAGAACCTGTTTCCTTCTATCACTGGTTCTGCCCTCTGGTTCAAATAGAGGAAAGTCTGCCCTCCGCCCCCCATCCCCTGCATTGAGCATAGCTTACAGTTGGCCTTGTGTTTTTCCCCATTCTGGCTCCACCTCTACAAATGCGGCTGATGCCCCAGCCATCTCACAAGCCATCTGTGGACTCTGCCTTCAACCTGTAATGGTTAGCTAACAGAGTGGCAGGCAGCTCTGGTCTGTGTGTGCAGCCAGTTAAGTGTCTGTGTCCCATGCCACTGACTACACCCCTTTCCTGACTCTCTCCTTTGACCTACCCTAGGACTTCTACCCTTAGCCCTGCATTCATCATTCGGTCAATGAGCACTTACTGAGCACTGTCAAGAACCAGGCTAGGGTCTTCCCTGGTGGCGCAGTGGTTAAGAATCCGCCTGCCAATGCAGGGGACACAGGTTTGATCCCTGGTCCGGGAAGATCCCACATGCCGCGGAGCAACTAAGCCCATGCACCACAACTACTGAGCCTGTGCTCCAGAGCCCGCGTGCCACAACTACCGAGCCCGTGTGTTGCAACTACTGAAGCCCGGGCACCTCGAGCCTGTGCTCTGCAACAAGAAGCCACCACAATGAGAAGCCCGTGCACCGCACGAAGAGTAGCCCCCGCTCGCCACAACTAGAGAAAGCCCGCGCGCAGCAAGGAAGACCCAACACAGCCAAAAATAAATTAAAAAAGAAAAAAAATTAAGAAAAAAAAAAAAAAAAAGAACCAGGCTAGGCACTGAAAATCTAAAAGTAAATAAAATGTACTCAGCTCATAGAAGAATAAGAGCAAGCTAGGTAAAATAATAAATAGCCAGGGAAGTTGGAAAAGGCGTCAGAGGAGGAGGTGATGCCTGAGCCAGGGCGGAACTGTTTCAACACCCAAGTCTCACACAGCCTTGTGTCCCCTGCACCAAATGGTACAATGCTATCCCTTACTTGAAGTTCAGCAAATATGTAAATTTGATAAAGTAGAGAAAGCCTGCTCAGCCCCCTGAGCCTCTCCTGGAGGCAAGGGAGGGTGGTCACTGAATCCACAGTCTGAAAGGGCAGTTGTAGAGGCTGACACTGTACCTGGCTACGTACAGTATTGCTCAGGTGGTTGTCCTCCGACATCTGTGCATTCTGGAAGTAGGACAAGGGTGCAGGTAACTCTGTCATTGGAGCAACTGTATAGAAATACTTTTTCACAGAAAACAGAGCCTCTTGGGGTTCTGAAAAGGGAAAAAGAAAACAGTCTTTTGTGCATTACAGTTATACTTTTATTTTGAAACACTTTCATAAGTTACTTTCACCAAAAACAAACCTTTCTTTCATGTGTTATCCTCCAGGCCAAGCTTTCTAAGGACCTCGCAGGCTGCTGTCACTTGCAGGCTCCTGGATTAGGTCTGAAATAGGATTTTACTGGGTTACCCAGAGTTGGTCAAATCCTAGTAAATCCATTCACACCAATTAAATACTTATAAGACTAATTTGTAAACCAGTAATGTATTAATTTGCCAGGACCTTCAACTGACAAACTTTTGTCAGCTCAAGATACCTTTTGGTAATGAGTAGATCTACTTGGGAAACCAAATATTTTCAATCACAATGATATCTAATGATTTCAGATCTAGAGCAAAGGGAGCTAAATGATCTTAAAGAATGTTCTCATCAACATCCCTCTTCCAATCCAACCTAATTTACATCACCATAAAATTATTTGTCTAGTGCTTTTAATTTTTCAAAATTTCTTTTTATCATCTCATTTTTTTTCTTTACCACATGACCCAAGGCAGGGTAAACAGGTAACATATCTATTTTATAAAAGCAAAAGGGGACCCAAGTTCAGTGACTTGCTTAAAAGCACACAACTGGGCAGACCAGGACCAAAATCGCAGACTCCTAACTCCCAGCCTCTCCTCTGCATCCTGGCACAGCCTTGCTTACACACATCATTCTGTCTCCCACACTTCAGCCTCCTGGGGGGGCCACACTCCCATTTGCCTGTCTACCTGAATTTCCATCAGCCAATTCTTTATGACTTCAACTAATCCTTTTCATTGAAAGTCTTCAGAAATATTGAAGGAAAAAAATCTGTTTGCATACCTAAGCAGTATTCTAATTCACTTATAGTATCCAAAACATTACCGTGTACATATTTACATGAAAGCATTTTGTCAATGTCTTGTTTCATTTTGAATTTTAACTTCAGGATCTTCTACATTCTAAATATTCTACTTTCTTATTCTAATGATTTTTTCATCAAAAATACATAAAGCAACTTTTTCCTCCAGTAAAGGTATTGACTTCCAATTAACCTTTAATTACCTATATTTGGATCATTCAAATCATAACAAATTCTTAATCAAGGTATGCTTTCCCTTTTATCCTACATGCTTTTTTTTTTTTATCTTGGCCACGCCATGCGGCATGCAGGATCTTAATTCCTCCACCAGGGATCAAACTCGCGCTCCCTGCAGTGGAAGCGCAGAGTCTTAACCACTGGACCGCCAGAGAAGTCCCTATCCTACATGCTTTTAAATACTGTGCCTGGGACTTCCCTGGTAACACAGTGGTTAAGACTCCACGCTCCACAGGGGGCTGGGGTTTGATCCCTGGTCAGGGAACTAGATCCCACATGCATGCCGCAGCTAAAAGTTCGCATGCCACAACTAAAGAGCCGGGTGAGCCACAACTAAGGAGCCCATCAGCCACAACTAAGGAGCCCGCCTGCTGCAACAATTTTAAAAATAATAATAATAAAATAACTAAATACTGTGCCTACCTTTCTCCACCCCTCCAACTTCAGCACATAGTTAGCTGGCATGAGATCAGAGGATTGCTAATTAATATTAACTAAACATGATGTACTTCTTATGCAATTCTGTTTTAAATATGTAATGTTAATTTGTTTTAAAAATACAATGAATTAAAATTAAGAATAGATTCAATAGTTACTTTTATGGAGGTTAATCACTGGGGGAGGGTACACAAGAAGCTTCTGGGGGTATTGGTAATGCTTTGTTTCTTGATCTGGGTGCCAGTTACAGAGAGGTTTCAGTCCGTGAAAATTCACTGAGTTGTACACCTACGATCTGTGCGCATTCCTATATACTTCAATTTAAAAAGTCAAATAGATTTTTGTGGGTATAAACCTATATTTAGGGTTTGGCAATATGTATGTCAGCTTACCCAAAAGGGAGGTGGATTCCAATAGAACAGTTATATTTTCAAAGTATTGAAAGTAAATGTCCTGACCTATGCTTCTATATTTTTAAAAGTTGACTATCTAATTGAAAATTTAACATTAATGTAGCATTAATGATCAGCAACACAGCACATATTATTCCCTTCTTTTTCACAAAAACATTTAGTACAGCACCTACTACCTCAGCTAATGCAGAAATGCCACAGGATGGCAAACAGAAAAAGTTGCAACTGGTTACCTCCACTGGCTGCTCTGAAGACTATACCACGTCATTTAAAGTACAGCTCTAGGGCTTCCCTTGTGGCGCAGTGGTTAAGAATCCGCCTGCCAATGCAGGGGATACGGGTTCGAGCCCTGGTCCGGGAAGATTCCACATGCCACGGAGCAACTAAGCCCGTGCGCCACAACTACTAAGCCCACGTGCCACAACTATTGAAGCCTGTGCACCTAGAGCCCGTGCTCCGCAACAACAGAAGCCACCAGAATGAGAAGCCCACACACCGCCACAAAGAGTAGCCCCCGCTCGATGCAACTAAAGACAGCCCGTGCACAGCAACGAAGACCCAATGCAGCCAAAAGTAAATAAATAAATAAATTAAAAAAAAAAAAAGTACAGCTCTCTTACAAAAAAACCCTTAGAAATCTGTCACTGATATTCTCATACAATCCCTCAGAAACAAAACCAAGTAAGCAAGACAGTGTTAGCCAAACGAAACAAGCAAAAGGCAAGAAAAGGTGATGCAGGCAAAAATAAATAAAAAGTAAATAAAGTGTAGTACATTTACAGGTAAAATATGAGCAGAAGAAAAGTGATTGTTCATTCACTAAACAGGAGTTTACTGGCTGTCTACTTATACCAAAACTCAAAGACAGACACTGAGAGGATTTAATTAATTATGTTCACTTTACCCATTTTACAGATGAAAACAATGTGGCACACAGAAGTTCATGAACCTGCCCAAAGTCACATCCAGTAAGCAAAGAGCAAAGCAAAGGTTCACGTATTACACTACTTTGCCTCTATATAAAATTTCATCCCTGCCATCTCGGAGTTTATAATAGTGAGCATTAAGACACACTGAGCTGATTTTTATTACTAGTAAAACTATTGCTTTGACGTAAATGAGATCTTAAAAAAAAAAAAGTAGTAAATGAGATCTTAAACTTCAATAACTGGTCTAACTAGAAATTAAAAATTAGTGCCAGGGCTTTCCTGGTGGCACAGAGGTTGGGAATCTGCCTGCCAATTCAGGGCACACGGGTTTGAGCCCTGGTCTGGGATGATCCCACATGCCACCGAGCAATTAAGCCCGTGCGCCACAGCTACTGAGCCTGTGCTCTAAAGCCCACGAGCCACAACTACTGAGCCCGTGCGCCACAACTACTGGAGCCCGTGCTCTACAACAAAAGAAGCCACCGCAATGAGAAGCCTGCACATGGCAACGAAGAAGGGCCCCCGCTCGCCACAACCAGAGAAAAGCCCGTGTGCAGCAATGAAGACCCAACACAGCCAAAAATAAAATAAATAAAATAAAATAAATTTATTAAAAAAAAAAAAACTAGTGCCAAAAGCATTCCCAATATACAGTCCTGGTACTTTTTTTTAAAGATAAGCTATAATGAGAATCTGGTCATTTTAATTTAAGTGGTTCCCATTATTAATCTTATGCTTATAGGATCTGTCCAGCTATTAAAAGAAATCACACAAACTGATTATCATACTGGAGCTTTCTCAGACGAATCTTGTAAGAATCATCTATAATACAGTAGTCACTTTAACATATTCCAATACTATAGTCGACCCAGAATGAACCAACCGCAGATCAAAAATATTTGAAAAAAATTCCAAAATTAAGTAAAACTTAATTTGCTTGTGCCAGCAAATAATTACAATAGTATTTACACTGTATTTACAACTATATACATACCATTTCATTGTATTAGGTATTATAAGTAATCTAGAGATGATTTAAAGTATACAGGAGGATTTGTGTAGATTACATGCAAATACCATGCCATTTTATATAAGGGACTTGAGCATCTGAGGATTTTGGTGCCCATGGGGGTGGGGGGTGGGGGGAGTCCTGAAATCACTTCTCCTCCACCCCCACCCCCTCAACCACAAGGGACGACTGTATTTAAAAGACACATCTGTATTTACATGTAAAACACTATGGCTCAGGCAAGGTGAAAGAATTTGTCAGTGTACAATTATGAGGCAAGTAACACCAGTTCCAGAACCCAGATCTTCTGATGCCCAGCCCAGGTGTTTGCCAGTTTAACAGGAGAAAGCTCATGCCTCCACTGATGTGTTGAAGATCACAGTGCCGCAGGGTGACTCTCCCTGGAAGAGCTGCTCTTTACATGGAGCTCAGTAGGAAGCAAAGGTAGGCAACAGGGTTAGCTAGGTCTTCAGTCAGGTCTGGTGAACAAACAATCATTGTTGGTACAAAGAAAGGGGCAGGCAAAGCTGGATTTGATTCTGGTCCAGTAACAGCTGAAAACAATTGATGACTGCATGGAGAAAGCCAACGACCCACTGTTCCCGGACCCACTGTTCCCGCAGCGTGGCAAAAGACACCAGTGTACTTTGTAACATTCTTAACAGTGCCCTGAGAACAAGAAAAGATAGTTGTTGGGAAGTGAGGATCTTTCATGTGACCTGGATTGCATAGGGAGTGGGAGTAGGAATGTAAGTAGATTTTGGTGTTTTCTCTCTCTGGCCACCTGCTAAAGATTTTCTGAGACTGATAACAGCACAACACTCGAATTCACTGCCATCCATTCCCTTTCTCTCAAGACACTTGCTCAATCAGACAAAAGGAAAAAGAAATCCTTCTCTGATGGGCAACTACAATTTCTTTCTATTATATACAAAGACTAAAAAAAAGCTCCAGGAGAATACAAATAATCTCGAAGTTCAGATGTGCTGAACAGAAAAGTCTATCTAACCAGAAAACCTTCTAGCCATCAGCACTTCGAAAAGTATCACAGGAGCAGGGTTTAAAATCCCAAAAAGGAGCTTATTAAAAATTCCATTTAAGGAAACACCAACAGAAAAGTACATTTCTGTCTCTCACTACATCCCAAGGTAGCAATTTTTTTTTTTTTTTTTTTTTTTGGTCATGCCACGCGGCATGTGGGATCTTAGTTCCCTGATCAGGGATCGAACCCGTGCCCCCTGCACTGGAAGTGTGGAGTCTTAACCATTGGACTGCCAGGGAAGTCCATCCAAGGTAACAAATTAAAATAAATAAAAATAACTTGAAATTAATTTAAAACTTCAGGAATACAGCCTAGAAAGACCCTCAAAATTTTAAGAGGCTAGGAGCAAATAATTTCCCCAGCCCTACAAGAGGCTTTGTGAAAGTGGTAGGCTCTAAAAAGAGCAACGATAGTGATACATCCTATTTGGTGATTTTTTTCCCCTCCTTCCTTCCCACTCTACTTCTGTGAACCATCTGTGGTAGATTAGATTATTATTCAGCAAATATTCACTCCCTCCCCCAGCATCCCCAAGGGAGGAATACTTCTCTCCAGTGATGTTGAGCTTGGCTCTGTGACTTGCTTTGGCCTCAAGGTAGGTGCAGTCTACTACCCACTCCAGGCCTTTGGGCACAATCTTATGACTTGCTTTGGTCGATGGGATCTTGGCAGATGTGGCACAGACAGTTAAACTGTGCTTGTGCAGGTGGCCTTGCCTTCTGTACTTCTGCTGTTCCCTCACGAAGAACTTACTTTGGGTAGCCACTGCCCCTTCAGCCTGGGCCCCAGAACAAGACAAGCAAAGCAGAATTGCCTTAGCTGTCCCCTTTAAGCAGAGCGAGAGCTAATGCTGTAAGGCAGCGGTCCACAACCTTTTTGGCACCAGGGACCGGTTTTGTGGAAGACAACTTTTCCAAGGACCGGGGGGCAGGGGGATGGTTTCAAGATGGTTCAAGCGCATTACATTTATTGTGCACTTTATTTCTATATAATGAAATAATTATACAACTGACCATAATGCAGAATCAGTGGGAGCCCTGAGCTTGTTTTCCTGCAACTAGATGGTCCCATCTGAGGGTGATGGGAGACAGTGAAACCCAAAGTGCGTCGCTTATTCTTTCAGTTTTTTCAGGAGCTTTTGGATTTGAGAATCGTGGATATGGGACCATGGTTCTGTATTATTATAGATTCTTTTCCCCCCCAAGTTTAATTTCTACATGGAAGATAAAATTACCCTGAGTCATTGTATCAAATTTGTTGTGGAAATGGGTAGAACACAACTAATCTTTAATGAAGAAAATGACTATTCACACCTAATTAATTTGTAAATCATTGACTATACTCAGCAATACTTGCATTCTCTCATTTGCTTTAGATCAACTTAAGGAAATGTACAAGGCATTGTGAAAACCAAACATTAATACCCTTTAATCAACAAACACTTATTGGGTTTCTTCTACATAACCATACACTGTGATAGGTACCAGGGGTGCCAGTGAATCAGATGATGCTTCTGTTCACCTAAGGAGCTTACTATCTAGAGGGGAAGACAGACAAGTATGTTTTTACATTAATTACACGTTGAAATAAAAATATTTTAAACGTATTGGGTTATATAAAATATATCATTCAAGTTAATTTTACCTATTTCTATCTCAAACATTTTTGCTCATTAGAAAATGTAAAATTAACCTTTGTAGCTCACATTATGTTTCTAATGGACAGTGCTGCTCTAAAGCTTCAGGTTTTTTCTCCTACAAACAGGCTTAATACTGAAAATCTCTGACAACCTTTTCCTTCCTGAAGCTTCCCTCCCTTCCTCAGTTTTTATGACACCGCACTATGGAGGTTCTCCTCCCACCACTCATTCCCCTCAGCTGGTTCCTCATCCTCTTCCACCCCCTCATTATAAGTGTTCCTAAGGCTCTGCCTGGGCTTCCTTGTCCCCTCTCTTTCCTTAGGCATCTCCTCCACTGCTCCAACATCAACTGCTAAGTCTATTTAAGTGACCCATGTTTACAGCTCCAGGCCTGTCCATGGGATATTTAACTGCTGGCACTTCAAAAGTGATACTTCCGAACTGTTTCCTCATCATCTTCCTCTCTAGACTAGTTCTTTGCCTCTAACTTCCTTATTTCTGTAATTGTCTCCCCCATTCTCTAAACTTAAAGCCTCCTAGTCAACTTTACACTTTACTCCTTGCGCCTCAATTGGCTGTTATGTCCTCTTCATATTGATATTTTTCCTTTCTAAGCTTCTGCCACCACCAAAGGTCAAATTTTCATTATATCTCACCCGGATTATGCAAAAGTCACCTCAAATCTCTTATCCATTCTAGCCCCCACATACCTAAAGCAAAGTTCTTATCACAAAACTTATGAAAAGCAAAGCTCAAAACACCTTCCAAATCTGCCTGGCATCTATCACATGAAGGAGAGGCAGTATTAGCGGGCTCTGAAAGGTTTTTCAGAATACATCCAAAAGAAGTCTCTCCCTGCAATCTGATGTAACAGTAGTGGGAGCGCAGGAGCAGAGGCAACCTGGATCTGAGAGAGAAGAGGACCACATTAGCCTTGCTGACAAATGTTATATCTTTCCTGCTAGAATGATTCTCAGAGACCAACTCCAATCCTCCAGTTCTCCCCAAATGGAAATTCACGCAGCAGTCTAGGACTAGGGGCAGCCATTAACTTAAAACTCGGCACTAGATCATATCCATTCAGAGGAAAGCATGCCCAGAATTGTGGTAACGATCTACCCAAGGACAAGGAGTAGACGAATGGAAAAGCTGATGATCGATGCCGCTTCTATCATCTACTTTACTTTGGGGAAGGCGGGTAGAGGTGAGGGAATCCATCCACTCAATAAATAGGCTCCTTTTCATTATTAAGGGCTTGTTATTAAATGGAGGTGGGAGGGGGTTTAAGTTGGCTGAACCTTGCAAATGAGTTAAGGAGAACTGAAATTGGCTTTTGCAGGTGACTGAAATCAACCAAATGCAAAAGGCTCCAATCTACTTTCCTGTTTTTATCCTCCTTCATAACAGTTATTAAATGTGCACACTGGGTCACTGGACCCTTAGGATCCAGAGGGCCCCTCTTCCTAGTACACCCTCTGATATAATGCCCTCCTCAATTCAACTCCGAGGGTGAAAACCTTTCCATTGTAAAAGATAACGCAAATAACAAGATGCCCTTAACCAGATGTAATCTCTACCTGCCTCAAACTTCAGAGAATACTATGACTTTTACAATGTACTCTGCCATAATTTGCATACTATTCGTATCTTCCATAGTAAACCTTGAACACTTTATTCATCTTGTCCAAAGTAGGCAAGCAATGCTTTTAAAATTATTAAGTTACTTTCCTACAAGAGAAGCAGATATTTATTTGAAAGGAATTTGAGCGGGATGAAAACGTCAAGTATCTAAAATACATGCAAAGCACTGGACATATATGCCTCGTGACAGTCCCGATCAGGCAGACCCTGTTGTATTCCGCCCCGAACTGAGACAGAAGGAACTTAGCCCTGAGTGCCACTCGCTTCCCCTGGACAAGGACACATTCAGGGCATGAGGCGCAGAGTTTCAACAGTTGCTCAACCAGACCCAGCGCCAGGCGCTTCCTCTTTCTCCTGCTCTACTCCAGGCAAGACGGTCAATCCCCGCCCAAGGCACCTGCGCCCTGCGATGTCTTCGGGAAACCAGCACTTCCGGACCAAGGCTGCGAACGGGAACCTCTCTTCAACCTGATCGCGCGCCGCGCCCGGAGCCCGAGAAACGGGCCGCACCTACTCGTTCTCCACACGGGGTTCCCCGGTGCCCGCCCGACCGCACCCCGCTCCCCATTCTCGAGGACACCGGCTCCGCGGCCCAGACAACGACAAAGGGCCCGGCCCTGCCCGCAGCCACCCGTGTCGGCACCAGATGAGGGGTGTGTTTCTCTCTCCCCAGCTCCCCATCGGGCACCTACCCTTTCCTCGCCGCCACCACCGGCCTCTAGCAGCTGAGGTTCCTTCCCGAGCAGCCGCTGTTTTGTTTCCGATGTGAAATCGCGGCCTTTGGAGCTGCCCGGCCCAGGCCCCGCCCAAAAGGCTTCACCGGTGTCGTCACTTCCGGCCCTGGCGTCGTTGGTGACCGGCCTCCGAGGGGCGGGGCCAATGACGGAGGGGCGTGGCCCAGAGGAAGGGGGTGGATCTTCCGGTGGTGAGTAGGGACTGAGGAGGAGGTCCTGCGCTTCCGTTGGCCTTCCGACCCGGAGGGACACCCCGCTCCCCGCTCGGCACCCCCCCGACCCCTGATGGTGCCAGCACCGGTATGAGGTTGTCAGAGATCTACTGCTCTTGGGCTGAGGATCAAAATTTCTACGTAAACTGTACCCAGTGTGTGCTTCTCCCGGCCTACAAGTGCTGGCATCTTAAATCTAACGTTTCTTTCATTTCTCTATAGTCCTATTTGTACAGTGTTTCTCAGTGCGAATCAGCGGCACCACAATCAAAAGGAAGCTAACTTAAATTGTAACTACCTGTGCCCTCCATCCCCTACCCAATGAATCAAAATTTTTGGTGGGTGAGGAGAACCTGAGAAACTGCATTTTAAACAAACATCGTCTGGGATTCTTCCACTCCAAGTGTAAGAACAAGTTTTCCTAGATGGTAAGCTTTCAGAGAGCATAAATTGTGTTATTTTTGTAATCCCAAAACCTAACATAGTATCTGGTACACAGTGAGTTGCTCTATGGTCGTTTGATTTTTGCATCTTCCAGCTTTCCATTCAAATGGCTGTAAAAACAGTACCAATAACTCCCTAAGTAGCATACCACACACATACATTCATCTGAAAGCTAAAAGTTAACATGAATACTATCATGTAAAACCAAAGGTGAACAAGAGAGAAATGTTCAAATTCACAGGTAATCAGAAAACTGAAATCAATAACATGGCATCTGGCCAAATGAGATTTTTTTATTTCTCTTAAATTCTTCCCCCAAGATAACCCTTCATATTCCTAGAGCCCTCTCTCCTCCCTGCCCCCCTCCAGTACATGAACGGTTTTAAATAGGTTTTACACACTTTATATTTAAGAACAGAAGTAGCAGTGGCAAGTTTTTCCATTAACAGAGAATGTTGGGAAAATAAAAAGGTTGACACCCCACAAAAAAATTTTTTTTTGAAGTTCTCTCTTCTGTCCTCAAACTTCACAAGGGTAGGAATTTTTGCCCGTTTGTTTACATATATTGCAAGTGCTGAGAACAATGCCTAGCACATAAAACAGTTCAATACATTTGTCAAACAAGCATAGGCTAAAACCCATCCATTTGTGAACTAGTTCAATCTCTTTGAACGCAATCTGGGATGTAAGTAGAAAGTGTTAAAATTCAGGTAAACTATTCTTAGAAACAATCTCAATACAAAAATTTTGTGCAAAGATGTTCATGGAGTATTATTAATAGCAAAAATTGGAATGCTAAATGTCCTACAATAAAGTACGGTTCACCCACTTCACCTAATATCATTAAAATTATTTATGAAGATTATGTGTAACAGAAACATTCTAATCCTGTTAATTAAAAAATAAGACATAACATTAATGCATGTCAAAACACATTCCTGCAAAAAGGAAATAAAAGTGATTAAAAAAGCAACCAGTGGCTGAATTACTGGACTAAAGATACATTTTCCTCCAGTTTTCTGTATTTCTTCACCTTTTTAGGAATATGGAAACCCAGAAAGCGCTGAGGAAGAACCAGTAAAAAGACACAGACTAGAGCCCGCCCCGGAAATGCATATGCTAGCTTTCTGTGTGCTTAGGTGCCCGAGCTACTGAGGGTCTAGGTCCGGACAGCCGAAAAGAGTGTGGTTAGCAAGATGAACAAAGATGCGCAGATGAGAGCAGCAATTAACCAAAAGTTGATAGAAACTGGAGAAAGAGAATGCCTCAAAGAGTTGCTGAGAGCTAAATTAATTGAATGTGGCTGGAAGGATCAGTTGAAGTCACACTGCAAAGAAGTAATTAAAGAAAAAGGACTAGAACACGTTACTGTTGACGACTTGGTGGCTGAAATCACACCAAAAGGCAGAACCCTGGTACCTGACAGTGTAAAGGAGCTCCTACAAAGAATAAGAACAATCCTTGCTCAGCATGCAGCCTTTAAGACTGAATTAGATTGTTGTTTTGTGGTTTTATTTCTGAAAGTAAAACTTGCCATAAATTAGGAATCGATTTCCCAAAATAAAATCCTTTTTTGTATGATGGTATACAGTTTTCAGTAATGTATACAATTGTATAGATTTTTTCCCCCCTAAATGTGTTATTTTAATAAATATCTCATGAATGAGTTTGAAGTTTCCTTGGATTTTGGAATAAATGGGACTTTATTAATAATTCATCAGATTTGTTAAGAGAAAAAGTCAAGCAGCTAATATAGTTTAAGTGTTAAGTATGTAAACGTTAAGTAAGCAAATCTCTGTAATAACAATTAAGGAGAGGTAAGCAGCCTCCTCTGATTGTTTGGATGTAGTGTATGCCTCTTTTGAATTCCTGTATTTTATAATATATGTCCCATCTTGTAAAAAAAAAAAAAAGACACAGACTAGAGGAACAAGGCTAAAGTGACATCCTAGACACCAACGAAGAAGAGTCCCAAATAGAGAGCAAACATCCATAGTGCTAAGAGGTAAACGAGGGTGTAGCTTCTTAAATAGCCAGAGTCTCATTTAAGCTATCACCAGTCACCAGTGGAATGGAGAGATACAGACTACTGACTGAGACTTAAGAAATTTGGAAGCAAGATCCTTTTTGACTCACCTCCTAGAGAAATGGAAATAAAAACAAAAATAAACAAATGGGACCTAATGAAACTTAAAAGCTTTTGCACAGCAAAGGAAACTATAAACAAGACGAAAAGACAACCCTCAGAATGGGAGAAAATATTTGCAAATGAAGCAACTGACAAAGGATTAATCTCCAAAACATACAAGCAACTCATGCAGCTCAATATCAAAAAAACAAACACCCCACTCCAAAAATGGGCAGAGGACCTAAATAGACATTTCTCCAAATAAGATATACAGATTGCCAACACATGAAAGAATGCTCAACATCATTAATCATTAGAGAAATGCAAATCAAAACTACAATGAGATATCATCTCACACCGGTCAGAATGGCCATCATCAAGAAATCTACAAACAATAAATGCTGGAGAGGGTGTGGAGAAAAGGGAACCCTCTTCCACTGTTGGTGGGAATGTAAATTGATACAGCCACTATGGAGAACAGTATGGAGGTTCCTTAAAAAACTAAAAATAGAACTACCATATGACCCAGCAATCCCACTACTGGGCATATACCCTGAGAAAACCATAATTCAAAGAGTCATGTACCAAAATGTTCATTGCAGCTCTATTTACAATAGCCAAGACATGGAAGCAACCTAAGTGTCCATCAACAGATGAATGGATAAAGAAGATGTGGCACATATATACAATGGAATATTACTCAGCCATAAGAAGGAACGAAACTGAGTTATCTGTAGTGAGGTGGATGGACATAGAGACTGTCACACAGAGTGAAGGCAGAAAGAGAAAAGCAAATACCCTATGCTAACACATATATATGGAATCTAAAAAAAAAAAAAAAGGTCAGAAGAACCTAGGGGCAAGATGGTAAAGATGCAGACCTACTAGAGAAGGACTTGAGGATACGGGGAGGGGGAAGGGTAAGCTGGGATAAAGTGAGAGAGTGGCATGGACATATACACTACCAAATGTAAAATAAATAACTAGTGGGAAGCAGCCGCATGACACAGGGAGATCAGCTCGGTGCTTTGTGACCACCTAGAGGGATGGGATAGGGAGGGTGGGAGGCAGGGAGATGCAAGAGGGAAGAGATGTGGGGACATATGTATAACTGATTCACTGTTATAAAACAGAAACTAACACACCATTGTAAAGCAATTATACTCCAACGAAGATGTTAAAAAAAAAAATTTGGAGAGTACATATTAACTATAAGCTACTCTTTGTGGAATCTCTACTGTAGTGAAAACGAGAGGACCTAAGGTTAAGTTTCTGTTTTCTTTAAAAACTTATTCCAGCCTGAAGGAAGAAAGAAGATAACGGAAACTCCAGAGCAAGGCTCAAGAAACTGCAAACTGTAGTTAGAAACCAGAAACAGGAGTGGGGGAGGTCTTCTGGATAGGAGTACCCATCCTTAATTATAGAAAGCAAAGGTTCAAGATGCATGTCATCATAAACTGGAGAGCTATAAACTGGAGAGAATGTGCCTAAATGACTTTTTTTTAAAGCATCTTTTTTTTTTTATTCATTTATTTATTTATTTATGGCTGTGTTGGGTCTTCGTTTCTGTGCGAGGGCTTTCTCTAGTTGCGGCAAGTGGGGGCCACTCTTCATCGTGGTGCGCGGGCCTCTCATTATCGCGGCCTCTCGTTGCGGAGCATAAGCTCCAGATGCGCAGGCTCAGTAATTGTGGCTCACGGGCCTAGTTGCTCCGCGGCATGTGGGATCTTCCCAGACCAGGGCTCGAACCTGTGTCCCCTGCATTGGCAGGCAGATTCTCAACCACTGCGCCACCAGGGAAGCCCTAAATGACTTTTTTAAAGTTAAGCTTTTGTTAACCTTGAGAGTTATTTGCTAAGTAAGAGGGAAAATCAAATGACTTTTACTCATTCATACCTACCTAAGATAGCACTGGAAGCTTTTTTTTTTTGCCGTGCCGCACAGCATGCAGGATCTTAGTCCCCCGACCACGGATTGAAACCATCTGTTTCCCTTGAAGTGGAAGTGCAGAGTCTTAACCATTGGACCACCACGGAAGTCCCAGCACTGGAAGTTTAAGAACTATAAAAGCTGCAGTGTTTGTGGTTAAGAAGTGAAGTTCAGTAAAAGAATGAGAAAAATAGTAGAGGGTCCAGACTATCTGCAGTGGTGCATTTATATTTTCCCCAGAAGTGTCTGGAACTTGGGAGCAGGAATGGAGAAACAAATGACCAAAAAAAAAAAAAAAAGAAAAAAATGGTGGCAAAAATCAATAGTAAGCAGTGAAAGATGAAGCAGACAGGAAATCCAGTGCCGGACCTGTTAGAGCTACTTGGGGAGAGGGGCTGTTCAAGCCTCTAGAGAGGCTAGAGCAGTCACTAGTCACAAGTAAATAAAGTCAGGATTCAAGGCCAGTTCTTTACACCATAGATTCAGCAAGGCAATCCAATTGATTAACACTTCCCACATAAAAGTAGTTTACCTTTATTTACACATCATTGCTCTGTTTGCTATGGGAGTAAAGTAGAATTGAAAAATGAAAAATAATACTGTCATCAAGACTAGGTGCTTGGCCATATTCTATCTTACTAGCTCTCACATCGTTTTCATTCTTTGCAAGGATCTGGCTCAGATTTGGAACAGCTCAAGATGAAGGGCTGGCTTTAGCTTACTCATCTTGCATTTTTAGTCTTAAGTTCTGTATGACTGTCAATATATTATTAAATCTAATTTCCTTCTTAACAAAGAACCTGGGCTCCCTTTAAAATAAAATTTGTCTCAAGAATATACTCAAAATGAAACTTTAATATCTAGCTTTTCCACCTGCTGTAACAATTAGCCAAATCTCTTCACCTGGGTATATTTGCCATTATCTTTTAATTGACAGGGGAAAAAAATGAACCTTCATAGTTTCTAGATTCTACAATGTGAAGTGTTCTCTAGTTTTTCCTTTTGTTATGAGGAAAAAAAAACAGGAAAAATTGTTTAGAACTATTTTTAAATTCACAATACGTTTTGCCTCAACAAAGATTTGCTAAAAATGCTTCCTGAGGGAATTTTATTAACAAGCACTTTCCTCTGCCCTTAGGTGGCTATTAGCATCTAGACCATATCTATCCAATGTAACTTTTAGTCAAAATAATGTTCTTTAATCTGCAATGTCTACCCAATATTGGTAACCATTAGCTAAATTTGGCTATTGAGCACTAGAAATATGAATATTGCAAACAAAAAACTGGATTTTTAAATTCAATTTAGTCACACATCACTTCTGAACACTTGAAATATGGCTAGTGTAACTGAAGAACTGAGTTTTAAATTTTATTTAATTTTAATGAATTAAAAAACTTGATAGTGCAGATCTAGACCATGAATTAGATAGAATCCAATATGCAGGCCTCTAGATATCCAACGTAAGGAACATTGTAGCAGTGTTGCAGTGAGTACTTAAGACTATGTGATCTCGGGAATTTCCTGGCGGTCCAGTGGTTAGGACTCCACGCTTTCACTGGTGAGGGTGCAAGCTAAGATCCGGCATGCCGTGCAGTGCAGCCAAAAAAGAGAGAGACTATGTGATCTCTAAGGTCCCCTCTACATATTACTACCTCTGCTGAGAAGCTTCCTACTATCTATCCCTTTCCTCTCAACCTTGAAGTTAGCTCATCAAGTTTGACAGTTCATATAGTACATTGTATATCTATTAGTGATCCTCGCATTATTTTTTTCTCCACCACTAGACTGTCAGCTACTAGAGAGATCTTGTCGTATTTATGTCTATCACTCCATCTAGCTTAAAACATGAATGGCACATATTAATTGTGCTTCAATGGCAAATATAAGTCATACACAAAAAGACGAAAGGGTTACCTGGCTTAATATTTCAGCTACCACTCTGTGCAAGAGAATCCAAAAGTCATCTATCCAACTAATACATGATGTGGCAGAGTAGGCAGACTTACAGCGTCATTTAATTCAAACAACGTGGCTTGAAAAAAATTTTTATTCATTTTTGTTTATAGAAATTATCTTTTCTTCCTGGGCATTTCAGATTGCCATTCCTAATTTAGCCTTCGTATGAGTCAAGTAATAAAATGAAAGGCAAAGAATCTTTTAAATAAAGATGAAAATTAAGCATTCAAATGCAAATAAACAAATATTTCAATAATTTAACAATCACATTTCGAAAAATCTACCAGTTTATCAAAAATTATAAGCTCACCTTGGTCTATAGTATGAATGTAATAGTAATAATTCCTGGGTTTAAAATATACACATGTGAATTTCCCTAGTTTTCTTCCTGACACTTAGACTGCCTATTTCTTTGTCTGTTTGGGATTCCTCTAATACCTTACTTTAGCTACTGGTATTCACAAATCAATTTCACCATCTTTTGCTAAGCAAAACAATTTCTCAATTTCATATTAATAGAAGGCTGAAATATGACTTGGAAAAATGTGTAACCACTTTGACATAAAACCTTTCAGCAGTTTTTGGGTAGAAAGTGGAAATATTCATAGAACTTATTTGAAAGAGCTGGGTAAATAAGCCTCATATACACATTGTATACCTGCTTACATTTATTTGCATTAAAATTTTTTCTTCGTATTAAAGGAGAAAAAAATGTTAATAATGTTTAGTCCAATTTGACTCCTGAGCTCACTGTTTTCTCAGTTTGTCCACCATATCTAGTATCCATGCCTGATTAGTACCTGAAACTGCACTCTCCACAAAATAATCATCGGCCTCTACTATTACATATCAGGAAGTGCAATGGTAAGATTCAGAGTGAGTAACAACATAAATTTCTCTCAGGAGAAAATGTGCTGGGGCTGGCTGGGAATAAAGCCTAGAATATTGGAGTTGTTCTCAGGCAACCTTTTTGGAAGACTACTTTATGTTCATAAACATAAATAATACCTACCTCTTTATTTGCCTCAAAAAATGTTTTTCTCCTTAAAATGAACTTAAAAAGAAAATTAAGCTGCATTAGTGCAGTCTATTAGGATAAAACACTAGTACTGAGTAGACACTTTAAACTGCTAATCAAAGTAGTCCTTGGATCACTTAGCACTGGCAACATGTGGTAGCTGTTGAGAAAGGCAAACTCCCAGGCCCACTCTAGCCCTAAGTCTGCATTTTAACAAGATCCCCCAGGTGATTCAGCTGCATGTTAAAGTTTGAGAAAAACCACTTTCTTCCTGTACACAGATATACACATTTAAAATTATTTTATTTACAAGGTCAAATGAGGAAAAAGCACATTGGTTTCCTAACTGCCACATCAAGAATGGTTGTCAAGACTTTCATCTAATTTTGTAACAACCTGAATGGGCAATATGGATTAACTAAGGTTTCCAAGTTGAAATAAACCTACGGACAAATGGTAAAGACAACCCAGAAAGTTCAAGCAATTTAGTAAAAATTTTCTTATGTGTATTCTTCCTGACACTACAATATGCCAGCTTATACATGTCCAGTTCTTTATATACAAACCTGAAAAATAAGAACTCTGAAAACCCTGAAGTTTAACCTTTGTGGCAAAACCTGACTTGAACTGACATTAAGCTATTAATGTAGTGGTCTTTAACCCACTGACTGTGATCATTCCTGTTTTGCTGCAGAAATGTTAATGTATAAATTTGGGATCCTGACACAAATCTCACTGGAAGTGTTACGCAGTATATGGTATGTGCCCCCAAGGGTTTCACACAAGGGCCCTTTTAAGGTAAATGTAATTGAAAGAGCAGAAGAGACCAAAGCAAGGAAAATTAAATCTACCTGAATAAACTTCCATGCTAATGCTGGCTAAATAAAAACAACCTAATATGATGCCTTAGAAGCAATAATATGGTAAGAGAAGATAGAGAGCCATAATAAACTGCTTGAACAGGGAGTTATGCTGGGGGTCAATCTGAGAAAAGGCTAGTAAAAGAATTTGTAAATGGCAAGGAGCATGTTTCTAAAATTTTCCCTTCAGAAACCACAATTTAAAATATTATAACACTAAAGGAGGGAATATCTCCACAGATGTCTAGATTAATCCAAAATAAGGCAAACGGCCTCTCTGACCTTTAGTTACTAATACTCAAAAATTGAGTCCGTCAAAAATTCAGCCCATATTTTCAAGTTAAGTTTCTAGTATGCACCGCATAATTACAACATGATGCCATTTATTTAACAAGACTCTGAAAGAATGAGTCCCCAAGATCAAATATATACATTTTTAATATTTGAAATATTTACATAATGGAACCATGTCATGGTCCAATGTTAAGAACAGTGTTTTCAAATGTCCTCTTAAGATTAAAAAAAATCTAGTAACTCAAGCTCAGTTATGCTTTTTATGTTTTTAACACCCCCTCCCCTGCCCAATCTTTTTTAAAAATAAATACTCAGACACAGGAATAGCTGCACCTAATTTCTGTTAAGAACTATTTAAAACTTGTTACATTTTCAGGCAATTTTGCTCCCTGGTGAATTTCTGATCTACAGTAAAGAAAGCCCCATGTATGTCTCTAAGAACACCATCAGTATGTTTTTAAACTTTGATGAGCAGAGGTAAACAAGGTGTGTGCCTGCATATACACACACAAGATAGAAACCCTTTACAAAACAAAAAACTAGTGGTAACTGCTTTAAACGATTTACTTTATCCTCAGAAATAAGATGTAAACTTCGTAAATTGCCATGCTAAATTCCTATTGTATATTGCCAAACATTCCTAGTCTGTAAAATTGCCTAATTTTATCTTTTGCTTATTTTTAAAAAAGATTTTTTTCACTTAAGCTTTTTTTTTTTTTAAACAAAGGGGTACAAAATTAAACCAAGGACCAATTAGTGCAAAAAATGCATTAAATAAAGCTCTCCAGAATCTAAGGATCTGCCTCATACCTGAACAATGAAATCAGGGGGGAAAACCACTGTGACTCACTCTCCCTTAAAAGAGAGGCTGACGCAGCCAGCTTTCAACAGAAAAACCCATTCCGTTCAACAGACTGTTGCTTGCCACAAGAGAATACCATACTCCGGGAGACTAATAACCTAATTATCCCAGACATTTGGGTTGGCACAATACCATGTTTCCTTTACAATTCTAGTCTTCAATTAGGAAATGTTTCAGGGAAACTTCCAAAGCAAATCAGGGAAAAGTAAGACTTTTATACATACATTCACACAAACACATTCATACAGAGATACAGTAGGAATGGATTGTCTGCTACTTTTCGCACTCTAATTTTAAATTCCATGCCATCATGAGGGCCTGCCATTTTTGATCAAGGGGGTAAGGGTAATAGGTATGACTGGTATTCTTTCAATTTAAAATCGTTCATGTTGGTGCCTATACAGTACAGTTCAATATTAAGTGCAATTCTGCAAAAGAATTGGGGAGTCATTTTAATATTTACAAGGAACAAATCAGCAGAACAAAATTATATCAGGCTGTGTACAGTAGCTGCGGCTTATAAAACATACCAGTAATTTGTACCTGGTGAGTATAAAGAGAACCATGGTAGGATTCAGATGTCTTTACAACCAAGGGAGTACACATGGCATTAACAAATTAGAGGACAAAAAAATTCACATTTTCTACATTAAAAAAAAATTACAGATCTCACAAACGTCTTTGAAGACAAAAAAAAAAAATTTAAAGTCCTTTGAAGGGTGGGAAAGAAGAAATCTGAAATGGAACTCTAAATGTAAAAAGAATTTTACTTCACAAGACCAATTTTCTTGGCTTCTGTTTCATATATCAATAATCTCCACATCTTGACTATAAAAACTTCTGCTTCTTCATCAAGTACCTAGAAAAGGAAGAAGACAAAAAACAGTTACACACGTAAGAGAAGCAATCATAAGCATCTCCCAACAAGGTGACTGGAATAAAAAAGGCTTTTATCTACCAACAAGCATTTATTTATACATGTCTTGAAAAACTACTTCCTGAGGAAAGCAAATGTTTGTTATAAAGAACATAGTAATTTAGACAGAACTGGTTATATAACTACATAATACTTAATACAGAGTATCTCATTTACCCCTCCCCAAGAACCTCACAATCTTAACATTTATTGAGCACTTATTACATAAGTGACACTGAAATATTAAATGAGAATATATGTATAGCATTTTAATATAGTATCTGAGATAGAGTAAACAAAGTGAACACTATCATCACAAGGGACACAAGACTACTGAATAAATAAAAGGTCTTTTTCTCCTTGGCAAATCAAGTTATTTTTTCTATCTACCTATGAGTTAGTTGCATCATGTCCTCACCACTGCACTACTCCTGCCCTCATCACCCACACATATGTGGCACTCTACACCAGGGCTGCTGTGCGGTAAACTGGAATAGCATGCTTCCTTCTACAGAAGGCAGCAATGACTGCGTTCCAGGGTACCACGGTCATAATGGCATCTGGCCTAATGCTGCCAAGACTCTGGAGTCTTCTACTGTGGGAATTAAAATAGTTGATATGTACCAAGTGCTTTGAAGAGTGCTTATTAGTACAATCAGTAAGTACCTAAGACAAGCCAGAAATGGATTTTCCTGAGAAATTTCCTTACATTTCTCAGTGGTGACAAATAAAGAACTTAAATAAGATATCTATGAGCCAGACTTAACCCACAGTTGAAAAAAAACTATGCTGTGGGAATTCCCTTGTGGTCCAGTGGTTAGGACTCCATGTTCTCACTGCCAAGGGCGCAGATTCAATCCCTGGTCAGGGAACTAAGATCCCACAGCCAAAAAAAAATGAACTACACTGCAACACTAATTAATGAGGAATTGAACCCAGGTACAAAAATGCCACCAAAGTTCATTAACTTACATAAAATGAGGAAAGGTACAGTTTGAAAAAGTCAGATTTCTAATAAGAGCAAAATACTACTGGAGCTAAAATTTCAATCTCATTTATTCAAGAAATATTTAGAGGGTCCATGAGCTATTACCAGAACTGGCTGACAATACTAGCTCAATTGGTTTCCTCCCACTCTGATCAACAATGAGCCAGAAAATAATCAAAAACAATATAAGCGAATAAGCGGTAGAGTTTAATTATACTCTAAATATCAAACTATTTCAACAGATCAACAGATTAATAGTGACACATGACATCTACACCAACAGTGATTATACCTCTGCCAAGGCCACAAACCAGAACACTGATTTTTTTTTTTTTTTGGCCGTATGGCTTGTGGGATCTCAGTTCCCCGACCAGGGATTGAACCCGGGCCCTTGGCAGTGAAAGTGTAGAGTCCTAACCACTGGACTGCCAGGAATTCCCTGATTTTTTTTTTTAATTCCTTAACTCAGGCCTAACTACAAAACCCTCTCTTCACCCAAGAATAACTTTGTGAAGAGGCTGGAAGGTCAAGGAAGTTCAGATTGTATCCCTAAGGACTGGGATCTATTCACATTTCTCCTCTCATCTGAGGCTCAGCATTATGGCATCAAACTTTTCACAAACGATTTTTCAGGAATTTGACAACAGATGCATTAGGCTAGCTAGGCAGCAGAAAACTAATGTCATCTGGCTTTAGACATCATATAGTGCTTGGACACATAACATCTTGACCTTAGAGCTCCTTTTAGTTAGCCACCCTCCTATGCCACTCCCTGACAACTTTAATTGCAGCTCAAAATGAAAGTTTCTCTGGTCACCTATCATCTCACATCATGCTTGACGTTTCTTCTTCCTCTCTGACTCTTCTTCCCGTTGCTACTTTCCCACTCTGCCCTTTAGACCCTATTCCACTTTATGCTAACCATCCCCAACTTCTTTAATTAGACTTTTCATCTCCTTACCTTACCTGAAAATGTGGTACGCCCCCTAAAGACCCTGACACCCCTGTGGCCTTCTGAGAAAGTTCCTCACTTTCAAAGCTTTAGTCTCCACAAGAGAGGGGAAGCTGCTGGATCTTCATTGTTTCTCTCCTTGTAAACAATAACTCCACTGAGGTTCGCGAGATCTCATTACACCACTGGTTCACTCCAACAGCAGCTGTCTAGTAAATATCTAGTCTTTCATCCACATTAAGTGAGTGCTCTGGCAGCTGGTTCTTGTATTTCTCTCCAATCCCAGTCCCAACACACAATAATTTCTATTTCTGTGTGTTATAACCCAGCTTAAAGTTCATTGATATTCTAAACAATGACATCAACTCTGCCCCATAAACTCCCATGGCCATACTTTGCACCTTGCCATCATCTGGATTAATTTACCAATTGTATTCTTAAACATTCTACTCTCTAACTAAACCTCTCTTTCCAGTTATTTCGTTCAAACACATCTCCCACAGCTTCACTGGAACCACCAGTCCTTGATTCATTCAGACCACCAACTCTGTTCTGACCTTATTTCCTTTTCTTCCTAGACTGGAGTTCACAGTCCATTCAATCACTCTCTCACCTTTATCATCAATTCTCTTTCTCCTTTCTTTTCTCACAAAATCAATGCAACCACAACCACTAACTCTAATATCCAAATTAAATGCAATTTGGGATTTGATGTTTAACTACTGCCAACCCAACAGACACCTGCCCAAGTGACAAAAGGGTAATACAATCTTCAAGTCTCAGTTTACATGGTAATTTCTGTGATGGTTTCCCTAACTGCCCTCAATACCTAACTACTCTATCTCCTCTGCTCCCATGATCATTTTTATATATCCCCATTATAATAAGGATATTACAGTATCAATATTGGTACACCTGTTTCCCTGCTGGTTCTTTAAGGGCAGATATTCCACCTTTCTGTGCTTCTAGCACATTGCTCTACCCCGTAAACACTTAATAAATGGTCTCTAAATTTATGAATAGATTCAGAATTTCTATTTATACACACAAACACCAAAAACAGGGGAGGGGAGAGAATGATAAAAAAAACCCTAACTCTATTGTTGTCTAATAATATCCTACTATGAATGCCTTTAACCTCTTAATGCATGTTCAAATTTTAATTCAGGCCCATAAAGATTCTGGAACCAACACAGGGAGAAATTCAATCAAATTCAGAGAAGTTAGCTTGTTCACACTGATATTAACTTAAAAATTTTTTTCACATCTTTATTGGAGTATAAATGCTTTACAATGTTGTGTTAGTTTCTGCTGTACAACAAAGTGAATCAGCTATATGTATACATATATCCCCATACCCCCTCCCTCTTGAACCTTCCTCCCACCCTCCCTATCCCATCCCTCTAGGTCGTGACAAAGCACTGAGCTGATCTCCCTGTGTAATTAAAATATTAACAACAGTAAATTTCTAACTTACCATGGCAACATCATCTAAAATGCTCTGAGGTGAACTATGAGCCATAACCTAAGAGAAAAAAAAATAACTGTCACTTTGAAAATAAATAAAACATTAGCAATACAGTAAAAAAAAAAAATTTTTAAGGTACCCTCAAACTAGTATTAGAATTTCTTGTGACTTTAGAACCTTTCTATAAATTTCTTAATTCCCAGAATCTCCCTCTTTTCAATAAAAATCTGACACTAAAACCTGGGATCTTAATCATCACATTATTTGTCTTCTAATTCAAATCCAGACTTATAAGTGTTTATGCTACAGTAATGACAAGTGGAAAGGGTCACTTAAATTAGTTATGCTTAATGTTAAAAGAGCAGTACTGTTAGAAAAATACCATTTCCTTAAAATGCAATTAGCTATTCCTTTATAGAAATACTTTGCCTTCAGGGGACAATGAAAGGATGTGGTATACCTTGGTGATTAAGAGCATGAGTTCTACAGGCTACTTATCATGTAACCATGGTCAAGACATGATGTCTCCCTAAGCTTCAATTTCTTCATGTATTGAATGGGGATACCGTTAGTAACTTCCACTTCCTAAGGTTGTTGGGAGGTTTGAAGAAGATGAAGTTTTGTAAAATGCTTAACACCGTACCTCCCAGGAAAGAAGCCTGGCACACAGTAATCAGTCAGTTAACACCACTATTATGCTATGAAGGGCACTACTTTCTTTTCCAAAGGATGGATGACTGACAAAGAATTGAGACAAGCTATTGGCTGTCTCCACAAAACCTCAACTGTACTTCAGCAACATTCTAACCATTAAGATAAGAAGGGGGTGGCAAGGCATTCTCAGGGGCAGGGAGAGAGCAAAATTGGCAGCAGCCAGCAATTCTGTCCTCTCTGACCCTCTGAAATGAAAGCATGCAGCGTGGGGTCTGAAATAGTATAGAGGGGTTCACTTAAGTAGCCATGACTCTTGTAATTAAAACTAAATTATCACTGACTTGGCCCTGTAAAAATTTTCAATTTAGAAAGTCTCTAACATTTTGAAGTATATGACAAATGTTGGGGAAAGAGTAAAAGACTAACCTTAGAACAAACAAAATCAACTAATGTAGCTTCTTCTTCACCTATGTATTCTATGATTTTTTTATTAATCCATGGTCTAATTCGTCGTTCCATCAATATCTATAAAATAAAGCATGGTTACTAAATTGAAGAGCTTTTTATTACATTTACTTAAAAAACCTATATAACTTCATAATTTTTCTTAAGGCTAAAATACAGTATGATCATTAACAAGTTGAACTAAGACAGATGTGTATCGAGACAAAATTATTTGCTTCTAATTTATGAAGACCTCAGGTACCACTAAGAATTTCCACAATAATCTATTATTATTGACCATGTCAAGATTCTAGCCACCTTATCACCCCTATTTGTCATAAACGGAATGAACTGAGTTTGTGTGCTATAGTCAAAACCAAAAACTTGCAATAAAATAATGAAATACAATTTGCTACTCACAGAATCCACAATAGACCAATCCAGGGGATAAGCAAAGAGCTCAGGTTTGGCTGTAGGGATTTTTTCAATGAGACTCTTAATGTGTTTGCGCTTTTCTTCAGTGTTCACAGTGCCTTTGGCAGCATTTTTATCATCTTCACCATAATCCAAGGGAACCAGTTTCCTTTTTCGGGGTACATCATCACTGTCTTCATCCTCAAATTTGTTAAAGACACTATCTACAGGGAGTTTCTTTCTCTTCACAGAATTAGGCTGACCAGGACTATTGGAAGCACCTATAGTAAAAACACTGTATTAGCACAATGACTTAATTTTCAAATGTTACATTTTACAACCCACCATGCCTAAAAAGCAGTGTAAATATACCTCCACAATTCTCAGAGAAAGATCCCAGCTGTAAAAAATAACTCACTACTCACAAGCGCTAGAAAATTTAACTTTTCACTTCTTCTCAGAACTCAAGGCAGCTGCAGATACAGGAGCACTAGTAGAACTATGAAAACTATCATGAGCTAGAAAGGCATTTTTTTTTAAACCAGTTTTCTAACTACCTACCAAGCAGTACATACTTATTTTTTCCTTAAGGCAAAATTTATGTAGTTGTGGTGAGTAGAGGGGGAAAGGAGGAAAAAAGGAAGGAAGGAAATGCTAACATACCCAGTTTAAGACTTAGTCCTATTTTTGGCCTATGCTCCTCAGGTTGTTGTTGATCTGGTGAATTTTCATGAGGAATAATAATACCACAGGGAGACTCATCTCCAGGAGTGTTGGGAGTTGCATTGCCACTGGCAGAGGAAACAGATGGGGCAGAACTGATGGGCCTCAGAGTTGGTTTGAGACAGGGCTTTTGCTCTGGCTCTTCTTCCTCTTCCATGGGTTCCTCTCGTTTTTCTTCTTTTTCTTGCTTTTCTTCTTCCTCTTCCTCTGATTCTGGCTCTTGCTTTATTTGTGGCTGTCTGCGCCTCTCAGCCTCTTGTTCCATCTAAAACCAGAAAATAACCTGGTCAACTGAAACAGACCCCAACTATCTTCAATTCAACCAGCTCTATGTTTTATCTTTCACAAAATCTCTATTTTTCTTTTTCCTTAGGAATAACAAAACATTGCCTCCTATAATCAGAAGTAAATCTATAGAATATATTAGGTACTCTGCAAAATGTTTTTTTAGTATTTCACATATATTACCATTCTTCAGTGGCTTGTATACACTCTTCAGAGATAACAAAGGTAATTGCTAATAGTTGGCTAATTCAAAATGAAAAAGTATGTTTTTATATCTTTATTAAAGAAATTATAATCAGAAATTTTATTTTATTGGGTTGGCCAAAAGGTTCACTCGGGTTTTTTTGGCTCTAGTAGCACTTACTTGTCTTTAACTTCATTCAAAACAATTTTGTTAGGCTGTATGTGACAGCTGTCATATCAGCGTGCATTTAAAAAAAGACATCAAAATTGGTGAATTTTTGTGTAGCCATTTTAATATTGAAGATGGAAGAAAAAAACAACATTTTTGGCATATTAGTCTTTATTACTTCAAGAAAGGTTAAAACGCAACCGAAATGCAAAAAAAGATTTGTGCCGTGTATGGAGAAGGTGCTGTGACTGATCGAACATGTCAAAAGTGGTTTGCAAAGTTTCATGCTGGAGATTTCTCGCTGGAGGATGCTCCATGGTTGGGTAGACCAGTTCAAGTTGATAGCGATCAAATCGAGACATTGAGAACAATCAACGTTATACCACGCAGGAGATAGCCAACATACTCAAAATATCCAAATCAAGCGTTGAAAATCATTTGCACCAGCTTGGTTATGTGAATCGCTTTGACGTTTGGGTTCCACGTAAGTTAAGCGAAAAAAACTTAACCGTGTTTCTGCATGCGATTCTCTCCTTAAACGTAACAACGTTCCATTTCTAAAACATATGGTGATGGGTGATGAAAAGTGGATACTGTACAATAATGTGGAACGGAAGAGATCGTGGGGCAAGCAAAATATACAACCACCAACCACACCAAAGGCCAGTCTTCATCCAAAGAAGGTGATGTTGTATATGTGGTGGGATTGGGAGCCCTCTAATTATATGAGCTCCTTCCAGAAAATCAAATGATTAATTCCAACAAGTACTGCTCCCAATTAGACCAACTGAAAGCAGCACTCGACAAAAAGAGTCCAAAATTAGTCAACAGAAAATGCATAATCTTCCATCAGGATAACACAAGACTGCATGTTTCTTTCATGACCAGGCAAAAACTCTTACAGCTTGGCTGGGAAGTTCTGATTCATTCCCCGTATTCACCAGATATTGCACCTTCGGATTTCCAGTTATTTCGGTCTTTACAAAATTCTCTTAATGGAAAAAATTTCAATTCCCTGGAAGACTGTAAAAGGCACCTGGAACAGTTCTTTGCTCAGAAAGATAAAAAGTTTCAGGAAGATGGAATTATGAAGTTGCCTGAAAAAGGGCAGAAGGTAGGTCGAACAAAAGGGTGAATACGTTGTTCAGTAAAGTTCTTGGTGAAAATGAAAAATGTGTCTTTTATTTTTACTTAAAAACCAAAGGCACTTTTTGGCCAACCCAATAGAACCCAATAGTATACACAATACACAAGAGGCAACTCAAATCCTCAGCCTGGTCATAGATAATCATTTTTTATTTCTCGGTAATGGCTGAAGGTGGTAGTCACTTCTGTATTCACAAACAGGAAAAGGAAGAAGTGGCGGGAGGGAGAACTCTGAAGTCAAAGTCCTAAACCAAAATGAACACTCCCCCTGAAATTACAAAATATAATAAAAAATAATCATCATAAAAGCATTATAAACTGGGATGAATACATCAGCAAGTTTTCTGAGCATGAAACAAACATAGGAAAAACAAAAGTAAAAATAACGTATCCTGAACTACACAAAAATTTAAAATCTGTGCATAACACCATTTATCAACTCACAAAGGGAGTACAATGACCATTAAACCATCTGCAAGGCATTCAAACCCACTGGTAATCAGAGAATTAAAACATAGTAATATTCCCCAACCTAAATGTTATAATGGCAAGGATTTAAAACACTGACAATACCACCATGATGATGAAAAAAAGACACCTGGACTATAAACTGGAGAAATTCTTGGTGGAAGATCATACCTGAAGTAAAAGCACATTAGAAAACAAAACAAAACAGAAAGAGATTCATAGATACAGAGAACAAGCTGGTGGTCACCAGAGGGGAGCAGAATGGGGGGTAGGGCAAAAACGTGAAGGGGATTAAGAGGTACAAACTTCCAGTTATAAAATAACTCATGGGGAATGTAACATACAGCCTAGGGAATATAGTCAATATTGTTATAATAACTTGGTATGGTGACAGATGGTTACTAGACTTATCGTGGTGATCAATTCATAATGTATACACATGTCAAATCACTGTTGTACACTTGAAACTAATATAATACTGTATGTCAACTATACTTCAATAAAAATCTAAAAATGAAAAAAGAGCACATTAGAAAAAAAGCACACGTAACAATATTCCCACTTATAAAACTTATGTGTGAGGGGGGTTATAAGAAATCAGCCAGTTTTTAATTTCTTCATTACTGTGTTCTATGTTGTCTGAACTTTCTATTTACTCATGTAAGTACTTAACAGAAAAAAATAACACTATTTCATTTTGAAAAATAAAAGGGACATGTAAGAAGACGTGGTTCCTGTTAATAGCATATAACAGATTTTTTAAAGTTGATATGAAGAATTTATAGTATCAAGATCTGTGATACACTAAGAACTAAAAACTTTTCTAACATGACACTATTCTTAAAAGCAAGAATGGGTATGCCATGTCCTACGACACAGTCTTTTTCATTCTTAAATGACAAGTCGCTCATGAAAACATCTTTATTTTGGAAATAAAATATTTAGGGTGGTAATAAGAGAATTCAAACTACAAAAGTCATTAAGTGTCAGAGCACATATAGGAAGGACAGTTTCTAGCAAAGTTACATTAAAAGACATTCACTTAATAAGTAATACTTCACAGAAATAAAGGAGTAAGACATATAGAAGATGTTGAAAATAAAGCTGTAAATCAACTAATATTGATGACTTACATAATAAAATAAAGAAAAAATACTAATATCCTCCCCCAAAATAGCAAGACGCATGGAGTGTAAACATTTCCCTTATAAACTAAACTATATCATAGTTGGCTGGCTTAAGATGACATGATAGTCTTAAAAGAATATGGTCATGGATGTAATAGTATCTTACCCTCTGGAGCTCTGCATCTGGATCCGGGTGCCCTTCTGCCAGAAGGCGCTGCCTGATTTCCTCTAGCTCTTCCTTCTCTCTCTTCCTATCCCGTTCATCCGCTTCCATTTCCTTTTCCCTATCACGCAACCTTTTCTGAAGAGCGCTTCCTCTGCAAAAGTAAATCAGGCCTTATTTAATACTCAGGTCTAAACTACTGCACATAATGTCTCCAAAAGCAAGTTCTTTCCATACTAACAGCTGCATGCTAAGAGACTGAAGACTGTCTTAATGCTCTGTATCTGTAGAACACCCAAGACAGTGTGCTCTCTGCATGTTAATGTTTACTAAGTCAGCACTGTCTTGTCACATATCACCATGCCTCATTCTTAAGTCATTCTAAATGAGTATGTACAAGTAAAAAAGTAGCTTTCAGAGGGAAGAATGCTCTCATTTTATACCTATTCCACAGGGAAACTAACAGGTAATCTGTGTTGTCTTGGAGGCCAAGTTGTGAAAAATTAATACAAGGAGTAGTAATATCCCAAATATTAGTTTTGTACCTTCAATTTAAATCAACTCCTTTCCTTGTGGAAAAAAAAAAATTAACAGGAGAAGCAGGGCATAATCAAGAGAAAGCACAGGTTCTATTTAGCACTTTATTATATCTCAGAATGTTGAAATAATGTACTGCTAATCTATGATTCAACAATTTTACTTTGCATTTTCTACAAAGTCAAATCCTTGGCATTCATTCAATTTAAGGTGTTAATCCAATGTTTTGATTATTTCAGCTACAGTGTATTAAATTATATATATTAAATGCATTCACTACACGCCTGTATCATGCCAGGCACATAAGAAAAAAATCAAAATATGGTTCATAACCTTAGGGAAATTATAGTTTGGAGTGGAGGGAGCAGAAGAAACCAAACAATTTTACCATAGTGCCATAAATGTTAGAAGAATGAGAGCAGTTTAGAAATGCCACGGGAACAGATATCAGGAAATGCAGGCTTCATAACTCTCACTTCATAATAGTATAGCAATTGGGTGAAGGAGGGTGGGAGGGTGTTCAGGTTACTATGTAGCACTCTAGAAATCCTTGAAGACAAAAATCTCTAGGCCACCTTAGATAGTCATAAAGGTAAGTTATAATTTGCTATAAAAATTGAAGTTCTTTAAAACACATGAGGGACTTCCCTGGTGGTCCAGAGGGTAAGACTCCGCACTCCCACTGCCGGGGGCCAGGGTTCGATCCCTGGTTGGGGAACTAGATCCCGCATGCATGCAGCAACTAAGAGCCCGCATGCTGCAACTAAAGATTCTGCATGCTGCAACTAAGACCCAGTGCAGTCAAAATAAACAAACAAACACACATTTTAATAAATAAATAAATAAAAAATAAAACAGGAAGAAAAGTTAATTTGTCACAATACTATTATGAACCTTCCTCCAAAGAAGGTGCATAGAGTTATCAATTCTTTTCTAACAGGCCCGGACCCCCGGAAAACAGCATTATCAACTACGGGGATAATTACAAAATGAATTCAAAGATTTCTTTCTTATTCCACTGAGTGAACTTGCACTCTCTTGTAGACAAGAGAAAATACAGCTAATAAAAAGCTGACAGTATGAGTTCATAAAGCAAGGCTTCTTTACCTGTAATATTTGGGATCATCTCTATCATCATCATAATCTTCTAAGAATTCTTTTAGTCGTTTAGCTTCTTTTGCCTTTGAGGAAATGAAGGACGAAGTGTGCAAAATTAACATAAAAGTAATTTAGATTACCCCCTACCCCTTTATTGGGAACAGATTTTTCTTATCCATACCACTTGAACTTTTTCATTCTCATAAACTTCATATATTAAATGTAAATAACATTAGATTTTTAAAATCTTTTACTCTTAAAAGCAAGTCAGATTTAGGACTTATCCATGAAATGAAAGCCACATATACTGATGGTATGCTACAATAAATTTTCTCTCTGAAGATAAGCTTCAAAGTACAGTAATTTTTTTCTAATCAAACCTAAGCACACCAAGAAAGAAAACTGAAAGTTATCTTATTGAATCTGTTAACCGGACAAAAATATTTTACATTTCGTTTATAGGCAGATGATGGTACAAGTAGTTTTTATGAATTGCAGGATTAAAAATTTAAGTCACGTTTATGCATCAATCCAAAGGTAATGCCTGCCTAACTTTGAGTACACAAACCATGAAAGTACATGAATCTCTCCTATTTTTGGAATTTTAAATACAATAACTATTACATTTCACAGAAATTATATCTAACCATTATATACAGACATAAGAAATACTTTAAAATAAGTATTTATAATCTACATCTCTACTATACCAACAATATTATGTACAAAGCAGATGTAGGTTTCTGACTACAGTAAAATATTAACACATTCCATCCAGTTCAAATGTTACACCTCTCTAAAGACTTCCTCAATGTAACCATCTATCCATGACCAACTCCTTCCTCCAGACAAAATTAATCACTTTCTCTGTACTTCACTCCCAAAATACTGTGAACACACCATTATCATACCTTAAACACTCTCACACACACAAAATACATCAACTACTTCATCTCTCTGACAATACTACCCAACTGTTTAAGAGTATGAAACATTAGTTATTCTTGCACACCCAATACCTAGCACAAAATTTGTCAAATGCATTCAAGTAGATTGTCAGGTAGTGATGACAATATTTACAAATATCTAAATAAAACACAGGGGACTTCCCTGGTGGAGCAGTGGTTAAGAACCTGCCTGCCAATATAGGGGACACAGGTTCGAACCCTGGTCCGCGAAGATCCCACATGCCGCGGAGCAACTAAGCCCGTGCGCCACAACTACTGAGCCTGCGCTCTAGAGCCCATGAGCCGCAACTACCGAGCCCACATGCCGCAACTACTGAAGCCCATGTGCCTAGAGCCCGTGCTCCGCAACAAGAGAAGCCACCCCAATGAGAAGCCTGTGTGCCACAGCAAAGAGTAGTCCCCGCTCGACAAACTAGAGAAAGCCCACATGCAGCAACGAAAACCTATGCAGCCAAATACATACACACACACACACACACACACACACACACACACACAGAGGAAGGCCCATAATGTACATACTAAAATATTAACATATGTCACCTTTCATGAGGTGACTTTTTACACTATACACTTCTGTTACTTGAACATTTTTTAATGAGCAAGTAACTGCTTTTCTAACTGGATATTTTTTTAAGCTCCCAAACAAAAAACTAATAGGAAATTTTTCTCTAGAAAAACAGGTTTCAGATTTGCTTGCAGGAAGCGGAATCACTTCTTCAAATAATTATGTCTCTTACTATATCATTCTCTATTTTCTAGCCTAGGGTTTAAGAAGAAATTCTAGAATGGGAGCTACAATCCAGGGAAATCAAATTATTTTAAATAACTGTAGGACCTTAGAAGACCTACCATCCGGAAAACCCATATTATCTATCTAGTTGCTGCATGCACTCTTTTGGTTACTTACAAAAATTCCCTCTATGTCTCATGTTCGAAAGCTATTTGAAGAAGATTCCTAACTTCAGTAATGTTTTTGGAAGAATAATCTCCAAACTGGAGATAAAGAAACCTTCATGAACTTCTGGCAATGATAGAACATATGGAACATAATACTGAAGCAAGTACTATGATAAAATAAATTATCTTTTTGTCATTTTACTTAGGTAACAACCTTGGCCAATTGCTTTCACTGTTACAGTCTATCAAACAGTGTAAATGAAAAAAACAACATTCATTTTTATGATTATCATGTAGTTAAAAGGAAGGATAATGTAGTAACATAAGGAAAAACAATAATTTATAAGTGCTATATACTGAAGTCAATAATTTTGATTTCTAAAAACAGGTCTTCTCATGAGACTGTTTCCTTCACCCAAATGTACTACACTAATACAGAATATCAAAGCCTCTTAAAGCCTCTTGAAATTCAAAAATATTGCAGATTCTTAATCAAAGAAAGGTCTATAAATTCTCATTTTATACTATGACAGATTTACTTTGACAGTATGCCAAATGGTAATTTAGTTTATAGGGAGCAAAAACGTGAAAAATAGGAGGGAAAAACATTTTGGTGTACTGAAATGGTCTCAAAGTTACTTGAAATATATAAAAATTATCTATACTGGGAGCTCATACTTTTTAACTATAAAGTCACTTCTACTTAACAATAAAGATTTGATCTGATTTTTATCTGAAAAATCACTTATTTTTAACCAAGAAAATTACCATTTCTCGTCTTCTTTCTTCTTCTCTTTCAGCCTCTTTCTCATACTCCCGGGTTTTCTTTCGTTCTCTGATTTCCCAATTCTTAAGGCGCTAAAAAAAGAAATTGTCAAAGCTTAAAAATGTATACAAAGGGTTCTAAAATTTTTGACTAACCTACTAAGTACCAAGATTTAAGAATAAAAGCTTTCCCTTAATTTACCTCTTGATAAGCAGCCTCTTTCTCTCGGAGCTTTCTTTCAAGTTTTCTTCGCTCATATGCATCTTCTTCATCCTCTTCTCGGTCCCGCTTCTTGTCTTTTTCTCTCTCGCGCTCCCGTTCCCTTTCTCGCTCTCTCTCTCGCTCTCGTTCTCTTTCTCGTTCCCGTTCTCTCTCTCTCTCTCTTTCCCTCTCCCGTTCCCTTTCACGATCTCTGCTCTTTTCTCTACATAAACAAAAGATTTTAAAAATCTGTCAGTCTTTGTGTTTTCGTTTAAACACAAGAGAAAGTAGGACAACATATATTATGAAATAATATACAAACTCACTAGCCAGAATTTAGCATTTGGTTTCTGCAGAATTGTAAACTCCTCTATACAAGTCAGAAAGACACAGAATATAATCCTGGCCCCAAATTCTGAACTGCTTTCTAAACTCAATGTTAATGCTTATCAGCATCTCAGAAAACAAACAAAAAAACCTGGATATGAGAAATACTAAGGGCCAACGAACATGTTACAAGATAGTCTACTTCACTAGTGATCAAGGAATACAGATATTGGCAAAGGTGAGAAGCAAAGAGCATTCTGGCATGTTGCATGGGTAAACCAGAACTACAGTTGACCCTTGAACAACATGAGTTTGAATTGTGCAGGTCCACTTATACACAGAGTTTTCTCAATAGTAAATACTACAGTACTACATGATCCGAGGTAGGTTGAATCCACAATTGGTTGAATCCATGGACGAAGAACCGCAGATATGGGACACCGTGTATACAGAGGGCCAACTATAAGTTATACTTGAATTTTTGCCTGCACAGAGGGTCGGCACCCCTAACCCCGGCATTGTTCAAGGGTCAACTGTACATCTATCAGCAATAAAAAGTTCTCAAGTATTTAATTCAGAGTGATAAAACCAAACTGCAGATTTGTGATACCATGGATGTAATTATACAAATTTATGTATATATACGATATGAAACAGTACACTGTAGTAAAAGTATAAACCACTCATTTTAATACATGTCAAATTCTCAATAGTGGTTATTCAAGAGAATAATGGTTATTCCAGTGGAGGAAGGAAGGGAAGGATTTTAGTGCCCACTAAAGATTAATAAGAGTACTGAATTCCAGTTAACGCAACCGGGGGACCTCCCTTCAGCTATAATCAGGTAGAATAATATCTCAACACAGTAATGTATATTTGAAAAGTAGCCTGGGGAAAAAAAAGGTGGGATTTCCTCTCTTTCGTCTACTGGCTTCCTTCTACTCACGCCCTTCTCCACTTCCTTTGTTCACTTTTGCTCTACCTCATTCCTAAAGAATTTGAGATGATATGTCATATGAATTCAATATAATTATGAAAAAATTTTAAATAAAACAAAACCAAACCAAAGTGAAATAAATTACTAGGAGCCATAAAGAAAAAGTAAACTTAGAGCCTGGGAGATTAAGTTGTGGCCATCCAGTGGGCTATAGGACCAAACAGACACCAGGAGCTAAAAGCAGTGGTACTAGAGCTGATTTCCCACTAGAGGGGACCTCAATCAAACAGTGACTAGAGAAAATGCCCACTGACCAAGGGAGAGAACAAGGAATCACGTCTATCCAAAACACTGGGTGGACGGCTGGTGTGTGCTGGCTCTGTATAAAAACTGGCTTCAGACAGAAACTAACACTAAAGTTGAAAATTGTTAATTTAACCAATATATTTTCTTTTTTTTAATTTATTTACTTTTGGCTGTGTTGGGTCTTCGTTGCTGTGTGCAGGCTTTCTCTAGTTGCGGTGAGTGGGGGCTACTCTTCATTGCGTTGCGCGGGCTTCTCATTGCAGTGGCTTCTCTTATTGCGGAGCACGGGCTCTAGGCACGCGGGCTTCAGTAGTTGTGGCTCACGGGCTCTAGAGTGCAGACTCAGTAGTTGTGGTGCACGGGCTTAGTTGCTCCGCGGCATGTGGGATCTTCCCGGACCAGGGATCGAACCTGTGTCCCCTGCACTGGGAGGCAGATTCTTATACACTGCACCACCAGGGAAGCCCTTAACCAATATTTTACATGTGTGTGAGACAGCAAGCCAGGCATGCTTCGTGTCTCAGGAAGTTCTATCACCACATCCATGCAAATGGCCCAAGAGAGTACTAACCTGCAGTTCTATTAAAGCTATCAAGCACACAGTAACTTCCATAAAGCCTTACCTTGATCGACTGCGATCCTTATTCCGATCTGAGCTCCTTTCTCGATCACGGTCTCGATCTCTCTCTCGATCCCGATCTCGATCTCTCTCTTTTGTCCGGTCACGATCCCTATCCCGTTCTCGTTCCCGCTCCCGTTCCTTCTCCTTTTCTCGTTCACGTTCTCTTTCCCTTTCTCGTTCCCGTTCTCGCCTTTCTCGTTCCCTTTCACGCTCCCTCTCTCTTTCTCTCCGTTCTTTCTCAATTTCCTGTCTTTCTTTTTCCTTTTTGCCTTTCTCTTCTTCCAGTTTCTAGAAACCAATAAAAGTACTTTTAGAGTTAACTCTATAGCTCCAGTATTCAGACTTTTCCCGGCGCAAAGCCCAATATTGGGAACGACAGAAAAAAAAAAAAACCAAACCACTGGTACTTTACTATTAAATACTTGTGGTTTTACTTAACAAATAAAACTGAAGCAATCACAAGCCTAGACAGATTTCGTGCAAAACCATACACTCTAAACAGACCAGGAATCTCCAATCTTGGATGCTGGGAGATTGTGTCAAGTGTGGCTGACCACTCAATGATTATGTAATAACTAAAATGACCATGAGGAATGTGATGGTTCATAATAATTTCTAGAAATACAATCACTTGGCTAAAATGTAATTCTTCCCATTATGAATTTCTTTAAATCAGTGGGACTACTGCTGCTAACTATAACCCCAGACTTCCCGTTACCTAACGATTATTAGTTGAGTGTTTTAAAGGGGAGGTGGGGGAAGAGAGTCAGGTCACTGGAATGCAACTAAATAATCTTCTGCCCTCTGGTTTGCCCACCCTCCAAAAGACAAGCTGAATTCAGCCAATATCTGCCCTATCACCTAGGGAAACATTTACTCCCACCATTACAAGATGGACAGCCCACCAAATACAAAAAGTTTGAAAATCACTCGCTTCAAGCAAAAATGTACATAATCATAATATTTTTATTTAATTAGATTAATTTTTGGCTTAATGTTAAAAGCAACATATTTATGCCCATTATGCCTATAAGACAATGAAAATACATTAACAGTGATAAATCCATCCTTGGAAGGAACGATTGCGTATTAACTTACAGATGCTGTGCTAGGACATGGATCGCCAACACTGGATTAACCTTGCCTACAAGCTATGCTTCTGGGAGGAAGAGCAAGTACATGGTTCACAAATAAACCAAATAACATTCAGACCAAGTTTGTACCCTGACAAGATTACCAGCGTACCACACGGCTTCTGCACAAACTTAGAAAAAAAAATGCCCCAAACAGGAAAAACAAAACAAAAACAAAACATTTTTCCTTTGGTTCCATGTTTAGTGTCACCGAAATTTAAATGACAACAATAAAATGTGCATTTTTTTCTTTTCTCAGTCATGTAAAGCATTTAAAACAACTTTAAAAAGCAATCTTACCTGTTATACTCTCTTTCTCTTGCTCATGGATCAGAGAACTGATAGAAGATTACAAAAGAAAAGCTAATGCATGAGAAATCAATATATTCAGCTGTGGCGCCAGTCTTATATCAAAATGGAACGTAGGCAAAGCCAATACTGAATACATTGAAATTACAAAGGGAAGAGAAAAGAAATGGCAAAAAGAGGATAGAAACTGAAAACTATTTAAAGGGGTAAAGTCTAATTTTTGAAACAGTACTATAATGGAATAAAAAAATGTGTACTGTAAAATGAGGCTAGACTACATAAAACTTACCTCAGTGTCATACACTTATAAAGAAATTTGTTTATTTCTGAGATAATAAATACTTACAGATTATTTTAGCTGTTCCAATAATTTCTTTTGTAGAGTCCCTCAACTGTTTTATGCTTGCCTATTCACTACACTACTTATTTCTTAAATGTATAGTTCCACTTATATAAATAATGATTTGTTTCAGAACTCATTTCAGAAGTTTAGTTCTAAGTAAATGAAAAAGTGAGTGAATCTTGTCCATACTAAATGCAATTCTAAAAGATTATATCAGATTATATATGCAGTAAATAGATACACACACACACACACACATATATATTTTTTAAGACAAAGACTGGAGAAAGAGGAAATGAGGTGGTCTAAAAAGACATAAGAAAGTAGTGAAATAATGAAGAGGAAAGGACAGAAAAAAAAAATCATAAATCTTACCTTATTCTCTCTTCAGACTCGTCCGTGCTGTAAATGGACGCCCCCTGCCACGCTGATACCCTGACAGTCTGTGGTTATTTAATAAACTCATACCAAAACATGCAAAGGTTCACTGAGCTCAATTTTTGTTACCGAAGTTTCAAATATCCCCTTTAACCATACCACCCAATAAAAAAAACTGCTTTTCTTTTTCACTTTGATTTTTATTTTTAAAACACATTTTGGAAATTCAAAACATTCTCCCCACAGTGAAATACGTGTAAGGCAGTCAAAGGCCTGACAGCTTCTCAAACTCTGAAGCAATTACCTTTTGAATTAATTTTTTAAAACATGATTTCCTTATACTTTACCAATGACATGACACAATTTAACAAATAACAAAAAGGGGGTAAACCACACACACACTGTATACCATTTTCAAGCTTGCTCAGAAAATTTTGAGTACTGAACCTAACCAAAAGCATTACTCTATAATGACTTCCCATGGACTAACTTTCTAACTCTCAAAATTAATCTGGGAGAACTACAGTCGTGCTTTTAGACATACTTAATTCCTGAAAAGGCCCTGTGTATGTAAGCTAGGGCTCGGCATCATGATAATAATGTGTTCAACAGCACTGAGTCGATGGCATTAATTGTCAACGTGGGATTTCGAAAGCTATAAGAAAAAGTAAGATTAAATAAAAGAAAAAAATGAACACTTAACATCTCACTGAGTTAAAGGTCACTCAATCTTAGGAAAGAACCAGTAACATCTTATTATCTGTAACATCAAAATACATTTCACGCAGTGTTTGCATTTCACCGTCCATAAGCATCACCTTCAACACGAGGGAACATTCACAGATGCACTGTCACTGAGAGAAGCTTTCAATAGGCAAAACTCGTGAGTGGGATTTACAATGAACAAATACCCATTTCCAAGCCAGTTACCCCTTTGCATATTTTTCTGAGGGGGCATCCATAAATATAATAAAAAACAGAAGCTCATACTTACATCCTATTCCTTGTTACTTTCCAAGCTGAGAGTTTCATCTTGCATTAGTCACCATATGATCTCTATCATAATGGTGGGGGTCAATGAATAGATTAGCTTTATGGGAATTTACAGTTCTTCCATGCATCTAAAATTTGGTAAGTCTGGTAACCACTGACCTACTTTTTAAAATCTCCCCCTCTCAAATCTATACAAATATAATCTTAAATTTTAATCTCAGCTCTAAAGAAAAGGTTTTCCTAAGATTAAGTTAAATAACTGCCCCCAGAAATACACTACAGTGTATGTTATTCTGCTGCCCCCTTGAATCTAGTTTAAATCTGACCTTGATGTTTATGTTGAAATCTAAAAATAAAACTAGCTTTTATTCATATTAAAGTGAGATGACTGCAGAGTAGTCAGTAACTGAAAAAGCTACGTACTATATGCCAAGGACTACTCTAATATGGTAATCGTCTTCTGTTTCTTTGTTTCTATCTAAATATCAATTAAACCTATATAAAAAGCATTTAAAATTATATTCTACTGTAAGGTTGATTTTTCTTTTTTTGTCTGTTTGCTTTGGATTCTGTAAAAAGTCTAGATTGGTATCAAGTGAAAAAACAAGAATACTACCTTGTGTGTGTCTCTGAATTTGCTGATCTCTCGGGATATCAGGTCTCTTTTGTCTTCTTCCATTTCTATAGCATTTATATCCTCCTAAAAGACAAGGGGGACAGGTGGGAATGCATAACCATCAATCTACATTGATATAAACAGATAGACGGAAATTAAAAGTTAGATATTCTGTACAGGTTTTACAAAAGACAGGAGTAAATAAAAAACTTATGTAGTAACAAATCCAACAATCTAAGTTAAAGAGTTAGATAGACAAGAATCACAAATCTGGCAATTAGCAGTAAACATAAGTTATTGCCAAAGCCTATAATGTAAACTAACCTTAGTGATGAGTGGATAAGGGATCAGTGGGGCCACTGGAAACCTGCGAAAAATCTGCGGAAAAATCCACAAAGATTAAAACAAACAAACAAGAGTTCATATTACTCTGAAAAACAATTTTCTATATGTTTACACTGTAAGCAATGCAAGATTTCTGTAACATTTTCTTGATTTCAAATTACTTGATAATAAAAAAGATTTCACTCACTCTATAACCCCTCCCATGACCCACCACTTCCTCTCCCTCCAACACCCCCAACCAGTGGAATAAGGAGGGTCTCGCACTAGCAGTGCTTTTTCCTTGATCCCTTCCAAGACAGAGGAAACAATCGTAACAACAAAATTTACCCATAATTCCTGCCATAGAGCAGAATTTCTTTGATTCTCTCCTCCCAACCCGTATCAAACAAATATGTCAAGTTATTTTCTCCTTTGCCATTAATGGGGGAAGAGGAAGAACAAACCCTACAGGTCTCAATTACCCTATACCTGACTGACTCTTAACAATTACCATTCCCAATGATTGGCAGTTCACTAGACAGGTTCTTATGGTCCCATAAGGAAGAACAAGCCAAGTAATAAAAATGTATCTGGCCACGAAGAAAACTGAAGATGGACTAATAAGGCAATAAATCCAAAATAGTATGAACTATAACTACCCCTTGATATTAAATCACAATATATGTTTCATAGTACTACTTTTCCAGGGCATATACAACCCATTCATACAATACACTTCCAATATTTTTAAAGAACACTCCCTATAATTTCTCTAAGTATATCCAAATTAAATGAATATAAGAAAACCAAACATTTTCTTTCAATCTGGACTCCCTACTGTTCAATTAGCTTAGGATGACGAAAGTAGGTGATGATAAAATACACTGGGGAGGAGTGTTTCATCTCATGCTGCTCTTTCATAGTACTCCAGTTATAAGGCCAATAGCATTACTGTCCATGGAAGGAAATGAGACGTGACTTATAAGGAAAGGTGGCTAAAAACTTGAAAATGGGTCAAAATCCTCACTGAATGAGACCTGGTATCCCGCTTGGAGCAGAGACAGAAGAAAAATAATAGGGGAGTAAGGCAAAACAAGGCCAACCCCTTTGTGACAAAAGGGGGAAAAAAAATCTTACTTTGCCCCTTAATATCAGTTCCTATTCATCACTCAAGTCGGGGTTTTTTTTTTCCCCCTCTTACTTAATGAATCCACAAATATGCACAAGCTTTCATGTCACTGCATTTCAAACATGCGAAACAGGAACGTTGTGGTAAAAAAAAAATTAGGAAGTTAGTTGGTAACACATAGTCAAATTAGCCTTAACACTATATTGTTATAAACGCTAGTCACTCTACTTTCCCCTCAGAAGTTGGAAATAATGAAAGCACAAGAGTGACAGTACAAAATGTAAACTGTAGGAATGACTCTGTTGTCAGAAATCAGTAACACATACGTCCTCCTTCTTTTCCTTCTTCTTCTTCCTGGGGTGAGAGTCAGATTCTTGCGAGGGGGCATTGAGCTCGCTGGAGTATTCCCGTATTAAAACTTCAATGGCCCCTTTGATCATCTGATCTCTTCTCTTTGTTTCTTCATCTAAGGCTTCTTCATCATCATTAGTGACAGTTTCTGGCCTGGCATTCTTAAAAAAAAACAAGGCAGATTCAGGAGAGGGAAGGGGGAAATCAAACAAGAAAATCAAAATCATTCTAAAACAAGTTAGTACACAAAACAAACATGTTTTCTCCCAAACATCTCTGCAGTCCTATTAAACACAGATTTGGATTTATTCCTAACTTCACAAAACTAAACTTCATTTGTTTTATTGTTTTTTCCTTAGATACACTGTACTTTACGATTTTCTTTTCCTTTCTACCCTTGATAGTTAACATTCTGACCCCTAACCAGCTACAGAAAGACCGAAATCACAGGGCTAGCGTACTACACATCTGCAAAGCTTTCACAATTTTTCAGATTGTCTTGCTCAATACCTGCACAAACTAATGATGTTTACTGAATAACTCATTCAAAGTTGAAAACTTTATTACATGAAAAAAGCAAAATACTATTTTATGTACACTATGGTAGCCACCATTTAAAATAAACAAAAACAGCGACTTCCCTGGCGGTCCAGTGGTTAAAGACTCAGCACTTCCACTGTAGGGAGCACGGGTTTGATCCCTGATCAGGGAACTAAGATCCCATATGCCATGCGGCACAGCCAAAACAAAACAAAAATAAACAAATATAATAAAGTGTTCAAAAAAATTTAAAAAGTAAAATAAACAAAAACATATGTAGGTTAAACAAATAAAAAACACTTGATGGCTATATACAACAAAATGCAAGCATCAGGAAGGTCAGGGGCTGAAATGATGGCTTCTTTTTTCCCCTCTGCTTTCTACAATGTGGGAATACCACTTATAAAGCTCATATATTATACGCTAAAAAGGAATTGACTCTAAATACTGCACATCTTTCTCCCCATGACTTGCAATTGTAACATTATAAAAATTGTAACATTATAAAAATAAGTAACTCTTTGTAGGACTTTATTATCATTATTATTATTATTGTATTTTTGGCCAAGCCACGTGGCTTGTGGGATCTTAGTTTCCTGACCAGGGATTGAACCCAGGCCCTCGGCAGTGAAAGCACATTCTTAACCACTGGACCACCAGGGAATTCCCAGGACTTTATTATTTTTTAAAAGAAGTCGACTGTTACTTGTGTTGATGTGGGAAAAAAAAAAAAATTTTTTTTATTGGTTTCCAATGTTCTACTATCCTTCTTGTTTCTGTCTGTTTTATTTTAAGGCTCCTAGTTAAGGAATTAATCCAGTTCAAATGACAAAATTTAGAGCATGACCTCTAGATAATTTCATTACCCTCAACTCTTCTTAAAACCTGGAAAGGTGGGAAAGTAAGACAAAGAAGCAACAAGATAAACATAAAGATGTACGTGTACAAAAATTTTTGTAACTTAAAACTACATACATACTTGGGTAAACATATATTGTGCAAAGTTTCAGATACAAACAAGAATTCTGCTCTTCTGGACAAATGCTGGCTCTTGGTCACAACGCATGCAACTCTATTCAAGGTGAGTTTCATACCTTGTACCTCCTTCATATAACCTAGCCGTGATTTCATAACAACTGGCATTCTGAAAAGCTATCTCCAATGGATACTTACTCAACAAGCATTTATTTCTTAAATTAATTTGCTCAACAAACTTTTAAGAGCCTACCCTATGCAAGATACTATGTTAGATGGTAAAAAATTCAAAATTAAAAAAAGAAATAACTTGCCCTTAAGCATTTAACAATACAGGGTAAGAGAAGGATATGATATAGACAACCTTCACGTAAGTCATTAAATGTGATAGTATAAAACTAACCACTCTTTACTTTCTCAAACCTGCCTCTTCATCTAATCTTCCTGTAACCAACTTTCTACTTGGCATCTGGGATAAAGACAAGATGCTTTAACCAAGGACTGTAATTAAATTGTTTACATTATTTACCAAGAACATTGTAAACTAAAATTGTGGTGATGTGTTGTTCCTTTCTTATTCTAAATCAATAACATATCACAATAAGGTCATTATGCAGCTTTCACTAAAATCCCTTCAGTGAGACTCTGCTTCTCCAAAGGTTTTAAATGAAAGAATTAAACCACCAGTAACTTGTCACTGAAACCGTAGGTCCTGAGATACATATGGCTATTTCAACCCAAATACTCAGCTGTTGAGACCTAAATTCTTTATTATGAAAATATACCTCATGAGGGAACATCCAGTCTGTGTTTAGCATTTTCCCTACATTCTAAATTTCTTTCCATGAACCGTCTATATCTCCATGCTTTTTTTAAGCATAAGGACTGAGGTGGGGTTATAAATCCAAAGGCTTACTCAACTAAAAATACTCATAGCCCCTAAATTCGCTACCACCATCATCCTAAACCAAAACTTAAATATTAGTATAGCTGGTCTTACCTAAATTAGAAGTAAAGCATTTGGAATGAACTAGTTCACACCACCTTACAAATGACTACTGCCCCTTGATCTATAGAGAAAATGTACATTTTTAGAAGGAAAGCTTATGAGCCCAAATCTCTTAACCAATTGTTAATGTAAGAAAAACAAAAGTAGCAATATATATCATGGAAGGAGAAGTTATTTTTAGTTTCAACTTAAACTCTACCTCTGGGTCCTGAACCACAGACAGTTTCCTGATTTCCAGTTTTTTCTTCCACTTCAGAAACAGAAAGCACATTCAGTAATACTAAGCAGCAAAAAGTGAAGGGTTTGGAAGTACAAGAGGATCAAAGAAATCAACTGAATATCTGAGATGTTTACATGGCCCACCTATTTGGCTCTTTTCAGAGGAATTAAAAGCTTCCATAGTAAAGCTGCTAGCTGGAGAGTTAAAAAGCAGCTCTACTAGACTCACTCTTTGGCACTGACCTCTAGAGTTCAAAACAAGAACTTCTTTGGGAACTAAGCAAATGCAGAGTTCTTTCTTTTGAGAAAATGTACATTCAACCAGACTAATTTCCAGGCAAAGATGTGAAAATGTTCCTACCTGCAGTATCTGATCTGTCCTCAATTAAAATGTAAAGCAAGCAGCTCTTTCCAAAGATTAGCTGTACTTCCACCGCTTGGCAGAATTCATTCTTGAATGTGTGATTAACAAGCACTATCTGTGACGATCAAGCAAATATCTCTACTCCTATACCGCTACTGCTGAACAACCAGAAAGCAACAGGACATGGACTAGATCAGCATGGCTACCCCAAATGAAATACTTTTACTAAAGGTCATAAAAGTTGCTTCTACAAATTCTGCAAAATCCAAATAAAAGCTTTTAATCAAGCTACTACTCAAGGCATATAGTTCCTCTTAAAATTCTGGGTCAGGAAAAATCTCTTTCTAGCCAAACTCGTGGTTCTTTTTGAATCGGAGAACTATACAACTAGTATTTTTTCTTCTGTCTGGGAATCAGGAAAATGTCTGGATAGGTAGCATACAAGTTTCTCAATGTCTCATTCTCATGTCACCTACTTTAAAAGTCACTATTTTCTAAATTTCTCCAATAAATTGACAATAAAAGAGAAAGAACAAGTATACTTTCACATTTTACCCTGAAAAATCATGACAAACCTGCAATCTACTCCACAATATACTCATATTGGCTTAAGCTGTTTGAAAAAAAATTTTAACTGACAGAATTGTTCAACATTTTCATTTTACCAGTACTGCTGAGTAAAATCGACACTCCAAGAAAATATACCATGTTTGTCTTATGACTTCAAGTACCTCTGGGCACCATGCCAAATGCACCCAGAAGTCATGTCTGTTAATTTTTTAAATTTCATTTTATCTGAAATAACCGTTCTGTTTTTATTGGAGGTGGCTTCAATTCCATTCTTGAAGAAAAATATAAACAGATTTCAATTGTGATTCCTCTTACTAATGGTGATTACAAAATAAATCAAAGTCACACGATTATACATTTCCTTATTTATTACGTAACTATATAGTGAAGTGATTTACTTCATATTCAGAGTACACCATCTGCAAATGCCACCATTTAAACCACCTCACAAGCTAAATTTCAAGCACAGTAAAACAATGAATCCAGGGAATTATATAAAAAACTTTGACGACACTGAATGCATGCTTTATTTTAAAAAAGAATTCAGTTATCACAGCAAGGAAAATCTAAGAAGTCTTGCTGCAGACAGTTGGCTTTTTTAAGGTTTTACTGGTATGACAGGCAATAGTGCTGATATGAGATAAAATACAATTTCTCTGGAGTGTAAATTGTGTTACTTCCTTTTAAAGCTAGGGAAAGGCAGTAAGATTATCAGGTGAGCAACATAACTGCAACTGTTATAATAAATGTTCACCCCATTCTTGTTATAAGCAAGACCTTAAGCCAGGTTCTGTGGAGGTACAAGATGAAAAAACATAGTCTGTGAATTTACTGTCCTGTCTATCTTATAATCAGAGAATGCGGGATACGGGAATGAAACAGGGTACAAGGAGCTGTGAGAGGGCAATACAAACAATACATACGACAAAGCAGACTGACATAACAACAGTAAAATCCTGTTTTATATGAGAAGAGAGGATTTAATTCTGCCTGAGAGGAATCTAGGACTGATGACAGCTATATGAATCAAGCAACATTTTAACTATATGGATAGAATTTCAACAGGGAGCTTGGATGAGCAACAAGGACATCAAAGCACAAAGGAGTTTGTAGGGATACATGACTGACACATGCAGGGAATTGATGGAGAAAGCTAGAAAGGTAGACTGGAGCAAGCCTTGGATGCCATGCTAAGAATATAGGCTTTACACTGTGAGAAATTCAAAACCATTAGGATGCATGAGCAGGGGAGGGGGCTGACATAATTATACTTATGTTTTAGAAATATAGGGCAGTACTATAACAGGCAGATGAGAAGAAAACTAAATGTAGATAAATCAGTTAAAATACTATTACAAATCCAGAGAAAGACAAGATTAAGTGAAAAAAAAGCTGTTTACAAAATAATACTTCAGAATTCAATCCTCCATTTATAAAAGAAAAATAAACTCACATATTCCAATTAAAACTATATTCACCCATACAGAGAAAAATGCCCTGAAGAATATGCAACAAAAATGTCTACAGTGCTTACTAATGATGATAGAATTATGGGTGATACTTAATGTCTTCTTTATAGGTTGCTCTATTTTTATGAATTTTTTTTACAATGTTTTTGTAAAGGAGGGAGTGGTGGAACCAAGAAACCTATTTCTACTTTGAATGATAGTGAAAAGCCTGAAGAGAGCAAAAAGGCTGTTTTGTTTTTGTAGAGACAGGAAGGTAATAATGAATCTATTTTGGATCTGTTCAGCTTGATGTGTCAAAAGGAACTAGGAAGGGAAAACAAGGAAATATACACTCAGGTTTTAGCTATTTTTTGCTTTGTTGAGAGGGAATAATAATGTATACATTACAATACAACATACAAAAATTTCCTTTACTTTAGCTTCACTTAATAGAGCCACCACCTGATGAAAGTAATAAGACTTATTTTCATTCATTTTAGAACCTATGTACTTCTAAACAAGAGGGCAACTAATAAAAATTTTGTAGGTTGAAATATATTTTGTACTTACTTAAAAGCTGCCTTAATGAATTAGCTCTGTTTGGAATAGTCTGTACCAGTGTTTTCTCTGGCAAGTTAACCTTGTCCAGCCTCCCTTACTACCTTCATCCCAACCTGGAACAAGCAAACCAACAGTCATCCACCCACTATGGGTAGATAAAAGACTTAAAATAACTATAAACTATAAAAACACCCTCTTGATGATCTTGTGAAGCCCCGTATTAGATTTTTCATAATGAGAAGTATTTACACTGAAAGAGCACAGCTGGCCTAGAGAAGACAATGCTATAGAAAACATACCCCATTAGAAGCTTTCTTCTTTGCTTTCCATTCATCCAGTTGTGCCTTTGTCTTTGCATCAACTTTAACAAGTAGCTTCTTCTCTCCAATCTGCAGGTCATGCAATAACCTGAGTGCACGGAGGGTTGATTCAGGCTCCTTATACTCACAGAATCCGAAGGCTAGCAATGGATGTAAAGAATTAGTGAAACATCAATACAATTATGAAAGATGAAAAATATTTATGAAAAATTGAAATCATTATAGACCAAACATTATAATACAGGGATTATTTATTTTGTCACTCTTCCCTTTCCTTCAATTACCTTTGATACGGATTTCACTTTTAGTACCCTCAAACAACCAAAAGAAATAAGAGAAAACAAAAACAGGGGAAAAGAAGAAAAATTCTCATCAGGCAAATTGCTACTTATTAGAAGTGCTGATAAAATATTTAGCAGAATCAACAAATTTCATGATTAATTCTTTTAATTATTTCATCAATTCATTCCATCCTGACTTCCTAACAGCTACAGATAAGTGAAAACAGGCTTCCTGAACCTAAATACAGCACTTTTCAATTCAGAGATGTTAAACTACAAAAGTACTGATCTTTTATTCTAGTTACCAGTCTCATTTTTCTGTATCTGTTTCATTTTAATAACTAGTCTCACCATTATTACCATGACTTTAAACAGATATTAAAACAAAATTAAATTTAAGAGTAAACATTGAAAATAAAATTAAACAAGTGAATCCAAATATGTGTATGGTTAATGATACAACCACATATTCTGAGTGATTTTAAAACAGAAAATTTGACCATAGATTTAAGTTTGATATATCCTAAGGACAAAAAGACCTGTCTATAAAAAAGAAAAGTTCAGGGGCTTCCCTGGTGGCGCAGTGGTTGAGAATCTGCCTGCCAATGCAGGGGACACGGGTTCGAGCCCTGGTCTGGGAAGATCCCACATGCCGCGGAGCAACTGGGCCCGTGAGCCACAATTACTGAGCCTGCGCATCTGGAGCCTGTGCTCCGCAACAAAGAGAGGCCACGATAGTGAGAGGCCCGCGCACCGTGATGAAGAGTGGCCCCCGCTTGCCACAACTAGAGAAAGCCCTCGCATAGAAACGAAGACCCAACACAGCCATAAAATAAAAAATAATTAATTTAAAAAAAAATTAAAAAAAAAAAAGAATCAGAAGAAACATTTAAAAAAAAAAAAAAAAGAAAAGTTCAATAATCATATTGTTGATGACAGTATTGGTGCTATTGGTCTGAAACTGCTGTATGTGAAATGTGAGATGATAATAATAATAAATAATAATTATTTAATAGTCTATCATCCCCAGTGTTGAAGCTCAGGATTCTAAATGTGGAAGAAAGGAAATATAGACATATGACAGAAAAGATTAAATAAAAAACTTTTAGGCTTGAATTTGAATCAATGTGCACTGGCAAAGCAAAAACCACACCACTCCTACCATGAGTACACCTCATTTCCAGATGGCCATTTTGGAAACAATTTCCCACTGAAAGGAATCAGAGCTTCTTGAGAAATGGCTGATACCAAGTCTGGGGCAGAAAAACTACTAGCTGAGCTCTGAATATCTTGTCATCCCAGATAACAAGGAAGCTATCAAAGGCATCTAGGCTTTTGTCAAAAATCACCAAAGATCTAATTTCCAGAGGCAACTTGAGAAAACTTAAGCTTCACTAGTGATAATGACAACTAATCCACATTAAATATAATAACAATTGAATATGCTTCAATCTAAAACTTCAAAATACTTAAAAAAAAATCACTGGTAGAGGATGCTGACAACATAAGATCACTCTTTTGAAAAATGAAAGAACCAAAGCATTTATCCTGTTTTTCTTATAGAAATTATACCTCTAAGTAACCAAATAGTATATGGAGGAAGAAATTTATCCTTATAGATGTATTCTACTAACAAATGAAGATTTTTCTTCAACGAAGGAAAGACAGAATTCTTCCCAATAGACTGTTACATTTTGCAACCCTCCAGTGAGGGAATCAACATATGCACTGACAATCAACAGCTGCTAACATTAAAAAAAACCAACAAACAAAAAACCCAATATGACTCCTAATGAAAGAGCACTACCTTTAGAGAATTCTTACATATAAAAACAATCAACAAAAATAACGCACACAAACTCAAATCTGAGCAAGTCTCAAGCTACAACTACCAACCAGTTTGCAATACAATGCAGAGGATAGAGATGCATGGCACATAATTCTACTGGAGCTGCAATAAGCAAATCCAGACTGAAAAAACACTACTGGGCAAATGACCCAGTTTCACCAACAAATAATTTCAAGGGAAATAAGAGAGACAGAAGAACTAAAAATATTAAAAGAGATTCAAAAATATGTCAATCAATTGCAATGCATGGACTTTGTATGAATCCTGAATCAAAAAAACTATTTAAGAAACTGACATTTAAGACAGCTGGACATCTGATCATTGACTGGATATTGACTGAATGTTGGATATCTGAATACTGACTTAATAATTAAGAGAAAGGTGTTTTTTTTGGTCTTATAATTGTATTTTAGATATGTTTTTTTAAAAGACCTTATCTTTTACAGACATACTAAATATTTACAGACAAAATGATCTGGTGCTCAAGATTGCTTAAAAATAATATAAGAAGGAAATGGGTAGGGTACAGGTTAAGCACAAATGGCACAAGTTGATAAATGTTAAAAAGCTAGGTGACGAGTACATGAGAGCTCATCATACTATTCTGTTAATTTTATATACATACGATTTTTTCCATAATAAAAGTGTTCAAAGGTTGTGTATCAAACAGGTGTCTCTACCAACTAGTATGAAAAGAACAGTTTGCTTTCAAGACTAAGAGGTTATCACATCATCTCTTCTCCTACTTTCTTCCTAAGTCCTAATTGTTCCATCTTGATCATACACTCCTGCTCTGAAACAAAAAGGACTTCTTAAAGTAATCTTATAAGAAATCAGTTAGTCTGAGTAATTTTTTTCCCTCTCCTACCTCCTTCACCGTTATCCTTTTCTACTTTCTAATCTCAACTCTCAGCCAACATCTTCCCAATTCCCTTTAATCCTATTAAAGAGTGAAGACAGAGTGCCCGTAGAACACTCCTACGGTTAAGGACAATGAGAGTAAATGCAAATGTACTTACGCACACAGATTAAGATGATCTCAATAAATAAGGAAAAATTTACCTACCTTGAAGTTTTCCAGATGCGCCTTGTACTCTCTTCCAGCTCAAAACCAAGCCACATTTCTGTAAAAGAAAACAAAGATCTTTACCACCTAAGCTAATTTATCATGCAAATAAAGGGCACGATTATATTCCCACTACGAAAAAATGGAAGTTAAAAAAAAAAACAAAAAACTTGTCAGCAACTAAATGTTGCAATTCCCACAAACCTACTATATGAAAGAAACATACAACAAATCATTTTAAAGGAAAATATAAATTCTTACTGATTCTTATTTGTAGGAAACTGCCTACCTTTCAATAAATTAGACACTTTACAGTTATATTTATCCTACAAATATATACATAAAACCAAAATGCCCAAATATTATAATAGTTAAACTATAATAAATTTAAGTAAATATTGAGTTAATAAAGACTACGTTTTAAAACATATGTATATATTATAAAAGATTTTTAATGACACAGGGAAATGCTTGACATGGGATGCAAAAATACCTTGAACCATGAAATTGCAGACATACAATAAGATTTTTAACTATGTAAAGAAAAAAAATTTCCATAAAATGATCAGAAATATTCCAAAATGTTAATGGGGCAGGTTGTCTGAAGGGTGGGATATTACACACTTTGTTTACTTCCTAAGTTCTTAAATATTATTTCTAATTATTAAAGTAAAAACGAAGGTTTAAAAAAAGTTTTGTGGAAAAAAATAACTGAAGATTGCCTGTCAAAGCTGAGAAATAAGTGGATTTTTCTCTGAAGGGAAAGATATTTCCCTTCAGAGAAATTACTAAAGTGATAGTCAAAGAATTGGGACTTCCCTGGCAGTCCAATGGTTAAGACTCTGTGCTTCCACTGCAGGGGGTGAGGGTTTGATCCCTGGTTGGAGAACTAAGATCCCACATACTGTGCAGCGTGGTCAAAAAAAAAAAAAAAAAATATATATATATGTATATGTATGCATAAAAGAAAATTTCCCAGGACTTCCCTAGCAGCACAGTGGTTAAGAATCTGCCTGCCAATGCAGGGGACACGGGTTTGAGCCCTGGTCCAGGAAGATCCGCGGAGCAACTAAGCCCATGTGCCACAACTACTGAACCTGCGCTCTAGAGCCTGCGAGCCACAACTACTGAAGCCCGCCCGCCTAGAGCCTGTGCTCCGCAATAAGAGAAGCCAACGCAATGAGAAGTCAGCGCACCACAATGAAGAGTAGCCCCTGCTCGCCACAACTAGAGAAAGCCCGCACGCAGCTATGAAGACCCAACACAGCCAAAAATAAAAATAAATAAATTAAAAAAAAAAAAAAAGAATCCACCTGCCAACGTAGGGGACATGGGTTTGATTCCTGGTCCGGGAAGATCCCACATGCTGCAGAGCAACTAAGCTCATGCGCCACAACTACTGAGCCTGTGCTCTAGAGCCCGCGAGCCACAACTACTGAAGCCCGCGAGCTCTAGGGCCTGTGTGTCGCAACTACTGAGCCCGTGTGCTGCAACTACTGCAGGCTGAGAGCCTAGAGCCCGTGCTCCACAACAAGAGAAGCCACTGCAATAAGCCCCCACTCTCCACAACTAGAGAAAGCCAGCACGTAGCAACAAAGACGCAATGCAGTACCCCCGCAAAAAAGAAAGAAAAAGAAAATTGCCCGTAAGGTCAAACATAGCATGAGGGAACAGCAGCAGAATCCAAAAAAATTTTGCAAAGACAAAAGACAAATGGATGGGTAATAACTCATTCAGTAGAGCAAAGAAAGCTATGACACCAAGCGTCTACAGAAGCAGATACTGATAAGAAGAATTAAGCTAACTGATTCTACAAAACCCAGTGGATCCAGACTGCGGGGGAAAGGTACAGGGGAGAATGGGGCTTAAGTGTGAAGCTGAATAAAAATAGGTTCTTGCCTGACAATACAAATATGGAATAATCAAAGCCTCAGAGGTTTCAAGCAACTACCCTATCCCCATCCCCAGAGAAGATAGCCTGAAGAGTTACAGTCTGAAGAAAGTGAACAGAACAAACTTGGGATGTGGAGCACCAGATCTGAAAGATCTGTATGAGATACAGAGTGAGTAAGAAGGGAAGAAAGTAAAGGTATAAGAAGTGCTTGAACTCAGTCCTGCATCTGCAACCTCATACAGGCAGTCAATCATAAACTCACTAGGCATAAAATTGGAAATTTTCTAGAGAAACCAACCAGCCTCAAAGAAAAGACCCCACGGATTAACATTTAAAACCTCTGGCTGCCATTTAGATTACCCTACAAAGATGCCCAACATTTTACAAGTTCAGCTTACACACACAAAAAGCCTTTTAATCCCTAACTCTTAAATATGGACAATCAAGGATCACCAGACATCTAAGTAAAGCCTTAAAAGTGAAAGAGAAATAGAAGAGAGAAATTCAGGAATCCAAAGATAGCTTAAAAAACACTCTGCTGCATATATAAATCAACAACAGTTTTAAAAAGGGATGTTTCAAACTGAAAACATACACATATGTCCACATAAAAACTTGTACACAAATATTCACAGCATTATTATTCATAACAACGAAGTGGAAACAATCCAATTGTCCATCAACTGATGGACGGATAAACAAAATGTGGTACATCCATTAAATGGAATATTCTGGCCATAAAAAGGAACAAAGTACTGCTAACAAGCTACACTACAGATGAACCTTGAAAACATTATGCTAAGTGAAAGAAGACAACACACAAAAAGCCACATATTCTAAAATTCCATTTACGTAAAATGTCCAGAATAGGCAAATCCATAGACAGAACATACAATTGTGGCTGCCAGAGGCTCAGGGGAGGAGAAAATGGGAAGCATTGTTAATGGGTACAGTGGCGCAGTGGTTAAGAATCCGCCTGCCACTGCAGGTGACACGGGTTCCATCCCTGTTCTGGGAAGATCCCACATGCTGCAAAGCAACTAAGCCTGTGAGCCACAACTACTGAGCCTGCGTGCCTAGAGCCCATGCTCCACAACAAGAGAAGCCACCGCAATGAGAAGCCCGTGCACCGTGATGAAGAGTAGCCCCTAATTGCAGCAACTAGAGGAAGCCCGCGAGCAGCAACAAAGACCCAACGCAGCCAAAAAAAAGTGCTTTATAAAAAATGTGCATGTAGCACCAGGATAAATTTTTAAAACTAAGAGAAAAAGGAAAATCAATGACCAAGTCAAAAAAACTTATGTATGCTCAGAATAAAAACTGCAAAAAGAGTCAATCAATCACAATTATATGCTAAAATCATTGTTTTAAAGGCGGCTAAAGAAAAAGACTCACATAGTCCCAAAATACTAACCCAGAGGTCACTTATTAGTGAAAAAGGGACTAAAGGTACCGTTACAATGGAGAGATCTGACCACCTTAACCAAGTAACTAAACTTAATACCACCAAAAATGGGACCAAGAGACGTGGTATGTCTCTTGCTATGCTGCACCTGAAAACAATGCATCACCCATGAAACACTCTTACAAAGAATGCTTACTCTGAATCTAACTATGAGCAATCAATCAAATTCAAATTGGGAGAGACATTCTGCAAAAGACCCAGGTGCTTCAAAAACATCAATGTCATGAAAGACAAAAACATAAAACAAGCAAACAAAAAGAGGCAGGGAACTGTTCTATAATAAAGGAACTGTCTAAAGAAACATGACAATTAAATGCAATGTATAGGGACTTCCCTGGTTGTCTGGTGGTTAAGACTGTGCACTCCCAATGCAGAAGGTCCCGGTTTGATCCCTGGTCAGGGAACTAGATCCTGCATGCCACAACTAAGAGCCTACATGCCACAATGAAAAAGATTCCGCATGCCACAACTAAGACCCAGTGCAGCCAAATAAATAAATAAATAAATATTTTAAAAAAATAATAATAAAAATAAGTGCAATATATATATATCCCTGACTGGAAATTACTGGAAAAATTAAATATGAACTATATGTATTTTAATTAACAATACTATATCAGCCTTACATTTCCTAAGTGTGATAAAGGTTTTGTGAAAATGTAGGAGAGTATCCTTGGTCTTAGGAAATATAAGAAGTATTCAAAGGTGAAATGTAATGTCACAACTTACTCTCAAATTATTCAGAAGAAAAAAAAAAATCGAGGGGTGTGTGTGTGTGCATGCAAAGAGAGTGTGTGTAAATATGGCAAAATGTGTTACAAGGGTGTTCACTATTCAATTCATTTAACTTTTCTGCAGGACAAACTTTTCAAAATAAAAACAAGAAAATAATTCAGAGCCCTCTTGCTAATATTTCTTTAGTTTGAAATTTATAACAACATTTAAAAATGAAAAATAAACAGTTTAACTTACAGCAAGGAGCTGTCTTATAAGCATGTCTGAGGCTTTTTCAGAAATGTTGCCAACAAAAACTGTAGTAGTGGGACCACAGTTTTCATCATTTTCTTTAGCCTTCAAGCCTGGATGATCCTTCCGTGCTCCCAAATGTTTTCCAACCATGGACACAGTGGGTACTAAGACCTAAAGTGATGAAAGACAATAAAATTTGAACTTGCAATTAAATTTGCTATCATGCTTAATGTAATAACATTAGGCTAAAAACGTCAATTTTAAAGTATTAAATATATAGCACATCACCATTACAGGTTCTACATACTTAATCTAAAACTCCCAAAGCACATTTTTCATTAACGTGAACTTATTCATGACAAGTAAAGTTCCACTATTGGATCACCTTTCTTTTAAAAACAACTTGGAGGGCTTCCCTGGTGACTCAGTGGTTAAGAATCTGCCTGCCAATGCAGGGGACACAGGTTTGAGCCCTGGTCCGGGAAGATCCCACATGCCACAGAGCAACTAAGCCCGTGTGCCACAACTACTGAGCCTGTGCTCTAGAGCCCGTGAGCCACAACTACTGAGCTCACGTGCCACAACTACCGAAGCCCACGGGCCTAGAGCCCATGCTCCGCAATAAGAGAAGCCACCGCAATGAGAAGCCTGCGCACCGCAATGAAGAGTAGCCCCCGCTCACTGCAACTAGAGAAAGCCCGCACGCAGCGATGAAGATCCAACGCAGCCAGAAATAAATGAATAAATTTATAAAAAACAAAAAATAAAAACAAAAACAACTTGGAAAGAATTTTTTTTTATGTTTAAGACAATTTTTAAATGTGTAAGACATCGTAAATCTCTGCATTCATATAAAAGGAAATTTCAATTATCCCTGCTAATCTTCTTGTAGAATATTCAAATACTCCCATAGCACTCTCCCCCCACTTAAAGTTTACCTTTTCTCAGTTACTTGTGTTTCTATCTTATTTTCCCTTCATAACATTCAACTTCCCAGAGGAAAGAAATAGTCTTATTCATCTTTGTATTTGAAATTGAATTGAGCAAAACATCCACAGTAGGCACTGAAGTGGTGAACTGGGGGAGCTGCCTTCACCTAGGCTAAAATGCAAGAGGGTAAGAGTACCTGTCATGGGGAGGTTTCCCAATAAATGTTTCCCAATGAATGTCCAATGCAAGAAAAGCTGGACTCCCCCTTGGTCTGCCTCACAGCAGATTCCTATTTGTTCATGTAGTTCCCATCTCATCACCCTTTTAATATAAATAACACTCCCCGCCCTTTTCAAAACCCACAGGTAGAAAAACAGTTAAAGTAATGAGATCTACTCTCCCTCACAATGAATTATAAATTAAGACCGATATTTTACTAATTAACTCAAAGAAAATTTTTAGTTAAATAAATGCTTTAAGAGGGTTATTATTTATTCACATATTATAGTATACTAGCATTCTTAACTAAGATGCCTAGAGTGTACAGAGCTTTTATGAATGTAGAGAATTAAAGTTCAAGACATAAGACTGAATAATGAAACACTTAGCAGAGGAAAGGCTTCAATAAAACTTTACAAAGCTTGAAGGTATCATACTAGAGGACAGAAAAAAAATAGCTTGGAAGAAGCTAAAAATTAGGTAGGTGGGAGGAAAGAGTAGAAATATATTCAACTTTCATTTCAAAATTTAGATTTCTGCTAGATCATTCCCCCCTTTTTTTTTTAAGAAATCAGACATGTAGACCACTTCTCCTATCTCCCAGGATCAAGACACGAGGGCATGATGAAAGAGTCAATGTCTAAATCTGAAATAACAGTATATGAAGAGTCTAGAGAATAAGAGGGAAATCACTAAACTATTTAGGGAGCATATTTTAGGGGCAATTGCTTATATGCACAGAGTGAAAACAATACCTATTTAAATAAGTAGTATGATATATACGGATGCTCTTATTCCCTTCCTATTATTCTTTTAAACATTTAAAATAATTTATCTGGGCTTATGAAGTTGTTCAGATTTAAAAGCGGTGGCACTCCTAATTCCTCCTTAAAGTTATACTTACAGTTGGAGCAGGAGCCATAATGCTCATTGGTACAGGAATCATTGGAGTCCCTAAGAAAAAAGCATAATGAATCTTAAGAATATAATTACATATACAATTATATATTGTTTATCAACTACATGCCATACAAATAAGTAGCTCCAACTCACAGTTCTTTTAAGGGGAAATGTAGGATTAATGAAAATGAGAAATTAATGGATATTTTTCAGAAGCAACATAGTTATCAGGTTGGTCTAAATAAACTTACAAGCAAAAAGACTACCACAGCCTGCTTTTGCCTTAAGGAGTAAAACTGTGGATAGTTATCAATTCATGTTCATCTAGTTCAGTACATCCTCAAAACCAGCAACTTCCATACAGATTTGCTTACAGGTGAACAATGGTATTAATGACTCCTTTAAAGGTAAAAATAAATTCTTTGAAAGTTAAAAAACAAAAGCATCAAATAAGAAATTAATCTGGAAACCTAGGAAGAATCTTGTTATTCCTGGTTATTTAATAAAAGCAAAAATCATGAAGAAAAAAATAAGATTAGTAATCTCAGTCACTGTCAAAGAGAAAATCTCTAAGACAAGCTGCCCTAAGGGTTTAAGACAGCTATCAATGGGCTATCACTATTGATATCTTAGTGGAATCTGCAATTTTGTTTTCAACTAAATTGTTTACTAATCAATAGTTGCTACATTGACAGTCCTTGTGTACATAACTAATGACGAAATCTTACCATTTGAGAACTAAGAAAAAGGTTGCAATGAGGGTAAAATCAGTAAAAGATCTGTCTACTAAAACACAAATTTTAAAATGTTTCTGGAAGTATCTCAAGAAGTTCTGAAATCACTTTTCAGTTCAAATTTAGCATCAACTTAAGATAACTGTCCAAGACTGGTAATAAACTCTTTTAACAACTATCCATTTATTTTCCAATATAACCTATTTAAAATAACCTCAGTTTTAAACAAAATCTTTAGAAGATGAAAATCAAGATACTTATCAATAAACCTATAGAAGACTGTACAAAATAGAAAAAAAAAAGATTGCAGAATCAAACTTGGGTTCAATTCTTGGTTCTATCACTTTTAGCTATGCAAACTTGGGAAAGCTCTTTAACCTCAGCTTCAGTTTCCTCAATTCAAATGAGGTAATTATTTCCTCAGAGTGCCTACGAGATTAACTGAGATCATTTATGTGGAGCACTTAAATAGGTGGATACTCAAAACTATTATCAACTCTAAATTTTTCACTTTTAACTTTGCAAAACAAAAGCAAATACTCCATTTACCAACTGTAATCTGTGCAGCACCTCTTCCACAGGTAAACTTTCTACTGAAGAACACCTTAAGGAAAAGACATTTTGAAAAAAAATTTTTTTTTCCTTTTTAATAGTTACTAAAAGGTTTAATAGTATGGTTCCCACCTCAACTTACTAATTTCATGAAATGCAGAATTTACAAAAATGTATTGCTGCTCATTACAGATCTATGCATGCTACGGTGAAAAAAAAAAAAGGCAAAGTGCACAAAGTGTAAACAGTGTATATACCAGCTGAGGTCTGAAAAAACAAGTAGGGTAGAATAAACATAAGCATACACAGTGGGATATACATTACATCTCTGGAGAGCTACACACCAGAAACTGATAAGAAAGACTTCCCCCCCTTTGGGGAAGGGAATGCTCAGGAACTATGGGGGGAAACTTCCTTTAATCTATAGCATGCATTACTTTTTAAGGAAAAATTATGTTTTTTTTCAAATTTATTTTCTAATTTAATATATAATGTGATCGCCACATACGTTATCTCAGAGTTCAATTAATTGCACAATAGGCAAAACAAGAAAATTATACATGAATATGGGTATTGTGGTCTTGAATTATTATACTAGTTTAGCATACTTCTTTTTTTTATTTTTTCAAGTATTGACACTGCACACAGGATGCAGGTATGAATGAGCTAGCTGTAACTAAAGTCTGATTTATCATTCAAGTATGCTTCCCTAAACAGAAATGATACTGTATGCTATTGCAAATGGAATCAGAATTGTTTAATAGCGTTAATACTCGGTGAACAAATACCTACGTTAGTATGGCACTGACCAAACAGACAAGAAGAAATACTGAAAACCTGGTTTTAAGGTCTGCTGACCCATCTTAAAAGATATACTAGGAGTAGCCTTAAGAGAAACATGGCCCACTTATCTTCCACTTCCATTTATAATTTGGTATAGTGTTCATCAGAAAACAAGTTACATTTAGTATGTGTTTTTTAAAAATTCAAAGGAATTTAAAATCTTTCCTATAAAACCAATATACTGGTAAGGAAATTGAGGAACTGATTTTTTCATTGTCAGCTTTCCTGATTCTGAAAAAGTGATTAAGCTTTATCTCCAATGCCTTAAAATTTCTTCAGAAATAGAAAGTAAACTATTCTTCCCTGTAACTCTAATAACACAAACTTTGCTAACAGTATCATGGTTATTAGTAAAGACTATCAAAAAATAGATCTTATTATGAGACTATAAATTAATGAAAAAAAATATGGGGACCCCCTCAAATATTGATGCCCAAATTAAAGTGGCTCAGGACACTATCCTTCTCAAGTCATCAATTGGTTTGAAGGTTGACAAGTAACTTTTTTCGGTTTTCTGTTAACATTATTTTCTTAATCCCCCTTTTCAGGAGAAATTCCTTTACAGTCCATTACAGAGCAGTTAAGTTACTGACTAAAATTCAGCAATTGTTACATGGAATAATAAACTGATAGTACTCAAACGTTCACACTAGGTCCCTGGCAGCAAGGGGTAACAAATACACATCCATGATTATCTAAAAGACCAACTTAAAACAGCCAGCTACAAGCATAAATGTCTTAAAAACTTGTACAAGTACTGCATTCTACTCCACAATATATATGCATAAGTAGTTGCTCTGATTTTTTTTTTTAATTTTGGCTGCGTTTCGTTGCTGCGCACGGGCTTTCCCTAGTTGCGGCGAGCGGGGGCTACTCTTCGTTGCGGTGCGCGGGATTCTCATTGTGGTGGCTTCTCTTGTTGGGAGCATGGGCTCTAGGCGCACAGGCTTCAGTAGTTGTGGCACACGGGCTCAGTAGTTGTGCCTCGTGGGCTCTAGAGCACAGGCTCAGTAGTTGTGGCGCACGGGCTTAAATGCTCCGCGGCATGTGGGATCTTCCCAGACCAGGGCTTGAAGCCGTGTCTCCTGCATTGGCAGGCGGATTCTTAACCACTGTGCCACCAGGGGAGCCCTGTTCTGATTTTTTAAAATTATGATTTACCCTCAAATTCCTGAAGTTTTAAATGATACCCCAGAAAAATTGCCATTTTTATCTTGTGACTTTTCACACTTACTTCAACACTGCTGTGTACTTGACCTAGGGGTAGGAGGCCCCCAAAGCTGAGACTCTATAATGTACACGTTATGAATTAACAACCCATCATATGAGCCAACTGCAACGTACTTTTGATTTTGCAACAGTCAAGCTCTTTAGTAAACACTGTTAACTTCAAACACATAATCCAATGGTTAAAGCCAGGTCACTGAAGTAGACCTTTCCTCAAAAAGAAATACTTCTGGATGGTTTACAAGATCATTTGTTCATTTCAGCCTGAATTACATAGATTCTATGTTAAAAGAAAATACTTCTAACTTGCAGATTAAGGAGAACTCTTAGATACTACCTTTCAGAAGGGAAACTGGGAAACTGATTCTGCATGAAATGCTTTCAACCCCATGACAATATAAAAATTTGTGAACTACCACTCATAAACCAGAGGAAAACTCTTTCTCCTAAGTCAATGTTAATTACAAACCTCAAGATAATGGTTCTCAAATGTGGGTTCTCTTAACTGTGCTTAAATGGATACCTATGAATCACCTGTGAATTTGTTAAAAAGAGACTCCTGAGCCCCAGTTTCTGAGGATTTGATTCAATGGCTTGCGGTGGGGCCTCAAAAATTTTTTTATTTATTTTTTAAACGTCATGAAACATTGGAGAGAAAAAGCTTTTAAATAGTTATTTGGAGAGCTCTCCAAGATTTATTGTCAAGGATTTCCCTGGTGGTGCAGTGGTTAAGAATCCGCCTGCCAATGCAGGGGACACGGGTTCGAGCCCTGGTCCAGGAAGATCCCACATGCTGGGGAGCAACTAAGCCCATGCGCCACAACTACTAAGCCTGCACTCTAGAGCCTGCGAGCCACAACTATTGAAGCCTGCGCGCCTAGAGCCCACGAGCCACAACTACTGAAGCCTGCGCGCCTAAAGCTCATGCTCTGCAACAAGAGAAGCCACCGCAATGAGAAGCCCGCGCACCACAACGAAGAATAGCCCCCGCTCGCCGCAACTAGAGAATGCCTGCGCTCAGCAACAAAGACCCAATGCAGCCAAAGATAAATAAATAAATTAATTAAAAAAAAAGATTTATTGTCAAGTATAAAAAAAAAACAAGGCAGAATAGAATACATAGGATGTTACTGTATATCAGTGTTAAAAGAATAAAACAAAACAAATGGATAGAAAAATAAAAATATCTGAAAGGATAAAGAAGAAACTAATAACCCTGCTTTGTTCCCCCTTTCAGTAAGGGGACGGTAACAAGTTATATGGGAATGTGAGAAAAATTTTCCACTGTATACCTTTTTGATTGATTTTTGAACGTATAGTTTTTAAAACGTGTAGTATTTAAAAATACTATACTATTTAAAATGTATAGTATTTAAAAATAAATGTATTACCTATATTTTTAAATTAAGACTTTTTAATTTCCCAGATGAGTCTGATACTCAGCCAGAAATGAAAACTATCACCACAGGAAAATGAGACATCACATTTCCAGAATGCTAACAGCTCTTCTACCAACAGTCACATATGTATCATCTTCCTGAAGTTAATACTGCAATGACATTAAGGATGGGTTAAAAAAACCCACAGAATCATTGGTGGGAATGTAAAATGGTGCAGCCACTATGGCAACGGTATGGAGGTTCCTAAATAACTAAAAATAGAGCTACCATATGATCCTGCAATCCCACTCTTGGGCATATATCCGGAGAAAACTCTAATTCAAAACATACGTGCACCCCAGTGTTCACAGCAGCACTATTTACAATAGCCAAGACATGGAAGCAATCTAAATGTCCATCGACAGATGAATGGATAAAGAAGGTGTGGTATATATTTACAATGGAATATTACTCAGCCATAAAAAAGAATGAAATAATGCCATTTGCAGCAACATGGATGGACCTAGAGATTATCATACTAAATGAAGTCAGACAGGGAAAGACAAATATCATGTGATATCACTTACATGTAGAATCTAAAAATATGATACAAATGAACTTATTTACAAAACAGACACACAGACACAGAAAACAAACATGGTTACCAAAGGGGGAAGGGGAGAGAGAGAAATTAGGAGTTTGGGATTAGCAAATATGAACCACTACATATAAAATAGATAAAAAACAAGGATTTACTGTATATCACAGGGAACTATATTCAATATCTTGTAATAAAGTATAATGGAAAAGAATCTAAAAAAGTGTGTTTATATATATAAATAACTGAATCACTTTGCTGTACACCAGAAACTAACACAACACTGTAAATCAACTACACTTCAAAAACAACCGTATCCACAAACTTACCTGGAGGTACAGGTGGTGGAAAGCCAGGAAACTGTGGGGGTGGGATCCCTGGTGGGAGTGCTGGGATTCCCATGGGAGGGCGATTCAAATGAGGGGGGAAAGACATTCTTACCACAGCGGTCTAAAGAAAGAAATCATGACAAATCATGTTATTTGAAAACTTTACAATTTGATATGCTTGGTTTGTTGGCCTTCATTTTTAGAGTATCTGCAAAATTCTCAAGTTTTCTTACCCAAAGGAGTTGGCAAAGACCCTCTTTTCTCTGTCTGTCCATTGAGAATTTTTTAAACTTAGATCTTTTCTAAAATAAGTTCCCAAAATGTACACGATCTAAGTTCAGGATAGACTCCTACAGTCATATGGGAATACATATAAAGGAAGAAAAAAATTTTGAGGTTCAGTTAATATCCAAAAATTAAATACCAAACATCAATGAATCTTTTTAAATCAAACTCAGAATCCAGGAAGATATCTAACAGTTTTTAAGTGTTCTGATGCATTAATTTTTAATACACATCAGCACCCTGAAAACTAAATTTACAAAGTTACACAGTATTTGTTGATTCAGTGTTGGCCAGTTCTTCCAGGACAAATGAATGCCTCAGTGACTTTCTACAAACCTGAGGGGGGAGGGGGGGACGACCTCCATATATCAGGTCACATAGTAACCATTCAAATATAATGGTTCAAATATAAACCATTCACATACAACTTGTGACAATGAGAAAAAAGTGGTAATTTTTCTTAAACTTAAAAGCAAACCTCTTAACCATTCTTGAATGATATTCAATGAATGAATGACTGAAACTCAAGAATCAGACGCTGGTATTTGATTTTTAAAAATACAAGAACACACTGAACTGTTTGATTTGGTTTGTGATATCATTCCTTAATAAGAAACTTTTGTCTTTTAGCTAAATGAATAGAAGTACTGGGCTTCCCTGGTGGCGCAGTAATTAAGAATCCGCCTGCCAAAGCAGGGGACACGGGTTCGAGCTCTGGTCTAGAAGATCCCACATGCTGCGGAGCAGCTAACCCCGTGCGCCACAACTACTTAGCCTCGCGCCACAACTACTGAAGCCCGTGCGCCTGGAGCCCATGCTCTGCAGCAAGAGAAGCCACTGCAATGAGAAGCCCACGCACCGCAATGAAGAGTAGCCCCCGCTCGCCGTAACTAGAGAAAGCCCGCGAGCAGCAACGAAGACCCGACAGGGTAAAAAATAAATAAAATGGAAGTACTTAAGACTTTTCCTCCCCCCAAATTTTATATTTTTGTCAACATACTCAAGTGTCCAGAACTACTGGAAAAAAGTAGAAAAATGATGTTAGAATGCCCTAGTAGGATTCCATGCACCAATTTTAACAAGCAGCCAAAATAAGTGGGTTGATCTCCTATCAGTGATGCAGCTAAAAGTGGTGATTTGATTAATAGGAGATTTTCTGTTGGACACTAGGAAAAACTCCCCCACCTACACTCTGTAACTGAAGGAGTCTAGAGTTTCAGAAGCTTTTAAAAAATGTTTTTCTCTATTATTTTCTTTTCTATGTTTTATATATTGTTTTACTCACCCTTTAGAAGAGAGAGGATAAAATGTGCATGTCTTCTACTTCCTCGCCCCTGATTCCAACAGTTTGGTATAATTCGTTGTATTCTTCTAAAATATCTTTCTAGACACAAGCTAATATGTAATCACTTATGATTTTCTGCAAACAATATAATCATACTATATTGTTATGTGCATTTCTCCCTCATCATTATTAACATCTCTTCATGTCAGTTCATAAAGTTCTATTCCATTCTTTATAATGCAGTAAACTATTACTATATAGCTGTAACTAACCAACATTGATGATTCTCCACATTTTACCTCTTACAAATCATATTAAACATTCTTGAACATATTGAACATATAACTCTAAGCACCAGTGCAAGTAATTCTATAATACAGATCAGTACTGTATGTATCTACTCTTTACCTCCAAATCATCCTCCAAATCTAGTGTACAAATTAATATTCCCACCAACAGTACATGGTATGCCCTTTCCTCATATCCTCACCATCACTGTAGTAAATCTCCAGTGTGACAGGTAAAAAATACTGTTTCAACTTGCATTTCCCTAATCACTAGTGCGACTGAGTATTTTTCTACCTGTTTATTAGACATTTCTTTAAAAAGCATGTCCTTCATCCTCACAACTCTTCTTCTTCAGTGTTCTTTTCACTTAATAAGTTAGGATATACAATATGCTGTAAAATCTAAACTTCAATTTCGAAAACACAGTACACTTAAAATATTTAGGAAGCTTTACAAGTAAAATAAATTCCTAGAATGTTGTCATATACCAGCAAATAAGGTACTGGAAATGCCTTAAATATTAACTAGGTATCAACTTAAGTTAAAAAGAAAAATGTAACTAATTTAAGATTGTAAACTTGTTGAATTTTTTAATAATTTGTTTAATATATTGCCAAACTTGTTTCATCTACACCTCTGCCTTTGTTTTTAAATTTTTTTTAAAAAAATTAATTAATTAATTAATTTATTTATTTATTTTGGGCTGTGTTGGGTCCCCGCTTCTGTGCGAGGGCCCTCTCTAGCTGCGGCAAGCGGGGGCCACTCTTCATCGTGGTGCGCGGGCCTCTCACCATCGCAGCCTCTCTTGTTGCGGAGCACAAGCTCCAGACGCGCAGGCTCAGTAGTTGTGGCTCACGGGCCCAGCTGCTCCGCGGCATGTGGGATCCTCCCAGACCAGGGGTCGAACCCGTGTCCCCTGCACTAGCAGGCAGACTCTCAACCACTGTGCCACCAGGGAAGCCCCCCAATAATCTTTTTTAAAATACTTTTTTGCCCAAAACAAAAACAAATATTCCACATGGAAGGGGACAGGAGTGTATATCCTTTTAAAACATCGAGGGCTACTGTCCTACTTACAGAGCTTTTATATTATCATTATAATACTCTATCTCAGCACTTTCTTAGGAGGGCAGTTGGTATTAATACCTGTTAAATAAATAATCAGTGAATGAATCAGTAAACAAATAAACTCTGAGAACCTCTTTAAATAAATTTATTAAGAAGCTACCATGTGCCAGGTACTATTCTAGCAATGACTCAGTACCTAGCCTCACAATGGTTACGAAGATTGGGCCATGAATTCATCTTTAGAATCACTTTTTCCCAAGTACTAAATACAAATACTACTTTTAAAAAGAAACCCTCTAGGTTCTTGGTATTTAAACTATTTTTCATGGTTTTCAAATGTATCATTCGTTCTGTTAAGAGTTAACCAGATTATGTTTCAGTTTATGCTAATATACTCATTTCATTCACTCCAATTTTTCTACAAAGTATTTCCCTTTTATTTGGAACTGTTCAAAACTTGCTTATTTGTAGGCTAAACTTCAGAGGTGAAGGTAATCTTAATAAGATAACAGCCCCTCCTATGAAAATTCAGAAAACAAACATTTCTGATGATCTCTGATAAATATTAATATTCACTTTAAACATCCTAGAGACTTCCCTGCTGGCACAGTGGTTAAGAATCTGCCTGCCAATGCAGGGGACACGGGTTCGAGCCCTGGTCTGGGAAGATCCCACATGCCACAGAGCAACTAAGCCCGTGCACCACAACTACTGAAGCCCACGTGCCTAGAGCCTGTGCTCTGCAACGAAGAGAAAGCCCACGCGCAGCAATGAAGACCCAACACAGCCAAAAAAAATCCTAAAATGAGTATCAACCACTTACTTCAACATAAAGTTTGGTATACTTTGATGTATGTGAAAATGAATGAGAATAAACTTTTATAATACATGAAGCTTACCATTTTTGCCTATAGTTGATAAATTGTAATACTCACTTACAATAAATTATACAGATAGTCAAAGTTGGTAGGTACTTTGTAGAATGAACTAGGGGAGAGAGCTAGGGAGTGCTTTATTTTAAACATGGTGGTCAGGTCTCACCAAGAAGGTAACATCTGAAGAAAGACTTGCAAGAGACTGAGGCAGGAAACTCTATTCTGGGGGGCAACAGCCTTCCCAGCAAAGGAAACAGCAAATACAAAGAGCCTGAGGTGGGAATGCAGTGTTTTGCAGGAGTAACATCACCAACAGTTGGAGCACAGTACTGGCGGCAAGCTGGAGATGGGAAGGGGGTTCAAAGAGTGTAATGCTTTGTAAGCCGCTGTAAAAGTACTGGTTTTTACTCTGAATGAGATGGAAAACATTTGAAAGGGTTTTGACTTGACTTATATTTTAACACTGTCACTGGCCACTATGTGAAACTAAGACTGGAGGAGAACAAGGGTAGAGAAGCAAGAGACTACTGCAATAATCCAGACAAAAGAGATGGCCTAGAACAGGTGGTAGCAGTGAAGTGGTAACAAGTTATTGGTTTCTGTATATAGTTTGAATGTGGTCAATTGCTGAGGGATTGTGTGTGGGGCTTGAGAGAGATGCAGAGGTTATTTTATTAGCACTGACCTGACTTAAATAGCATTTAAAGAATAGTTGAATAGCAGTGCTTCACTTTTAGAAGGTTCAAAGCATTTTCACTTGCTAAGTATGAAACTTTATGGCCCAAAGTAACAAAAACAAGCCCCTATGTTGGACGTGTGCCCTATCTCTACTGTGACAGTGGTCATACAGGTTTATGTATTCATCAAAATTCACTGAAATTAAAATGGGTGCCTTTTACTGTATGTAAATTTTATCTCAATAAATTTGGTCCTCCCCAAAAAGAAAACAAACTTCTAAAGAAGCTTTACCTCTACCCCTCAACATATGCATGCATTCTGCTTTTCTTTTTCACTTTTTTCTCTTTACTCTCTTAAACCACTCTTTTTCTGCACTCATGAGAATACTATTACTGCTTCTTTGCATTCCTCCATTACAGATTTATCCCGATAGACACAAAATATTTCACCAGGGATAGATTTACAGGCTAACCCATCAGGACACTGTGTGCCAAGAAGCAACTGAACCAAAAGATTCTCCTCAGCAAACACTCATATACAACTTAATCATTTATTCAATAAAACATCCAGCTCCAATTATTTGCCAGGTTCTTTTCTAAGCATTATTTTTATTAGTTCTGAAAGAGCAAATGTTAAGTTATTATGTGTAGTTATACAGCCAGTCCAGTAACTCTACATTAAATATGAATGATTAGTGTAGCATGCACTGTTTCCTCCTCTGCTTATAGCCTTCAAGGTACAATGGACTGACATAACTGCCCCAGCCTAAGCAAAGCAAGCCTAACTATAGAGAGAGATTAGTGGTAGTCTAGAGCTGAGGTGGGAATAGGGAGTGACTTGCAAACAGAAAAGAGGGATCCTTTGGGGGTAATGGTTGCACAACTCTGCACATTTACTGAAAAACACTGAATTGTACATTTACAATGAGTGCATTTTACATGTTAATTATACCTTAATAAAAGGTAGCAATACGACTTCAGGGCAATTTCAGGCAAAACCCAGTTAAGACCGGTAGAGTATACTGTACCAATATTAATTTCCTGATTTTGATCACTGTACTGTTGTTAATTAAGAGAATGTAACTGTCTGTAAAAAATACACACTTAAGTATTCAGGGGTTAAGAGGGACACAACATCTGCAACTTACTAGCAAAAGATTTCAGAAGAAAACTGGAGATAAAAAGGAGAGGAGGATAAAGCAAATTGGTAAAATGTTAACATCTGGGGAATCTAGATGAAAGATATCTGAGAATTCTTTGAAGTTTGAAATTACGTCAAAATAAAAAGTTAAAAAGCAATATCAATTTTGGTTAGTGGAAATATGTTCTTTTTATTTTCTGGAGCTTCAAAATCCAAAAAAAGTTAGGAAGAAAGCTATTCAAAAACTTTGAGGAATCAATCAAAATGCTCATGAACAGCAGTGGTAGAATCAGAAAAAAACTATCAAGAGATTAAAAAAATAAACAGAATGTTTTTATAAGATGTTAAAAGATTCAATGATTACTTTTGCTTCTATAGTATAAAGGTCAAAATGATTTTTCCCTAAATCATGTGTAAATGAAAAAGGTATATAGCTAACTTGCCTGTGGCCAAAAAAGAAAAAGGAAATTGGTAACCCACAGAAGATGAATTATTTAATAAAAATAACAGGTAAGATATTAACCTACTTTTGTTTACAAAAGCTTTCAACATTATCTCACTTAACCTACCAAATTACCTAGCGTAGATATATTTTTCTTCTTTTACAGATGAAGAAGCTAACTTGTCTAAAGGAACACAATAAATGGGTAGGGACTCCACAGTCCCCACTATCCTGAAATTACCAATCCAAAGGCTGTTTTTGCTTATCACAATGCCTCTTTCTAGTAATGACATACCAATAATTAACTCTGACTTTATTTACAAAAGTCTATCCAGAGTACACTGGAAGAAATGTTAGAGTCAGGGTTAGGGTCTTGTATTGATACTTCACTGAAAATTCTTAAATAACAAACACTATCAGTTAATGTGTACTAAACACTATGTTACTTGGGTATTGCACTAAGGATTTTACATATTTTTTTTCAATTAATTCCCAATTCCAAAAACCTATGAGGTGAATACAATTAATAATCCTCATTTTACAAGTGAAGAAAACCAAGGCTTTAAGAAAAATTAAATGAGAATAGCATAGTATCTACTTGAATCGTGAGGAACTGATGACCACTGAATGCCTTTCTAGGCCTCTGAACATTTTTGGAAATAATCTTGTAGAAATTAAAGCTCCTAAAACTATATAAGAACTGTTTATACACTACTGCCAACTACCCAATTCACAGTACTTCACACTATAGCAGTCTGGGGCAAAAGAAGTCCAATCTCCTCCCTCCTTTTGGTCGGCTCCACTCTGCCCAGTATCAAAATGGCTTTTCCATGGCAATATACAACCACATTACATAACTTCAAAAATCTTCATACTCCTAGAACTATTTCGAAAAACGTGTTTTAAAAGTAGTACTGAAGACCAAAGAAGCATGAGAACGAAGCAACATATTTTAACGTGGAGCTGGGTCCTCCCCTAGAATCAATGAAGATATAGTTTACTTTAACCTCCAGGGGAGGAAGGGGGCAAAGCCACACCACTCACCACAATCTCAGACAAGCAAACCAACCAGAAGGGTGCTAGAAAAGGTGGGCAGTAGCTAAATTCAAGTCGGGGGCGGGGGGAGGGAAGGCAGTTCACTCGGTGGCGGGCTTTAGACGACCGAAGAAGGGACAGAGAACAGTTGGTGGCCAGCCCCCCGCTAAAAAAAAGGGTGGGTGCTGGCCGGCTTCTAGGCAGAGCCTGGGGCAACTGTATCCTAGGCCCGGAATATCTACCACGGGGCTTCCGCAGGCTCAGGTTAGAAAGGGGCCTCAGGGAAGGGCTCCCCAGCGGCCGACCGAGCGTTCTGTGGCAAACGTGGAGCCCAGAATGGGCCGAGGCCTCTCTGTGGCGAGCCGTGGAAAGGAAAGGGAAAGTGGGCGACAATGCAAGGAGGAAGGCTCTGGCAGTAGGTCCGGCCTCCACGGGCTCCTACTGGGCCCACTCGTTTTCGAGGCCTTAAAGAAGTGGAGAAACCCAAGCCTCGTGCCCGTGCCCATCCCCTCCCCCACCCCCACCCCCACCCCCACCCCCCCCTTATCCCCATCCCACCCCGGCCCTTTCGCAGGCTCCCCGGCTTTCCCTCCTCCCCCAGCCGAAGTACCCTGTCTCCCGGTTTCCACACGCGTTCAGAGGAGCGAACTCACCCGCCGCTGAGGAAACTGTATTGTCTTCGCGGCCTTCCGGGCTCCAGATTACGAGGGGGTTCCACCAGCTCGAGATTTCTGCGCGCCGCTACCCGGGAGACTAGTGCCGAAGCGCCTACTCTCACAGGCCGCAAACACATCCGCGCTGAGCGGGGAGCTTCTGGAGGTCTTCCTATTGCCCGGCGTGCACTGCGGCTGGGGGCGTGGAGAGGAGGATCATAGAGAAGAGCGTAGGTAGGTAATCGTCACTCTTGGCTCTGAATCACCACGCAGCGGCGAACAACCATAGAGAGGAGCGCCTAATGAGAGCTAGAAAGGCTCGAGCTGTATGTTACGACCCACCCTGCCATTTTTGATTGGAGCTGATTGAATCTTATGATTACGCGACGCCATCTTGAGGTCAAGGTTCCGGCCGGACACTGCGCGAGGGCTGTAAGAGGGTTTCCCACTTTTTGTAGTTTGTGTTTTGGGACTCAGAACGTCGCTCTGAGGCTCTTTGAGGTTCGATGGGCTGATAAGTGGGCCTCACCCAGCACCTCAGAAGAAACCACAAGTGCTAATCCTAGAAAACTTCTGTTAATACCAAGAGATAAGTGGCACAGGCTGCGGTTTTTATGAAGTGCGCACATACGTGCACAAACACAAAGCTTACGCGCGCTGGTAGGGCCAAAGAGGCGGCTAAAACATGTTTGAAGTTCCTAAAACGACCTGTAAAAACATTTAACACAGCTTTCATTCTGTAATGTAAACGTGCTAAAAAGAATTTCACTTATTAGATTATTAGAAATAAACTAATCAGGAATGATTAAGTTATTCAGTTTATGGACTATATGGTCAGTATGTATTTACAGGCCTTTGTTTCCCAACTGCTTGCGTCTCAGAAGGCTTATCACTTATTCAGTATACAGTTATTGTGTCTCTGAGTGCCTGGTGCTGGGAGTATGGTAAATAGGAGGGAGACGTTATCTTTGTTCGGGAAGAGCTGCAAACAGCGCAGAATAGATGACAAACTCTGACCACTGCATATAAAATTGAACATATCTGTATACTTCCTATCCGCTTTTCCTGTTTAATATTACTCTCTAACACTTTTCTTATTTATTTTATGGTTTGTCTGCACATACCCCACTAGAATGTAAACTTAAGGAGTGCGAGTATTGTGTTTTGTTCACTGCTGTGTATCTCCAGTGCCTAGAAGAATGCCTGATACATAGCAAGGGCTCAAAAAATATATGTTGAATGAAGGAAATGATTATACATGGGTACCAACAGAACATAAAATGCAGTGGGAGACTAATGTGAAACGCTAACAGTACCACCATTTGTAAAATTTACATCCATCTGTATTTCGGCTTGCTAGGTTTCTTACCATTAAGAAAGGTTAATAATACCTACTCCCCAGAGCTGTTGCGCGGGTTAAATTAGCTAATGCATGTGAAAATACTTTGTTCAGTAAAGCGCTAGTCAAATGCTAGTTACATTTTGCAAATAAAAAGAGTTTGTGCATTTTTTTTTACAACCACAAGCATAAACAGAAATCCTTTCAGGTTACTCTGTATCATAAAATAAAACCTTAGAGAGGGAAGTTGTCTCAAGCAACAGTTTGCTTTCCTGTAGTTGACATTTGTTGTTTACGTTGACCCAGCATCCATTCCCCAGCCTTTGGTAAAGGCACTCCAAATTTCTTAAAATACACCATCCTTCCACTACTCCAGATCTTTGTAGTTTGGATAGAAAGTCCCAACCTTAGCCAGAACCCTTAGGACATAGGGGTGGACTTATGACCCAATCAGAGGTGGTAATTTAGCCCTTGCATTGTATCGGGCACTATTTTAAGCATCATGCAAACATCAGCAACTTTAAACCTCACAGCCACCGAGGGAAGTAGGAGCTATTGTAATACAGATGAAAAAAAATTAAGTCTTGAAGAGGTTAAATAACTTGCCCAAGATTATAGGAATAGTAGGTAATTGAGAAACCAACCTAGTTACTGAGTCCATGCTCTCAGCCACTACACTATGTGCCTCATCCTATCAGGAATAATGTTTAAAGGGGAGAGGGGGAGGACTCCCTTTTTTCACTTAGCTTACATCTGGGAGGATTTAAACTTAGAACTAGTGGGGATAAAATGAAACCAGCACAGAAGAAAGCAGAGCTAAGAGAAGATGAGAGATTTTTGACAATATCGTTTGAAACCATGGATTCAGCCATTCTTTAAGCCAGTTATGCTTCTAGGCTTCTTGGTACGTAAGCCAATAAATTCCTTTTCCTAAATCAGTTTGAATTGAGTGTTCTATCCCTTCCATGGAAAGAGTCCTAAATAATACATTTATATATCACTTGTAGAGCACAGGCCAAGCCATTCATTTGTAATGATCCTCATCCCCCTCCTGAGGAGTTTTTCTCATAGGCCCTTGCTGAGGAATGTGGCTGTAGATAATTAATTTGGATATTGCTAACTGCATTAAGTACATTCTGGCCTTATTCCTACTGCTGTATCTGAGCCAACTGGTCAGCAAAATATCAGGTGACCTATGAGAAAAACATTCTTTAGCTGGACCAAGCAGATCCTCTCAATTTAAACTGAAAATATAGTGGAGTCAATGAATTGATAGCAAAGGAGAAATGCAGGGATTTCCCTGGCAGTCCAGTGGTTAAGACTCCACGCTTCCACTGCAGGAGGGGCGGGTTCAAACCCTGGTTGGGGAATTAAGATCCCACATGCCAAAATAAATAAATAAAAGAGAAATGCAGTGGTAGGTGAGAAAGTAGGTGAATTACGTCAAAAACAGGTCACTAGAATAGGCACCTTTGTGCCCTGGATTGAGAAGAGGAAATTATTGGAATTCTTATCAAGGCACCTGAGCTGTCATCAGAGCTGCTGGAGCTAAGGTGGTATCCTGATGAAGCTTTATTCTCCCAAAGGCCTACCCACGTAGCTTCCTGTATGATAGTCATCTGTTTGTCACATAGTTTCCGTATTACACGTTGAGTTCCCTCAAGGAAGGGACCATGTGTTTATTCATTTTTAAATTGCCAAGCTAGATACGTAGATTTTTAAAAATCACAGCATATCTTTAAAACATAGGAAAATAGTTTTAAACAACCAGATAATCAGTTTTTCTCTACATCTCTGCCTAGAGCTCCAATTTAGGCTACTTTGTCATCAAGATCTAGACTTTATGTGAATTCAAACTGCTGTCACTTGGCATTATTAAAATATATATATAATTATAGAAGATAGAGATATCCTTGTGTTAGGTCTTCTAAAATTATCAAAAAACAAGTAATAACATTGGGTGGAAGAGGAAATGGGTATAAAAAAGGGCAGTCTTCTATATGAAATGATGAATTAGACTATACATTGGGATATAAAGAAGAGATAGTCAGGTAGCCTTGAAAAATGGAGGGTTTGTTAAAATGTAATGATAGAAATATGCAAAGTATTAGTAGCACCACTTAAGCTAGCCTGAGGATCTGGGGAAGTCAGGGAAGGCTTCTAGGGGGAAGTATTATCCTGAGCTATGTTTAACTAGGACTGCAGAGGGAGGACAAATAATAAGATATGAAAATTGTTACCATTTATTAGTAATCATAGAAATGCTAATACCATAGTGAGATATCATTTTAAAGTCATTTCATTGGTACAAAATAAGAAGTCTAATAATACAAGGATGTAGAATAACAGGAACACTTAGGGACTGCTGGTGGAAATGTATATTGATAGAACTATTTTAGTATAACCTAGAAAAATAAAGCATGTGCTTTGCCTAAGACCCAGCAGTTCCACTCTTAATTTTATAGAGAAACCTTTGCATATATGCACCAGAACACATGTTCAAGAATGTCCATGGCACCATTGTTCATAAAGGAAAAAAATAATGGAAAGTACTCAAATGTCTGACAGGAGAGTATACATATTTTCAAAAATTCACATAATGAGCATTTTATAAAAATAGAATGAATAAACTACAGTTACACACATGATGTGTTGAGTAAAAAAAGTCATAAGTCTGTATATTGTATGATACCATTACTATCAAAATTTAAAAATGGTATATGTAAGAACCTGGGACTTCCCTGGTGGTCCAATGGTTAAGAATCTGTGCTTCCACTGCGGGAGGCACGAGTTCGATCCCTGGTTAGGGAACTAAGATCCCACATGCCACGTGGCACGGCCAAAAATTAAAAAAAAAAAAAAAAAAAAGATACAAAAAGGGCTTCCCTGGTAGTGCAGTGGTTAAGAATCCACCTGCCAATGCAGGGGACACGGGTTTGAGCCCTGGTCCGGGAATATCCCACATGCCTCAGAGCAACTAAGCACATGCACCACAACTACTGAGCCTGCGCTCTAGAGCCTGCAAGCCACAACTACTGAGCCCACGTGCCACAACTACTGAAGCCCGCACGCCTAGGGTCCATGCTCCGCAACAAGAGAAGCCCCTGCTCACCGCAACTAGAGAACGCCTGCATACAGCAACGAAGACCCAACGCAGCCAAAAATAAATAAATAAAATAAAACATTTTAAAAATGGTATAAGTAAGAATCTATTGTTTAAAAAAACTTGGTAAAACTATACTTTAAAAAAAATTAATGAAAAATTCAGGGTAGTGGTTACCTCTTGGAATTACTATTTCCCTTTTGGAGAGAGCAAAGGTGGAGATTGGAAAAGAACATATAGGTAGCCTCAATGTTTTGTTCTGTTTAATGTTTTTTTTCTTTTGTTATACATTTATTTATTTATTTACTTATTTTTGGCTATGTTGGGTCTTCGTTGCTGCGCACAGGCTTTCTCTAATTGTGGTGAACGGGGGCTACTCTTTGTTGCGGTGCGCGGGCTTCTCATTGTGGTGGCTTCTCTTGTTGCGGAGCACGGGCTCTAGGCACGCGGGCTTCAGTAGTTTCAGCACACAGGCTCAGTAGTTGTGGCTCGCGGGCTCTAGAGCACAGGCTCAGTAATTGTGGCACACGGGCTTAGTTGCTCCGCGGCATGTGGGATCTTTCCGGACCAGGACTTGAACCCATGTCCCCAGCATTGGCAGGCAGATTCTCAACCACTGCACCACCAGGGAAGCCCAGAAATCTGGCTTTAAAACTGCTGCATTGTATTCCATAATACGGTTGTGTCATAAAGTCTGGACTAGAAAGTTTTCAAAAACAAGAAACAAACAACTCACTCAACCTGGCTTAGCCAGTAAGGAAATGTACTGGCCCATTCAGCAGAAAGACTAGCTAGGCTGCCCTTCAGGGCTAAGTGATCCAGAACCTCAATAATTTTATCAAGAATGAGGTTTTTCCTGTCTTTATTTTTTCCTACCTCTCTGCTCTACCATCTACAATGGGGGCCTTGTTCTAAGGCTAGCTCCCCTCATGGTCATACATGGCTACTTTGAGCCCACGTGCTTTTTAATTTAGGAGAAAGTATAAGTGGATTTCAGAAGTTCTTTTTTTTTTTAATTTTATTGAAGTATAATTGATTTACAATGTTTTGTTAATTTCTGCTGTACAGCAAAGTGATTCAGTTATACATATATATATATATATTTTCGTATTCTTTTCCATTATGGTTTGTCACAGGATATTGCATGTAGTCCCCTGTGCTATGCAATAGGACCTTGTTGTTTATTCATTCTATGTATAATAGTTTGCACCTGCTAATCCCAAACTCCCAATCCTTCCCTCCCCCACCTCCACCCGCCTTGGCAACCACAGTCTGTTCTCTGTGTCTGTGAGTCTGTTTCTGTTTCATAGATATGGTCATTAGCGTCATATTTTAGATTCCACTTATAAGTGATGTCATACAGTATTTGTCTTTCTCTTTATGATTTTTTAAAAAATTTATTTTTGGCTGTGTTGAGTCTTTGTTGACGGGGGATTCTCATTGTGGTGGCTTCTCTTGTTGCAGAGCACGGGCTCTAGGTGAGTGAGCTTCAGTAGTTGTGCCACACAGGCTCAGTAGTTGTGGCTTGTGGGCTCTAGAGCACAGGCTCAGTAGTTGTGGCGCAGGGGCTTAGTTGCTCCGTGGCATGTGGGATCTTCCTGGACCAGGGCTCAAACCCGTGTCCCCTGCATTGGCAGGCGGATTCTTAACCACTGCGCCACCAGGGAAGTACTCTCTTTCTGATTTACTTCGCTTAGTATGATAGTCTCTAGGTCCATCCATGTTGCTGCAAATGGCATTATTTCATTCCTTTTTATGGCTGAGTAATATTTCCATGTTTTATATATATATATAACATATATATATATGTTATATATATATATATATAACATATATATATATATATATCACATCGTCTATCCATTCATCTGTCAATGGACATTTAGGTTGTTTCCATGTCTTGGCTATTGTAAATAGTGCTGCTATGAACATATGAACATAGGGGTGCATGTATCTTTTCAAATTATAGTTTTGTCTGGGTATATGCCCAGGAGTGGGATTGCTGGATCATATGGCAGCTCTATTTTTAGTTTTTTAAAGAACCTCCATACTGTTCTCCATAGTGGCTGTATCAATTTACATTCCCACCAACAGTGCAAGAGGGTTCCCTTTTCTCCACACCCTCTCCAACATTTATTATTTGTAGACTTTTTAATGATGGCCATTCTGACTGGTGTGAGGAGGTACCTCATTGTGGTTTTGATTTGCATTTCTCTAATAATTAATGATGTTGAGCAGCTTTTCATGTGTTTCTTGGCCATCTGTATGTCTTCTTTGGAGAAATGTCTATTTAGGTCTTCTGCCCATTTTTTGATTGGGTTATTTGTTTTTTTGTTATTGAATTGTATGAGCTGTTTGTATATTTTGGAAATTAAGCCCTTGTCGGTCACATCGTTTGCAAATGTTTTCTCCCAGTTCGTAGGTTGTCTTTTCATTTTGTTTATGGTCAGAATTTCTTCCAGAAGGTCAAGAGAGAACTTTCTAGAAGCCCCAGGAACCTGAATTGAATCACATCCTAAACTAAGATTCTTGTTCTTGCCTAAAATAATAATTGGCAAGATAGATGCAAATACCCTTAGAAAATCAAGCCTATCCCTTGACATAAGAGTGAGGTTGGCTTTCTCTGAAATCTAAGGTCTGTGCTGGGGAAATGTGGATATTTGAACAAAATTAGAATTATGTTAGAAAAGAGAAGGAGGGAAATGGATACTGAGAAGGCAACCATAGTCTACTATACAGTTTTTTTTTTTAATTTTTTATTTATTATTTATTTATTATTTTTATTTTTGGCTGTGTTGGGTCTCCGTTTCTGTGTGAGGGCCTTCTCCAGTTGCGGCGAGTGGGGTCCACTCTTCATCGCGGTGCGCGGGCCTCCCACTATCGCGGCCTCTCTTGTTGCGGAGCAGAGGCTCCAGACGCTCAGGCTCAGTAGTTGTGGCTCACGGGCTCAGTTGCTCCGTGGCATGTGGGATCCTCCCAGACCAGGGCTCGAACCCGTGTCCCCTGCATTGGCAGGCAGACTCTCAACCACTGCGCCACCAGGGAAGCCCCACAGTTTTTTTTTAATCATTTATTTATGAACATTTGTTTACAATTTGTATGCATTTAAACAGTCCTGCAATTACCATCTTTATACATGTTTCCTTCAAAATACGTGTCCATAATTCTCTAGGACTGATACCTAGGAGTGGAAAGGAAAGGTGGAAGGGTATGCTAATTTCTAAATTTGAATAGATACTACCAAGTAGTTCTTCAAAGGGGCTATACCAATTACTTTTCTACAAATAGTTTAAACTTAAATACACATGTATACATATACATATATATACACACGCATCTAATGGGGGACAATGACATTTAATTTAGTTTAACTTACATTTCCCTGACTTCCCCTAGTGAAGGTATCTTATCCTACAACCGTTATCTCAGCCTGTTCCCCACCAATTCAATGAAACTATGCCTACTTTTTTGCTAAGTCCAATGGACGTTTCTTAGTCTTTTTTTTTTGGCCTTGCGGTATGGCATGTGGGATCCTATTTCTCTGACCAGGGATGGAACCCACGCCCCCTGCATTGGAAGCACAGAGTCTAAACCACTGGACCACCAGGGAGGTCCTAGCCTTTATCTTATTTTACTCCTCGAGTATTTAACACCTCTGACCACTACCTTTTTTTTTTTTGACCGCGCCACACAGCTTGTGAGATCTCAGCTCTCTGACCAGGGATTGAAGGCAGACCAAGGCAGTAGAAGCGCCGAATCCTAACCACTAGGTCACCAGGGAACTCCCTGACCACTACCTTTGACAAATCCTTTTTCCTTGGTTTCCATGTCCCAGACTCTTCCTCTTAGCACACTGCTTCCTCCTTCTCAATCTGCTTCGGAGGGTCCTCTTCTTATGCTCGTATCTTAAAATGTTGATCCTCCTCAGTGTCCTGTTGCAGGCATTCCTCTCTTCTTACGCTACGTGATTCCACAGCCGACTCATCTACTCTTAGGGCTTCAACAATAAATCTACATATATAGATCTATTCCCAGATCTATATCTGTAGCCTAGATCACATGAATTCCCTTCTCTTACTGGCCAGCTACCTACTGAATATCTCCGTTAGGATATTTCCTGGGCACCTCAAACCCAACTTAGGCAACACTACACTCATTATTGTCTCCTCTGTTGTTTTGTTTTTTTTTTTTTTTAAAGTAGAATTCACATAAAATTCACAATTTTAAACATTCTTAGGTCTACAATTCAGTGGCGTTTAGTGTATTCACAGTGTTGTACAACAATCACCACTAATTCCAGAACATTTTCATACCCCCAAATAAAACACTGTACATTGAGCAGTTACTCCCTATTACCTGCTCCCCACAGCCCCTGGCAACCACTAATCGGCTTTTTGTTTCTATGGATTTGCTTATTCTGAGCACTTCCTATAAACAGAAATATAGAATATGATTTGCGCTTGGCTTCTTTCACTCAACATGTTGTGAAGTTTCATCCATTTAAACCATGTGACAGTACTTCATTCCTTTTTATGGCTGAATAACATGCTGTTGTATGGATATGCCAGATTTTATTTATCCATTTATCAGTTGATGGACATTTGAATTGTTTCCACTGTGAATAATGGTACTATATACATTTGTGTACAAATTTTGTTTGAACATATATTTTCCATTCTCTTGGCTACATCTCTGAGAGTGGAAATGTGGGATTATATGGTAGCTTTATGTTTAACATTTTAAGGAAATATCAAACTGTTTTCCGCAGCAGCTACACCATTTTACATCCCCACCAGCAAAGTTTGAGGATTCCAATTGCCAGTACTTGTTTTTCTCTGGGGTTTTTCCCTAATTATACCTGTCCTAGTGGATGTGAAGTGGTATCTCATTGGGTTTTGATTTGCACTTCTCTAATGAGCATCTGTCCCTGTGCTTGTTGGCCATATGTATATCTTATTTGGAGAAACGTCTATTTACATCCTTTGCCCTTTTTAAATTGGGTTATTGACTTTTTTACTTACTTACTTTATTTATTTATTTATTTATTTTTGGCTGCATTGGGTCTTCGTTGCTGTACGCATGCTTTCTTTAGTTGTGTCGAGTGCGGGCTGCTCTTCATTGCGGTGCACGGGCTTCTCACTGAGGTGGCTTCTCTTGTTGCGGAGCTCACAGGCTCTAGGTGTGTGGGCCTCAGTAGTTGTGGCACGCAGGCTCAGTAACTGTGGCTCACGGGCCTTAGAGCTCAGGCTCAGTAGTTGTGGCGCACAGGTTTAGTTGCTCTGCGGCATGTGGGATCCTCCCAGACCAGGGCTTGAACCTGTGTCCCCTGCATTGGCAGGCAGGTTCTTAAGCACTGTGCCACCAGGGAAGCCCCCTATTTGACTTTTTATTATTAAGTTTTAAGAATTCTTTATGTATTCTGAATATTAGACTCATCAAATATATGATTTGCAAATTTTTTTTCCATTCTGTGAGTTGTCTTTTCACTTTCTTTACAGCATCCTTTGATGCACAAAATTTTAAATTATGATGAAGTCCAATTTACCTTTTGTTTGTTTGTTTGTTTGTGCTTTTGGTGTCATATTTAAGAAACTGTTGCCAAATCTAAGGTGCCTTAGTGTGTTCAGGCTTCTATAGTGAAATACCACAGACTGGGTAGCTTCATGAACAGCAGAAATTTACTGCCCACAATTCTGGAGGATAGAAGGCAACATCAGGGTGTGAGCATGGCCAGGTGAGAGCACCCCTCCTAGTTGCAGACGTATGTCCTCACATGGCAGAAGGGGGCTAGAAAGCTGTGTGGGATCTGTTCTATAAGAGCACGAATCCCATTCATGAGGGCTCCACCCTCATGACCTAATCACCTCCTACAGGCCCCACCTATCAATATCCTATTAATACCATCACCTTTGGGGATTAAGATATCACCACGTGAATTTTGGGGGAACATAAACATTCAGACCTTAGCACAAATTCATGTGGATTTATACCTGTATTTTTACTTTTTTTTTGGCCACACAGCAGGCCTTGTGAGATCTTAGTTCCCCAATCAGGGATTGAACCCAGTCCCATTGCAGTGCAAGCGCCAAGTCCTCACCACTGGACTGCCAGGAAATTCCTATTATACTTATATTTTTAATAAAAGTTTTGTTGTTGTAGCTTTTACATTTAAGTCTTGGATTCATTTGAGTTAACTTTTGTATATGTTGTAATATAGGGGCCCAAATTCCCTAGGTCTCTTCTTTTGCATGTGGATATCCAATTATCCCAGCACCACTTGTTGAAAGACTATTCTTTCCTCCATTGAATAGTCCTGGAACCCTTGTAGAAAATCAATTGACAGTAGATGGGTGGGTTTAATTATAGACTCTCAATTATATTCCTTTGATCTATACTTCTAGCCTTATACCAGTACCACACTGCTTTGATCATTGTATCTTTGTAATAAGTTTTGAAGTCAGGAAGTGTGAGTACTCCAGCTTTGTTCTTTTTAGGACTTTCAAGATTGCTACTTGGGGTTCCTTGCAATTCCACATGAATTTTAAGATCAGCTGTCCACTTCTACAGAAAAAAGTGTTTGGAATTTTGATAGAAATTTCATTGAATCTGTAGATCAATCTGGGGAGTATTGCCATCATAACAATATTAAGTCTTTCAATCCATGAACACAGGATATCTTTCCACTTACTCATGTCTTTAATTTTTTTTTAATTTTTATTTATTTTTTGGCTGTGTTGAGTCTTCATTGCTATGCGCGGGCTTTCTCTATTTGCGGTGAGCAGGGGCTATTCTTCGTTGTGGTGCACAGGCTTCTCACTGTGGTGGCTTCTCTTGTTCTGGAGCACAGGCTCTAGAGTGTACAGGCTTCAGTAGATGCAGCGCATGGGCTCAGTAGTTGTGGCATGCGGACTCTAGAGTGCAGGCTCAGTGGTTGTGGCACACGGACTTAGTTGCTCCATGGCATGTGGGATCCTGGACCAGGGATCGAACCCGTGTCCCCTGCATTGGCAGGCAGATTCTTAACCACTGCTCCACCAGGGAAGTCCTATGTCTTCTTTAATTTCTTTCAATAACATTTTGTTGTTTTCACTGTATAAGTCTTGCATCTCCGTGGATAACTTTATTCCAAGGTAGTTTTATTCTTTTTGATGCTATTGTAAGTGGAATTATTTTCTCCTGAGACCATAAAACTCCTGGAAGAAAACATAGCTGGTAAACTACTTGACATCAGTCTTGGCAATGATGTTTTGGATCTGACACCAAAAACAAAGGCAACAAAAGCAAAAATAAACAAGTAGGACTTCATGAAGCTAAAAGGTTTCTGCACAGCAAAAGAAACCATCCATGAAATTAAAAGGTAACCTACTGAACGGGAGAAAATATTTGCAAATCATATATCTGATAAGGGATTAATATCCAAAATACATAAAGAACTCATACAACTCAATAACAACAACAAAAACAGATATAATTCAAAAATGCACAGAATATCTGAATAGACATTTTTCCAAAGAAGACCCTACAGATGGCCAACAGGTACATGAAAATACGCTCATCACTAATCATCAGGGAAATGCAAATCAAAACCACCTCACCATCACCTCACACCTGTTAGAATAGCTATTATCAAAAAGATGAGGGATAACAAATATTAGTGAGGATGTAGAGAAAAGGGAGCCCTTGTGCACTGTTGGTGGGACTGTAAATAGGTGCAGCCACTATGGAAAACAGTATGGAGTTTCCAAAAAAATTAAAAGTAGAACTACCATAGGATCCAGCAATTCCACTTCTGAGTATTTATTGGAAGAAAATGAAAACACTAATTCAAAAAGATATATGCACCCCCATGTTCACTGCAGCATTATTTACAATAGCCAAAATATGGAAACAACCTAAATGTTCATCGATGGATGAATGGATAAAAAATATGTGAAATACATAAATAATGGTATATTGTTTAGCCATAAAAATAATGAAATTTTGCCACTTGTGACAACATGGATGGACCTTGAAGGCACTATGCTAGGTGAAATAAATCAGACAGAGAAAGATGAACACTGTATGCTCCCACTTTTGTGTGGAATCTAAAAAACAAAAGAAAACAGAACCAAGCTCCAAGATACAGAGAATGGATTGGTGGCTGCCAGAGGTGGAGATTGGGGGGTGGGCAAAATGGGTGAAGGGGGTCCAAAGTACAAACTTTTAGTTATAAAATAAATAAATCATGGGGATGTAATGTATTGAATACAACATTGTGACTATAGTAAATAATACTGTATTGCATATTTGAAAGCTTAAAGTAAATCTTAAACTTTTTCACTATAAGAAAAAAAATTGGGGCAATTCCCTATAGGTCCAGCGGTTAGGACTCTGCGCTTTCACTGTCGAGGTCTCAGGTTCGATCCCTAGTTGACTGGGGAACTAGGATCCCACAAGCTGCGTGGTGTAGCCAAAAATAAATACATAAATAAAAAGAAAGAAAAATTTGTAACTATATATGGTGATAGATATTAACTAGACTTATTGTGGTGATTATTTTACAATGTATACACATATCCAATCATTATGTTGTACACCTGAAACTAATATAACGTTATATGCCAATTATGCCTAAATTTTAAAAAATGAGTTGGGAAGTGTTCCCTCTTCTATCCTCTGGAAGAATTTGTGTAGAATTGGTATTGTTTCTTCCTTAAGTGTTTGGTAGAATTCAGTAGCAAAGCCATCTGGTCTTGGAATTGTCCTTGTGACTAAATTTTAGTTTAGTTTTAAACTAAAATTCATCTTAATAGATAAAGGGTTATTCCAGTTATGTTTTTCCTTGAGTCATGTTTGGCAGTTTGTGTCCTTTAAGGAATTGGCCATTTCTTGTAAGTAGTTGAATTTATAATAACATAAAGTTATTAATAATATTTCTTTATTATTCTTTTACTATATTAGGATTTGTAGTGATTTTCGTTTCCATTTCTGTAACAGTATTTGTGTCTTTTCTCTCTTTTTGGGGTAAGTCTAGATATAAATTTATCAATTTTTAAAAATCTTGTCAAAGAACCATCTTTTGGATTATTTTCTCTATTGTTTTCTATGTCATCGTTTCTGCTCTGATCTTAATTATTTTCTTCTCTCTGTTTATTTTAGATTTAACTTGCTCTTGTTCTCTAGTTCCATAAGATGATGGCCTAAATAATTGCTCTGAGACCTTTATTCTTTTCTGAGACAAGCATTATATCCTACAAATTTATCTCTAAGCATTGTCTTTATTTGTTGTGTTTTCATTTTCTTTCAGCCCAGAATACTTTCTAATTTCCCTTGTGGCTTCTTTGACCAAAGTGTTGTTTAGAAGTGTATTGTTTAATTTCCAAATATTTAGGGATTTTCCAGTTATATTTCAGATACAGATTTCTAGCTAATTCCATTGTGGTTAGAGAAAACACTTTATATGATTTCAATACTTTTAAATTTATTGAGATTTATTTTAGTGCCTAACATGATCTATCTTGGTGAATGGCCTGTGTGCACTTGAAAAGAAGGTATATTTTTCTGTCGTTGGGAATGCCAAGTTGGTTGATAATGTTGTTCAAGTCTTCCCTATTCTTACTGATTTCCTTCCTACTTGTATTAATTACTGTCAGGAGTATAGAAATCTCCAACTCTATTTGTGGATTTGTCTATTCCTCCTTCCAGTTCTTTCAATTTTTGCTTTATGTATTTTGAAGTTCTGTTATTAGGTGAATGCATATGTCCTCTTGATGAAATGTCTCTTTCTAAACCTGATAATATTTCTTATTCTAAAATTTTCTTTGTCTGATATTAATGTGGCCATTGCAGATTTGTTTTGATTAATGTTTTCATAATATAACTTTTTCAATCCTTTTACTCTATGTCTTTACCCTTCAAGTGTGTTTCTTGTAGATGGCATACAGTTGGACCTTGCTTTTTTTATCCAGTTGGACAATTTTTGCCTTTTCACTGCAGTGTTTAAACCATTTACACTTAATGTGATTTTCTTCATGGCTGGGTTTACATATGCCATCTTGCTATTTGTTTTCTACTTGTTCTGTATGTCCTTTACTCCTTTTCCCATCTTATCTTATTTTGGATTGAGTACATTTTATTATTCAATTTTCTTGCTAACATTGGCCTATCTGCTATACATCTTGTTTTGTTTTTTAGTTGATCTGGGGTTCACAATATATATGGCTAACTTATCATACTCTAACTTCAAAAAATGTAATACCATTTATATAGAATTTACCACTGCATACTTCCATGTTCTCTCCCATCCTTTGTACTATTATTTTCCTACATTTTACTTTATAAACTATGTTATAAACTCCATGATACATTGTTATTGTTTTTATTATAAACAATTATCTTTTAAAAATATTTTAACAATGGGAAAAATATTTTTATATTTATCCATATATTTGACAATTCCATCATTCTTCATTATTTTGTATCTATCTAAATTTCCCTCTAGTATCATATCCTTTTGCCTGAATAATGTTCTTTATCATTTCTTGTAGTGCAGGTCTGCTTATTATGAATTCTCTGTGATTACTTTTGTTTGAAAAAGTCTTTATTTTGCCTTCATTTATAAAAAACATTTACTAGTAAGGAATTCTAGATTGACAGGTTTTTTTTCATTCATTACTTTTAAGATGTTGCTACATTGTTCCCTGGCTTACATGATTTTTGATGAGAAGTCTGCTATCATTATTTTTTCCCCTCTCTGTTATATATCTTTTTTTCTCTTGGGCCATTTTCAAGATTTTCTCTTTATCACTCATTTTCAGCAATTTGATTATAAGGACCTTGCTGTGGTTTTCTTCATATCTTTTCTGCTTGGGGTTCACTGAACTTCCATCTGTGGGTTTATAGGTTTCATCAAATTTGGAAAACTTTTGGCCATTTATTTCTTGAAATATTTTTCTGTCCTTTCTCTTGCTCTCCTTTCCTTTTGTGACTTTAATTACACATATACTAGATTGCTTGATATTGTTCCACAGATTGCTGATGCTCTGTTCATTTTTTTTTCCAGCCATTTTTCTTCCAGTGTTTCATATTCAGTACCTTCTATGGCTATGTTTTCCACCCTCTGTGGTGTTTAATCTGTTGTTAATCCTATACAGTATATCTTTCATTTGAGATAGTGTATTTTTTTTTAATTAAACAATTTTTTGGGGCTGTGTTGGGTCTTCATTGCTGCGCGCGAGCTTTCTCTAGTTGCGGCGAGCAGGGGCTCCTCTTTGTTGCGGTGCGTGGGCTTCTCATTGCAGTGGCTTGTCTTTATTGTGGAGCTCGGCTCTAGGCATGTGGGCTTCAGTAGCTGTGACACACAGGCTTAGTAGTTGTGGCTTGTGGGCTCTAGAGCACAGGCTCAGTAGTTGTGGTTCATGGGCTTAGCAGCTCTGCGGCATGTGGGATCTTCCTGGACCAGGGATCGAACCCATGTCCCCTGTATTGGCAGGCAGATTATTAACTACTGCGCCACGAGGGAAGTCCTCTAGTACCTTTTTAACAGAGAAAAAAGTTTTAATTTGTTAACATCTAATTTTATCAATTTTCTCTTTTATGAATTGTGCTTTTGCTATCATGTCTAAGAACTCTTCACCTAGCCTAGATCTTGAAATTTTTCTCATATGTTTTCTTCTTAAAGTTTTATAGTTTTGCATTTTACTTTTAAATCTATGATCAGTTTTGAATGAATTTTTGTATAAGGTATGAGGTTCAGGTTGAGGTTATTTTTTGCTTATTTTTTGTCCAGTTACTCCAGCACCATCCTTCCTCTAGGATAGAGGAAAGACTTATCCTTCCTGTAAATGAATTGCTTTTGCAACTTTGTCAAACATTAGTTGAGTGCATTTCTCAAAGTTGAGAAATAGGGAAGGAAACAAGGTCCTGAGCATGCTATTTGACTCCAAGATTGAGATTTGCCAGAAATTATAATCACCAGATTGTTCAGTTATGTGAGCCAGTACATTTCTTTTATTGATTAAGGCAGTTCGATTTGCAATTTCTGCCTTAACTACTGTAAGGAAAATATAGCTCATAGGTCAGTGGACTCAATCATAATATGATGAAATATATTATCATATTTAAAAACTACCAACCAGAGTAGAGTAAGTAATCCATTTAAGTATAGAAAAAGCAAAGTTCTCTTAGTAAAATATAGGATTGCCTCTTTTGGACACTTGTTATTTTGCAGTCCAACATCCCACCTCCTTTCCTATTTGTAGGTAGTCTCCCACTATATCATGCCTCCTACTCCAGAACTCAAGAGAAAAGATCCTCCCTCTCTCCACTTTCCTTACATCCAGGCCACAAATACGTGATCCAAGTAGATTTCCTGCCTAGGATTTTGAAGCTTGAGAGATATATAAAGATGCAGAGACAGTTAAGAAATTTTTCACAGCAGCACTGCTGTATTAGTTTTCTGTGGCTGCTGTAACAAATAACCACAAATTTATTGGCTAAAACAACATAGATTTATTATCTTACAGTTTTACATGTCAGAAGTCAGATATAGGTATCACTGGGCTGAAATCGAGTTGTTGGCAGGACTGTGTTCCTTTCCGAGGCTGTAGGGGATAATCTGTTTCCTTACCTTTTCTAACTCTGAGAGGCTCCCAGCATTCCTTGGCTCATGGTACCCTTTCTCCATTTTCAAAGTCAGCAACTCTGGCTCCTTCTGTCATCATATCTGTCTTTGACCACAGCTGGGAAAGGTTCTCTGCTCTGTGATTAAATTGGGCCCCCCTGGATAATGCAAGCTAATCTTCCTATCTCAAGGTCCTTAACCTTATGGGATGAACATAAACACACTACTATATATAAGATAGATAACCAACAAGGACCTGCTGTATAGCACAGGGAACTCTACTCAATATTCTGTGATAACCTATAGGAGAAAAGAATGTAAAAAATAATGAATATATGCATATGTATAACTGAATCACTTTGCTGTGCACCTGAAACTAACACAACATTGTAAATCAACTATACTCCAATAAAATTAAAATATTAAAAAAAAAGAAACAGGACCTCCACAGCGGTCCAGTGGTTAAGACTCCACGCCGCCCCTGCAGGGGGCGCGGGTTTGATCCCTGGTCGGGGAACTAAGATCCCATATGCCGCACAGTATGGCCAAAAAAACAAAAACAAAAAAATATAAACCATATATACACATACATATACATACACACACACACACACACACACACACACATATATATACATAAAGAAACAAACAAACAAAAACTCTGAAGCAGGTGCAGCTGCCAAAGAATGAGCAGCGACCTGCCGGCCTCTTCTTCCTGCTCCTGACGATGACAGTGGCAATCCTTTCCCCAGAGCTCCAGTTCCCTTACCCCGCCAGTCCTCACCCTAGTCCAAGGTGCTGTACGTGGCGGGGCCCCAGAAGTGCCCAGTTTTGAGTGACTGATGAAAAGAACTAACAAAGCCTGGGGCAGTGGCTCCACCTGCTGAGGTCTGGGGCCGGGCATCCCTCCCTGAAATGAGGGCTACTGGTCTCTGACGAGATGAACACAGAAATCGAAAGGAAGCATCTAGAAACTTTTATAGCAATTTGGCAGAGTCATTTTATTTCCTTTGAATCTAATAATAATTTTTTTTAATTGAAAAAAAAAGGTCCTCAATCTTAGTCACATGTGCAAAGTCCCTTTTGCCATGTAGTGTAACGTGTATACAGGTTGTCGGGGTCTGGATGTGGACATATTTGGAAGACTATTATTCTGCCTACCACAGTTGCCATCACTGAGAACGCAGTGGTGGCAGTAGCATAGAATGTACTGGAAAACATCTTCGGGGAGATGGTGCTAATGATGGTGTCCCACCTTGACCTCCTATGGTGAGAATTTGGTTGTGATTCCACCTAACTGCCTCCCTTGACTAGTTTTTGAGCCAGGTTTCCCAAACTTCTCAACAATTCTAAGATACCTTATAGCCTTCCAATAAAATAACTTCTTAATTACACAGAGTGAATTTCCAAGCTCTGTCTTAGTGGATAGCCATGTAATGTCAAGTAGAAAGGTAACTTTATTTATTTTTTTATTTTTTTATTTTTTTGGTTGCGTTGGGTCTTCGTTGCTGCGCGCGAGCTTTCTCTAGTTGCGGTGAGCGGGGGCAACTCTTTGTTGCGGTGCGGGGGCTTCTCATTGCGGTGGCTTCTCTTGTTGCGGAGCATGGGCTCTAGGCACGTGGCCTTCAGTAGTTGTGGCTCACAGGCTCAGTAGTTGTGGCTTGCGGGCTCGAGAGCACAGGCTCAGTAGTTGTGGCGCACGGGCTTAGTCACTCCATGGCATGTGGGATCTTCCCGGACCAGGGCTCGAACCCGTGTCTCCTGCACTGACAGGCAGATTCTTAACCACTGCACCACCAGGGAAGTCCAGAAAGGTAACTTTAGAGGAATTCAATTATTCTGGTTCCATGGGTAGAGACTATCTCTAATAGGAGGTCTATACATGTTAGCCTTTTATCATAAATATTCAATTGATTTGAATACTTCCCTCTTGTTCTGATTCTATACTCACCAAGCACTTTTTCAATAGGTTTCTCCTCTAGGACTATTATCAGAGGAACAAATGTGCTGTGTTAATTTTGAGCATTCCAGTCTGCATAATAGTAATATGTCATTGTAAACTATTGGCTTGGCATCCTCAGCCTGGTAAACTTAGTGTGTGTCTACCGCTAAGAGATGGATCCATCTAGGTGGGTGATAAAATCAAGTTTCTGTGTCTGCCAGGCCGAAGGGTGGATCTGGGCTCTGACAAACTTACCAAGGAAATGAATGCCATCCCTTAGCACCATTTGGGAAACAGACAGCTTAATCCACACAGGATACCTGGATGTAGCCACACAATTTAGGAGTGTGTATTTTAATAGCTGAAGACCAGTGGTGTGTGTGTGTGTGTGTGTGTGTTTGTACTGAGGACTCCTTTTATGGGGGAAGTTGAAGGGGACAAACCTGAAAACCTTTCTTCTACTTGTTTTGTATGTCCTGTTGTGGTTAAGACCTTTAAAATGCTGTGTTGAGTGACCTAAGGAAATTATTAAGTCCAAAAGCTTGGTTTGCTTACTTTGTAGATTCTACTTTCCAGTCACCTTTTACTTTATTCATTTTTTTCTAATTAAAAATTTTAAAATTTTATTTTATATGGTGAGATATGCAAATGAGAAAGTATGAAAAACATATACATTGTTTAAAGCAAAAGTATCAAGTGAACATTAGTGCAACCACCACAAAGGTCAAGAGTAGAACACTGCCTGTGACTTTCTGTTTGAATAAAAAAAAAAAAAAGAAGAGTGGAACACTGCCAACAAACACCCAGATGTCCTTCATGTGCCCTGATACATATGGGCTCCTCCCTGAGCTAACCACTAGCTTGACTGTTCTTTTTTGTATAATGGCTCATAATATGGCAAATTGGCCATCCTACTGGAAACAATGAAAAATGCTGGTAAAATAGTGAAGAGTCAATAAGAAGACCAGGAAAAATCAGACCAAAATCTAGGTGAAGGCAGGATCCAGAGAGTAAATAGAGCAATGATGTTACTTTTACCCTAGGGCACATGTCTTACTTGAGAACTTAAACTTTTTTTTTTTGTCTTTCTCTTATAGCTTTTTTTTTTTCATATCCTGTTTTATTCTTTTATTGTTTTCAGGGCTCCTTGAAAATATATAATTTTTATTTTATTTATTTATGTATTAAAGTACAGTTGAGTTTACAATGTCATGTTAGTTTCAGGTATATAGCACAGTGATTCAGAGAGAGATATATATATATATATATATATACACATACTTTTTCAGATTCTTTTCCCTTATCGGTTATTACAAAATATTGAGTATAGTTTCCTGTGCTATGCAGTAGGTCCTTGTTGGTTATCTATTTTATGTATAGTAGTGTGTACGTGTTAATTCTAACCTCATAATTTATCCCTCCTCTTCTTTCCTCTTTGGTAACCATAAGTTTGTTTCTATGTCTGTGGGTCTATTTCTGTTTTGTACACAAGTTCATTTGTATCTTTTTTTCTTCTTTTAGATTCCACATATAAATGATACCATGTAATATTTGTCTTTCTCTGTCTGGCTTACTTCACTTAATATGATAATCTCTAGATAAACCCATGCACCTATGGTCAACTAATCTATGACAAAGGAGGCAAGAATATACAATGGAGAAAAGACAGTCTCTTCAACAAGTAGTGCTGGGAATACTAGACAACTACATGTAAAAGAATGAAATTAGAACATTCTCTAACACCATATACAAAAATAAACAAAATGGATTAAAGACCTAAATGTAAGACCGGGTACTATAAAACTCCTAGAGGAAAACAAAGGCAGAACACTTTTTGACATAACTCACAGCAATATGTTTTTGGATCTGTCTCCTAGAGTAATGGAAATAAAACTAAAAATAAACAAATGGGACCTAATTAAACTTAAAAGCTTCTGCACAGCAAAGGAAACCATAAACAAAATGAAAAGACAACCTACAGAATGGGAGAGAGTATTTACAAACAATGCGACTAACAAGGGATTAATTTCCAAAATATACAAACAGCTCATACAGCTCAATATCAAAAAAACAACCCATCAAAAAATGGGCAGAAGATCTAAATAGACATTTCTCCGAAGAAGACATACAGATGGCCAACAGGCACATGAAAAAAATGCTTAACATTGGTAATTATTTGAGAACTGCAAATCAAAACTACAATGAGGTTTCACCTCAAACCCATCAGAATGGCCATCATCAAAAAGTCTACAAATATTAAATGCTGGAGAGGGTATGAAGAAAAAGGAACCCTCCTACACTGTTGGTGGGAACATAAACTGGTATAGCCACTATGGAGAACAGTATGGAGTTTCCTTAAAAAACTAAAAACAGAGTTACCATATGATCCTGCAATCCCACTCCTGGGCATATATCCGGAGAAAACTATAATTTGAAAAGATACATGCACCCCAATATTCATTGCAGCACTATTTACAATCACCAAGACATGGAAACAACCTAAGTGTCCATCAACAGATGAATGGATAAAGAAGATGTGGTGCATATACACAATGGAATATTAGCCGTAAAAAAAATGAAATAATGCCATCTGCAGCAACATGGATGGACCTAGAGAACTTAAACTTGTTTTTTCTAGGCCTAGGGGGCAAGTAGGACAGAAGGCTAAGCCCAGGGCCTGGTTGAATGGGGAATTCTAAAGCCGGGACCTCAGTGTAAGGGTGAATTGCAAGTAAACACACCCCCACCTAACAGATTGTAAAGAAAGTTGTCTTGGAAGGGGTGATTGTGGGGAGCTGTAGAGGGGTACTGGACCCATAAGCCAGCCCTCTCAGGGATATGTAGCCTAAATATACATCTCTTGGTGGTTTAAAAAAAAAAAAAATCCCAAACAGTGCTAGTTCAAAGTTATCTCTACTCGCAGAAGCAAAACTAAATTCTCTCAGGAGGAATGAACCTTTATCTTAGCTTTCAAAATTCCCACAAATACTTTTCCAAGGAGAGTGCAGCTCATAGTAAAAAATAACTAAGCACACAAAGAATGAGAATGAGTAAAACCATCCAACAACTGAAAGGGAGCTGATAATTCCAATGATCTATTACAAGAAATAAAAGTAAAATAGTTTTTTTCCATTATTGACATATTGCACTTAAATAGTAAGAAATTTCAAGAGTATAACTGTTTCAAAAGTCTTTCTTTTTCCTCACCTTAGTTACCTTCCTTGGAGGCAACCATTTTCCACAGTTTTAGGGGTTCTTATTTTAACTTAAAAAAATGTACTTTAAAATGGGCACGTTGGTTTTAAAAAGGGTTAAATACCATTTTGTTCTCAGGATATATTAATAGCCTCATTTTATAATTAGGAGTATGAAGCAAACTATTAAGGCTACAAAAAATTATAGTGGTAGGTTAGGAACAAAACCTTCTAGGGCAATTTTATGCCATGCTGGCCAGTCTCAAGAGCCTAGCTCAAGACCTGTTATCTTAAATTCCTTTCTAAAATCCCTCTTTACCTCTTCTCCCCTTAAAACTTCGAAATTGTAAAGTACTACAGATAGCTTAGGTCTTAGTACCCTTGTTTGTGATGTGGCATTTCTCAACCATTGTGCTGTTAGTCCCACTGTTGTTAGTCCCACTGTTGGCTATCTGCCCAGTCTTGAAGACATAATTTTCAGCAATATAACCCTCACACATGGCTGATTCATTATTATGTAGATTTGGTTTTACTATTGGTCTAACTATGTCCCTTGAATCATAGCGTACAAAATTATCTCACTTTAAGTCAGGAGATGGGTTCTTGTCCCAGCTTTGTCAATAATTTGCTTTATGACCTTGGCAAGTCACATAACCTTCGTTTTCTCTCCTGGGTTAACAATTATCAAGATAGAATCATAGAACATTAAAACTGGCAGGGACCTCAGAGTTTACAGGATATAATCCTTTTATTTCATGGAGAGTTGCGTGATTTACCCAAGAGCTTTCTAGAACAAGCACCCCGTCTTCAGCATCTCAAACCAGTGCTCTTTACATCAGGCTTTCTTTCAGTGTTGTTCTAAGAAACAAACGAAAAAAACAAAAAGTGAAAGCACTGAATACAAGTATAAAACCATTTACGAAAAGCCAGATAACGGTGTTAACCATTAGCCTTACTGTAGCCTGAAAGCTTACTTGAATAAATGTACTCCTTCTAAGTAAAAGACGATTTAAAATTTGGAAGTTCTTCAGGTATGTAAGGAAAAGTCAGAAAAATAAATTAATCGAGAAAAAAAATTAATGGTTGGCTTGCAGAACACTCTTGAAGGGAAAACAAAACTCCCACAAGAGTACTTATATACTCTTATAAATTCTTTCTGGTCTTTTCTTAGTGCAAGATGAACTTGGGTAAGAGGAGACTGCCTGTTTTTATACATTCCTGAAGGAATGGTGTGCATTAAGGGTTACTTGAAATCGAATTATTTGCCTCGCCTATACTACATATTACATCAGTTCTCTAATTTAGCGCCACTCCTTCTCTGGCCACTACCCAAAACAACGTGCTGAAACCTGCGGAAACCACAGTCACCGCAAAAACTCCAAGTCCCATAATGCTCGAAGGGCAGTCTCTACCGCCTCTTCGCAAGAGCAGCGTTTTCGGTACTGGGAGTTGTAGTCATTCGGGGTGGTGGGGGGGTGGTGGGGGTTGGAGGGGGCTTCACTTCCAGGAAATTGGGGGAAGGACGCGCCTCCGGAGAACTACATTTCCCAGGAGGCTAAGCGCGTCCTTCTCCGCCCCCGCCGGCGTCAGGCTCCACCTCTCCCGCTCCTCCCTCACTGGGCTGCGCCGCTCACGCCTTCCTGTTAGTCCGAGCAGGGAGAAGTTCACTCAGATCAGCTGATCCTAACTGACAACAGGAGAGGAGGAAGCCCGGGAGGCAGCGAAGGAGGAGGGGGGTGGAGATGGAGAGGAGGATGGATCCACCGGTGCCCTGAGGAACAGCCCCCGCCTCCATCGGCGCCCCGGGGTCCCCCGACGCCTCCTCGCCGCAGCAGAGCTGCTTCGTGGTGGGGTTCCCGGGAAGCCGCGGTCGGGGAGGGAAGGGCACGGCCCTGCGCCGGACGAGCGCTAGCCCTGGAGCTCCCTCTGCCCCCGGGAGGAAGGGGGGGCGGGGGCGGCGGGGGTGGAGATGGGGGTGGGGTGGTATAAACAATGGATTCGGCTTTGGCCTCTGCCAGCGTGGGGGGGATTTGGGGGGACCTCCTTTGTTCTTAGACCTTGCTCCTGCCCCTCGGGTTGTGGTGGTGTTGTACGGAAGGAAGGAAGGGTGAGGAATCCCCGGCTGGAGAGAGGCGTCGAGGTGGGAGGCCGAGTGGATAGATTGTTTACTTGGGTCTGGTGGGCGGAGAGGTATCTTTTTGAAGGTTGGTTTTATTTTTTTCTCAATTGTGACAAATTTTGATTTTTATTAACGTTGTGGGAGCTGGCTGGGCACTTCTGTGATTAAGGTGTAAATAAGGTCTCCTAGTCACTCCTTTCGCCTTCCTTGTTTATCTAAAAATAAGATGGATCGATTGATTACTGTATGGGAGGAGTGAATACCCGAAAGCAGGGCTTTACATTTCCTGGGAGCGTTAGTTTGGGTGTCGAGGCGAAGGGGAGTTAGGAATATGATTGTGACAAAAAGCCCCTTTTTTGCCCCAGTTATCTATCTATCTTTCTTTCTTTTTTTTTTTTTTAGTTATTTTAAAGTTGGGTTTTGAGTGACAAAGAGAAAAATTATTTGTTTTAACTCACTTCAGGCCTGGCTTTGCCGTGGACCATAGTGGAGGAATTCTGTCTCCTGTTGCTCCCTTTTTTTGCAGTTAGAGAAAAGGACAAAAGGAAGTACAATAATTGTTTTTAATTGTTTTTAAACATGGAATGGTGACTCTTGTTTCCAGGTTTAGAGTCCTTAATAGGCCTCTGTCTAGAGTTGAAGCAATCCAGTCACAAGGTTAGTTGGATCTGCGCAGGACTTTGATGGAGCTAAAGTTTATTATTATTGTTTCTTTAGCTTTTTACAAGCGTCTTTCTCCACCTCTCCCAATTGTGGGGTGCAGGTAAGGGTGCAGAGGGTTGCCCCTCCAAGGACTATTTGCTTAGTGCTTTTGATTCTTAATTTAATAACTGAGGGAACAGAGAATTTCAGTCTAGGAAATAAAGCAACACAGTCTCTTAAATGCCTTGAGACTAGAAGTAGTGGTTGTTTTCAAAAGGAGCGGGCTTAACCATGATTTTGAGGAGAAATTTCTAGGCTCAGAATGAGCCAGTGTGATTTTTACAAGTGAGAGTGAGAATTCGCTTGGGAGTTTTGGCCTATTTAATCACAATCTTTTTTTTTTTTTTTTTTTAAGGTGCATTTTTGTTTTTAGATGAGTGAAATCCTTTTCCTGCCTCTATTCTAGGTATCCTCTGAAATACTGACTTGAGCTGGATAATATTGAAAAGTTCCTGACCACTCTCTTTCATTACCAAAACCTTGTGTCTGAGGCCCCATGCATGCGCCCACCTCAGTGAACCCATCAGATCTCTCTCAGATAGCCATAACAGATCCTCTCAAGTTAATTTTAACCACATATTTGCCTGCACTTTATGGAGGATGAAACTATCAAACCAAGTCAACGTTGCTGCTGATTCAGGAGTCTTGGCAGCAGGAAATTAAACATCCGAACATTTGTAAATGTGTGAAGAATTCTAATAAGACATCGATGTTTTTTTAAAAACATTTTTTTAAGGGTGTTCAGAACCCTGTGGAGGCTGTGCTCAGTCTTCGGACCCAACGCCTTTGTCTTCACTTCTGGGGAAAGCCCAGGTACCGTTACATGGTAGGTGCTTTCCTTCCCGGTCTGAATATGAGTGCGCAGACTTCCCCAGCAGAGAAGGGCCTGAACCCTGGGCTGTTGTGCCAGGAGAGTTACACCTGCAGCGGGACTGACGAAGCCGTCTTCGAGTGTGACGAGTGCTGCAGCCTGCAGTGTCTCCGCTGCGAGGAGGAGCTCCATCGGCAGGAGCGCCTGAGAAACCATGAGCGGATCAGACTCAAAGCTGGCCACGTCCCTTACTGCGACCCCTGCAAGGGCCCCAGTGGGCATTCTCCAGGTATGAAGCAGAGGGCAGTCGTGAGGTGCCAGACCTGTAAAATCAACTTGTGTCTGGAGTGCCAGAAGAGGACTCATTCTGGGGGTAACAAAAGGAGGCACCCCGTTACTGTGTACCATGTGGCTAAGGTCCAGGAGTTGCTGGCGGAAGAAGGGATGGATGAGGACACCAAGAGGAAGAAGATGACTGAGAAGGTTGTGAGTTTCCTCCTAGTAGATGAGAATGAAGAAATTCAGGTAAGCGCTCAGAGGTAGCAGGATTCATGTGGTGGCGGAACAGATCTGATGTTGGCAGCTGGCTCTCAGGGGAGGTCCAGGAGGAGCTCGCATTTTAATCAGTAAGAGGCAAGACCCCGGAAAGCTTAAATCTGCATGGAGTCAGATTTAGTTTCTTACCAACTGCATGACCTTGGGCTGAATTACTTTACCTCTCTGAGCCTTAGTTTTCTCATTTATAAAATGGGGACAGTGCCTAGTTCATTGGGTTGTAGCGAGGATGAAATGATACAGTGTTTGTAAAGCCTGTTACCTAATAAATGCTCAGTGTGTGGTAGCTGTCATTATTACTTTTAGGATTATTATCAGGAAGAACTGATTTAGAACCGTTTTCTCAATGAGAGCACTTTGGCAAGTTGTGAATACATGTGAATGAGGAGGGACTGTGTGTGTGCAGGGAAAGAAACACTGACTTTTGGTGGGTCCCACAGGAGTGCAAAGCTGTAAGTTGTCACACTGCTAACTCCGTTTAGAGACAGGTGTTTGAAAAGTGGCTTTTCGTAAGGGTAGTATCCTCTCCAGATGACGTCTTATTTTCATGTATTGGCTTCTGATCAATAGAAGCCAGTAAGGGCATCTGGGATTACAGAAGGACTGGAGAATATTTGATTTGATTCTGAGCTGGGGAGAGGGTGGCGTCTGATAGGAGCAAGTTGGGGAGATGGAAGTGTGTGACAGGGGCGATTGGGAAAGGGGTAGTAGAATGTTTATACTTTCCAGTGAAGGTAGTACAATTATCATGTCTATACTTCCAAATGAAGACTGCTTCATTTCACATCCTGGCTTCACTCACTGGCTGTATAACCAAGGGCAAGTTATTTAAACTCCATGCCTCAATTTCACTTCTACATCGCAGCAGTAGTTGAGAGGATTCAGAGAAATTAGGAATAGAAATGGAAAGGCCCTTATCACAGGGCCTGGCACGTGGAGTCCAGCACCACTTTGTTGTGTCTCAGTATCAGGGAGTGTTTGTGGTACGTTCAGTACTTTTAGCTGTGATGACTCCTCAAGTCTCCAGATTGGAGGAGTACCTTTGTAAGTTACCACTTGAAAACTTTCTAATTACCCAGTGAGTATTTTTCATCTTTTTCCGCCTTAGGTAAGGTTATGGAAATGAATTACGTCATGATTTCTGTGTACGTCTATTGTCAGCTAAATACTTTGCTAACACAGGCTTTTCTTGCTTGGTTGAGAGGAACTAACAGAGTTATGGAAGAGTGAGCCAGATCCCATTCTGCCTCCCTTGCTAGCAGTAGTGTCTCCTCGATGGATTCTGCTCTAATTGGGTGACAGTGTGCACTAAACGTTTTACAAATGGAACACTTGGATTTGGATGATTCCTGTTGGTTTTGCCACCAGTTCTCTTTAATGTCAGCCTTTGGAAAGTCATACTTCGAATTGTTGTCACTTTTGTAAAATGAGAGGAAGATTTGGGATGAACCAGTGGATATTGTGTCAGCACCAAAAAGAGTATTTTTTGAGGGGAGGAGGATGTATTGTCTTTTTTCTTTTTGTAGCACTGATACATATTTCTTAGCAGAGAATTAAGAAAATATAAGGAAGTGTACTGAAGCAGACAAATCCATCTTTTTTTCTTGTAGTGTGTAATGTGTATATAATTAGGTTGTTTTGTAAAGATTTCTCCCTTCATAAACATTGACCACTTCCCCGGAAATAACAGTTTATTAATTGTAAGAAGCACTGGTTGGGACTAATGGATGGGACAAGAATTTTAGGTGGTGACTTGTTCTCATAGGGTCATGGTGGAAGAGTACTTGGAGAAAATATCTAGTTCACTTTTCTAATGTGAATGTCTAAAACAATTAGAGAGATGATTGTCTGATATAAATCTAGATGATGAATTCAGCTAAATTGTAGACTCCTGGAGAGCAGGACCATGTCTTGTGCCCTGGATCACGTACAATGGTCGGCATGCTGTCAGCGCATAAATACTTGATTGGTGATGTCACATCTCAACCTCAGCTTTTTAGAAATGAATATCACACACATACTTAGTAAAAAACAAAACAAAACTAAACTCATTTGAAAGGGCATACAATGACAAGTTTCCCTCCTACTCCATACCCTTAGTCTCTTTCGTTAGAACAATCACTATTAACAGTTAACTACATGCACTTCTAGAGTTTTTTTCACGTATATTTACAAATATATGTATGTATCCTTTTAATTTTTCAACAAAAAGGGAATCTGATATACTTACTGTTCTGTCCTTGGCTGTTTTTCACTGAAGGATACATCTTGTAGAACTTTCCTTATCAGCACATTGAGGTCTACCTCATTATTTAAAGGCTGCCTAGTACTCTGTTGAATGGTTTTTCTATAATTTTAGCCTATTAAGGGATATTTGAGTTATTACAACGAAGGATGTGTTGAATATCCTATAAATCTAGTTAGAAATGGAATCTTTTTGTCAAATGATATGTACATTTTAAATTTAGATTGATATTACCAAATTCCTGAACCTTATTTTCTTAGCTTCTGCAGTACTTCTCTGAGTCTCCCCTGGGTTCTGGTCTTGGCTCATGATAGTTGAAATTTAAAGAGCTCTTACTGTGGTGCTTGGCACTGTTCTTAGCATTTGAGCTCATTGAGTCCTGATGAGAACTCTGTGTATTAGTTTCTTACTGTTGCTGTAACAAATTACCACAAATTTAGTGGCTTAAAGCAACACAAGTTTATTCTCTCATTGGTTGGAGGTCAGAAGTCCTAAAATGGACCCGATAGGGCTGTGTTCCTTCTGGAAGCTCTAGGGAAGAATGTGTTTCCTTATCTTTCTAGCTTCAAGAGGCCTCCCGTGTACTTTGGCTTGTGGCCCCATCATCCAGCTTCAAAGCTAGTAGTGTTAACATCTTCCAGTCCCTTTCTCTGTCTTTTTTCTTCTGTTGTCACTTGTCTCTCTGTGGCCCTTCTGCCTCCCTCTCACAGGGGTCTTTGTGGTTACATTGGATCCACTTGGATAATCCAGCATAGTCTCCCCACCTCAAGGTCCTTAATTCAGTCACATCTGCAGAGCCTTTTTGCCCCATGAAGTGACATATTCACAGGTTCTGGGCATTAGGATGTGGACATCTTCGGGGGTGGGGGGCAGTTTCAGCCTACCACACCCTATGAAGTAAGTTGTATGTCTTAGTCAGTTGGGCTACTGTGACAGAAGAGCATAGATGAGGTGGCTTAGAAACAACAGAAGTCTATTTCTCACAGTTCTAGAGGCTGGGAAGTTCAAACTCATGGCACTGACAGATTCAGTGTCTGTTGAGGGCTTGGTTCATGACACATTGCAGAAAGAAGCTCTCTGGGGTCTCTTTCATAAGGGCACTAATCCTATTCATAACGGTTCTACCCTCATGACATAATCACCTCTCACAGGCCTTACCTCCTAATGCCATCACCTTGGGGGTTAGATTTCAGCATATGCATTTCAGGGGGGATACAAGCATTTCGTATATAGCATTGTATTTTCTAGACGAGGACACTGAAGCACAGAGCGATGAAGTGACTCGCCAAGATCAAGTTACGATTAGTGGCAGAGGATTTGTGATCTAAGATCCTTGCTCTATGATACTGCTGTTCTGTCTCACCAAGTCACTTAAACTTTCTAATCAAACTTCATTCTGGTCAATAGCATCAACTCACCAATTCCTCATGGCTGCTGTGAGAATCAAATGAAACATAGCTCTATATAAATGCAAGACGTTACCATTGAAGAACTCCTTCCTCGTAGCAGTGAAGATTCCATGATTTAGGCCCCAACTTTGTTTTTCTTTTCATGTTTCTAGGCATTTGTGGGTTTTGATCATTTTCAGTTTAGTACATAGGGATTATTTTAGTAGCTTGTAGGCTGTTATTCTTATGTGTGGTTCCCTCAAATTCTCTGGCCTAGAGTCTCCTAAGATTTGTTGTTTGTGATTTGAGTATTATTTAGTTTATTTTGGAAAACCTAAAAGGACAAAAAGCTTCCTTTTGGTGGTGACAATTTTATCATTACCTTGTTACCATTTGAGTGTATACTAGAATGGCAAATTTGAGGAGAGATTGATTTTTGGTCTCAGAAGCAGGAACTCATTGGTGGCTTTTAAATGGACACATCTGGCCTACTAGCCAAAGACATTCATTCATTCATCACATTTACTGAGTATATATTCTGGTGCCAGGCATTTTCTAGGCTCCAGGAAAGCAGAGTTCACACATGTCAAACATATAAAAAGGTGGTTCAGATGTATAATCAAGGAAGAGTGACTGGGAAGCCACTTTTGCCGGATAGTTAGGGAAGGTTTCATTGTAAAGGTGACTTTTAAGCAAAGACCTGATGGTTAATACTACCTGGGGAAATAGACCTCCAGGCAGAGGGGAATGAGAACAGAAAGCAGGTGGGATGGCATGTTTGAGCAGAGAAAGAATGCCTGTGTGGCTGGAGTGAGCTGGCAGAGAGTGGTGAGGATAGAGGTGCAGAGGTAAGCGGGTGCCAGATCCTGTGGGGCCTTGTAGGCCAGGGAAATAAGTGTGGATTTTAAGTGTAATGGGAAGCACCAGACTGCTTTATGCTAGAAGGTCACAGGAGCTGGTGTGAAGACTAGATTGTAGTGACTGTGGGAGGGCAAGAGGGAAAGCAGGGAAACCACTTAGGAGGCTATTGAAGATGCTGAGGGGAGAGGTGGCTTCAATTTGGTGCGATCAGTGACATGGTGAGATGGAAAGACACTGATGAATTTGGGACAAAGTTTGGATGTAAAACGGAAATGCTGATATATTGGGTGGAGGGGTGAGGGAATGAGAGAACCCAGTGGTGACTCTTAGGCATTTGGTTTGTGCAAATAACACCTGGTTAATACCCCAGGTTTTATTGACTTAAATTGATAAAACTTTAAGAACTCAATTCACACAATAAAGAGAGTTAAAATAATCTCATTTGGTATTGTCTAACACAGTAGTTCTCAACCAGGAGAGGTTTTGCTCCCGCAGGGGGCATTGGGCAATGTTTGGAGACATCTCTGGTTGTCACAGCTGGGGCATGGGGGTTATGTGCTACCGGCTAGTGGATAGAGGCCAGGATGCTGCTAAATATCTTAAAAGGCATAGGGCAACCCCCACATGAAGAATTATTTGGTACAAAATGTCAAGAGTGCTGAGATTGAGAAAACTCATCTAAGAGATGAAGGTTCGATGTGATAGGAGATCTGGACTCCAGTGAAGTGGAAAACATTTAACCAATACACCACTTTTTCCTCCCTCTTTTCGTTCTGTTTGTTCCTCAGAAGTAATTTAACTTCTGAAATCAGTATTCTCTTTTGGCATATTTTGTAACCTTTCTAGTGAAATGGTTAGACTTTCTGTGTTGTATTCATTGATTTTTCTAGACCTTAGTGGAACCGTACTTGGAAAACCAAATGACTCATGGACCCATTATTTAGAGCCGCAATAAGTAAATGATCCACACTGACAAGTCATCTATAATCTCTTGCAGTTAGAGAGGACACCCTTAGCAAACAACTCAAAGGTTAGAAGAATAAAGTTCTAACAATTAGAGTTCTTAGTGGAGGTAGGGGGTAGTATTTTCCTATCTGTTGAGTCTTGTGAGGGATTCAGACATCTTGTCTTAGCAGAATATTTCTAGTCACAGAGAAAAGGTGAAAAAAATCATATCTATGTATATAATAAAATTATATGTCTATATATAAGTTTAATATATATATAAATATTTAAACCCCATACAAGTTTTTCTTTCACAACCACTTTATTCTCCACTGTCTCTTTTCTACAAACCTCCTATAACTTCCCTCTTTCCAAGAGAACAGAGCAGCACACTGGCAAGCAGTTGCCCCTGTTTCATCTTCATGCTGACTGACCCCTGAGGGTCGCAGATCTGCAGAGCTTTTTTTTTTTTAAAATTAATTAATTAATTAATTAATTAATTTTTGGCTGTGTTGGGTCTTCGTTTCTGGGCGAGGGCTTTCTCTAGTTGCGGCGAGCGGGGACCACTCTTCATCGCGGTGCGCGGGCCTCTCACTATCGTGGCCTCTCTTGTTGCGGAGCACAGGCTCCGGATGCGCAGGCTCAGTAGTTGTGGCTCACGGGCCCAGTTGCTCCGCCGCATGTGGGATCTTCCCAGACCAGGGCTCGAACCCGTGTCCCCTGCATTGGCAGGCGGATTCTTAACCACTGCACCACCAGGAAAGCCCCAAATCTGCAGAGCTTTTCATGCCAAAAGACTCCTGAAGTTAAATCCCTCCTGCTGAACATGCAGGGTGATAGGGAAGCCCAGTGACCCAGGAGTGGTCAATGAGAAGCTAAGAAAGTGTGCCCTGGGGCAGGCCTCCTGGACTCAGAAATAGACAGCCTTGGGCCCTGTCTGAAAGGGAAGGCCAAGGTGAGTCTTCAAGTCCTTCCTTCAGTGAAGTCAGTGGTGGACCTCATCTCACTGAAACCGTTCCTTTAAGAAGACCCATCACGTTGTTTGGCTGCTTCACTTGTTTACAGTCCCAGAATAGTGTGGCTCAAAATACTGGGACTTGGCTTTTTTTTTTTTTTTTTTAAATTGGCTAAAAGAGACATTATTCTAGTGGGATTCAGGAATGGAAAAGAGCAGAGAATGTTTTGTACTGTATGAGAATCCTTGACCACAAACTGCCTGTGCTGGTCTGCCCCATTTCTATGCTTCTTCTGTCTTAGACTCCCCTGTGGGTGACCCCTTGGCCTTGTCTTCTGCTTCCTGGTCTAGGGCACCTTTATGGGGCTTGCTCTTTCCAGGATCTCTGTTTCAGACAGGCTGGCAGAAACCCCTCAGGACTTAATTGGTCAATAGGTCAGGAACCTGGGGATCATAATCTTATAAATTGTGGAACTTCCCCATTTTTCTCTTTGAATGGTCAAACTTTTATAATGTAAGGACTAATTTTGGTGCTGTGGCTGGTTAGCCCTTTGGCAAATTCTGGTCAGAACACAAATATATTTACGGTCAGTTATTAGGTGCCATATTAGAAAATGTAACAAAAAAAAATTCCTGTAGATCTGCTTAGGAGCTGTCTGTCAAAATAATAAGCAGTAATTGGTAGAACAGCAAAGGCTCCCTCCACCTCCCCCACCTTTTACTCATAGAAACTCAAGTAAAAGCCCTTTTGTTTAGTAATAGTAGTAAGGGGAGGGCATTGTATGTATTACTGGGAAACCAGGGTTGAGGATGACTCAGACAAACAGGATGATGAAAGAGCCCCCATTATACGCTCTGGTTTCTGCTCAGCATCTTCTGAGCTCTCTCAGCCTTGGGCTCATTCAGTTGTAACGGGCTCCTGGCATTTAACCTGGGAGGCTATTTTGTTTAGTCCAGGGCTGTTTAAAATTTGACGCATACAAGCCATCAAAACCACTGTGAGTCAGCTTTTCAGGGAACCTATCTTTAACTATTTCAAGTTACCTCCAGTTTGTGTGATTCTGATTTTTTTTGGTCTGTCAGTTCCTTGAAGTGATTGATTTTTTTCTGTAATTCAGCAAACATTTGGCTTTTTGAGTCAGGGTTAATATAAAAGGCAGATTTCTTATTAAGTTGACAGTGTTTGTTTTCCCTGTGGATGCATCTCCTGGCTGTACCGCTCTTGAGTTTATCCTGCAGATTGTGTCACATGGAAGCCTTCTGATGCCTGGCTGGACTTTTCAGGGGAGTCCTGCCTGCTTTGGGAAGAGCTCCCGAGATACTATCTCTGGCTGAGGTTAGAACTGCTGAATGTATTGAGCACATTTGATCAGTGAGGGGCAACCAGAGGAAAGCTAATGGGCGAGACCACAAAGGAGGGAAAGAAAACAAGGCTGTAGAAAGTTCCAGGCAAGAAGAATTGGAAACACCTATGGGAAGGGATACAGAGGAACTTTTGGAGGCAGGAAAGGGTGGATGTTTCCCTGGAGGATGTTTTGTTCATTTTGCCCCTCTTTTCAATGGCTTTTGGCCGGTAATTAAGAGGCTCTCTTTGACCAGTTTGTGAGGCTAGCTTGGTGGTGGCTGGAGTCCTTGGGCAGAGAAGTATGTATACCCGCCATACGTAAGCACCTGACCTCTGGCTTGACTTCACTGGCGGATGATCTGTTTTCTGGTAGCTTCTGGAATTTTTTTTCCTCCTTCCTGATTTTCTTCTACTTGTTGACTGGATTATTGCTGTCTTTCCCAGGGAATTTGACTCTAGATGTTAGAGTACTGTAAGAGAACAGACAGAGCCTGATTCTGGCATGTAGACACAGACACCCCAAGTTCAAGTTAAGAGAGAACATAATCCCGAGCAATTCAGCAGTCATAGAGTATTCTAGAAATTCCTCTACTTTTCAGCCCATTCTCCTGCCTGGCAAATACATGGCTAAACTACATGGCTAAACTGTTTTCCATAATCTCTCATAACCTTTTCTTTCAAAGAGCTTAATTCAGTTTACATGTATCATTCAACAGCAGTCATAAACATTTATTGAGTGTCAATTATATGCTTTATTAGTTTGAGTAATCTCTGTGAAAAATATTTTAAAATGAAAATTCAGCGGTTAAGCAAGACTGGGGAGGGATGGCAGAGGCCTTCATTCCTGGGAAAGCCCCACTGTCTTTTGCACTTGTCTCTGAGTAGAGGCTGTTTGAGAATCCCGTAATTCTTTCTGCACACCCTTTCTGGTCCTTGTGGCCAGTAATTTGTTCCATTGTGTGGATAAACTGTGATACCTTCACTCACTTGTCGATGGACATTTTGTATACCATATATATTGTTTGATTATTGTCTTTCTTTTCTCCATTACAATGTAAGCTTTATGAGAACAGTGATTTTTTTTTTTATTGGGGTATAATTCATGTAACATAAAATTAACCATTTTAAAGAGAACAGTTCATTGGTATTTGGTATATTCACAATGTTGTGCAGCTACCACCTCTGTCTAGTTCTAAAGCATTTTCATCATCCCAAAAGAAAATCCTGTACCTGTTAAGCAGTCCATCCCAGAGGGCAGTGGTGTTTTTTTTTTGTCTTTTTTATACGTTTATTATTTTCCAATTATAAAAATAACGTAGACTTATCATGTTAAAATACTGAAAATACAGAACTACAGAAAAGTATACAATTTTATCTTAATTTTACAGTAAAAGAAAGCCACTAGTATCTCAGTCCTTTTTAAGGTTGCATTTACTTTTTTCAAAAATAGTTTTATTGAGATATAATTCACATACCATACGATTCACCCGTTTGAAGTGTACAGTTTAGTGGCTTTTAGTATATTCACAGATCTATGCACCCATCATCACGGTCAATTTTAGAACATTTTCATCAGGCAGTGATTGTTTTCCTCTTCTGTTCATCCTCATCTAGAACAGTGTTTGGCATATGGTAGGTACTCAAATAATATTTGTCGAATGAATAAAATGCATTAATGAGAATAAATCAGTTTAATCATTATTCAGCAAACATTTAATGAGTGCCTACGATGTGCTGACAACTGAGGGAGATAGAAAGTGGCACTAAGACACTGAACTCGCCCTTGAGGAGAGGACAGTCGAGCGGTAATAGAAAATAAATACATAGGGAATTCCCTGGCGGTCCAGTTGTTAAGACTTGGGCTTCCACTGCCATTGACCCCAGTTTGATCCCTGGTCGGGGAACTGAGATCCCACAAGCTGCTCGGTGAGCAACAACAACCACAACAACCAAATACATAGACGTAAGGTGGGGCTTCCCTGGTGGTGCAGTGGTTAGGAGTCCGCCTGCCAATGCAGGGGACATGGGTTCCAGCCCTGGTCCGGGAAGATCCCACATGCCGCAGAGCAACTAAGCCCGTGTGCCACAACTACTGAGCCCATGCGCCACAACTACTGAGCCAGCTTTCTAGAGCCCGCGAGCCACAACTACTGAGCCCGTGAGCCACAAATACTGAAGCCCACGCGCCTAGAGCCCGTGCTCCGCAACAAGAGAAGCCACCGCAATGAGAAGCCTGCGCACCACAACGGAGAGTAGCGCCCGCTTGCCACAACTAGAGAAAGCCCGCACAGAGCAACGAAGACCCAACACAGCCAAAAATAAAGTAAATAAAATAAATAAATTTAAAAAAAAAAAGAAAGAAGGTGGATGACCTCAGAGCAGTATAGAGAGGCCATTATGGAAATTCAGAGGAGGGTGATATTGCTGGAGTGGTTACTATTGTTATTTAAATAGTTATATGCTATACTGTTACTCACCAGGGCTCCACTATCACATTCCATGTAGAATAGAAAGCAGGCCCCTTTCAGTGTCCACCTCAGACATCAAAGATCTCCTTATAAAGCTGTGTCATCTATTAAGATCTTCGACATAAACTGTGAGAAAGGCACTTTAGGGAGTCTCTAGTGTACTAATAATTCTTGGAATCATGTGACCTCATTGTTATGAAGACTGAATGCTTTCTTATGCATAATATATGTATTATGCAATCTTATAACAGCTTTTCTTTTAAAATTTATTTTTGGTTGCATTGGGTCTTCATTGCTGCGTGTGGGCTTTCTCTAGTTGCGGCGAGCACGGGCTACTCTTTGTTGTAGTGCGTGGGTTTCTCATTGTGGTGGCTTCTCTTGTTGCGGAGCACGGGCTCTAGGTGCGTGGGCTTCAGTAGTTGTGGCTCGCAGGCTCTAGAGCACAGGCTCAGTAGTTGTGGCACATGGGCTTAGTTGCTCCGCGGCATGTGGGATCCTCCTGGAGCAGGGCTCAAACCCGTGTCCCCTGCATTGGCAGGCGGATTCTTAACCACTGCGCCACCAGGGAAGTCCTAACAGCTTTTTTTTTTAAATTGAAAATATACATCCTTTTGAGGGAGGGAGTGGTATGTGTTGAGTAAGTTTCTTCCTTTGTCCCATTATCCCTGATTCTTTAATGAGGCATTTATTGGAAACCTTCCTTCAGGAGGGTTTTTGCTTGGGATAGATAATGGAATGAAATTCTGCGGTGGTGGTGATGAGTGTGGCCTAGAGGCATACTAGGGCAACTGCAGCAGTAATGTCAGTCAGCGCTTCTCTCACATTTACTGCATGTTTCCACTGTGCTGAGTGCCTGATGTGCATTAACTCACTTAATCCTCACGGTGACCCTGTAAAGTAGATTGCGTTGTTATCCTCATTTCACAGGAGAGAAAACAGAGGCCCAGAGAAGTTAAGTAACTTCTTTATTCTAAAGTCAGTGAGTGGTCGAGGCAGATTGGACCCTTAATTGTAACACTACGCTGTTCCCTTCCCCAGAGAGAATATAGCATTTAGACATTCTGTGCTGTGTCCATTCATTCATTTAACAAATAAGTGTAGATCTCCTGTTACGTGTCAGGCTCTGTGATAAGGCTACAGTGGTAGCCTAACAACATGGCCCAGACCCTTGCCAGCCTGGAGTACATTCTAGTGGGAAGCTTGGAACCAGGAATAATGGGAAAATGTTATCAGAGATGGTGGGTGAGGAATGGAGGCTGTGAGCAAGGGTTGAGTAAATTGTCCATAGTGTGATCCAGGTAGAGGTGGATCTGAACCTAGCTCTTTCTTTTTTTTTTTTTTTTTAACATCTTTATTGGAGTATAATTGCTTTACAATGTTGTGTTAGTTTCTGCTGTACAACAAAGTGAATCAGCTATATGTATAAATATATCCCCATATTCCCTCCCTCTTGAGCCTCCCTTCCACCCTCCCTATCCCGCCCCTCTAGGTGGTCACAAAGCACTGAGCTGATCTCCCTGTGCCGTGCAGCTGCTTCCCACTAGCTGTCTATTTTACATTTGGTAGTGTATATATGTCCATGCCACTCTCTCACTTCGTCCCAGCCTCCCCTTCTCCCCTGTGTCCTCAAGTCTGTTCTCTACGTCTGCGTCTTTATTCCTGCTGTGTCACTAGGTTCATCAGTACCATTTTTCTAGATTCCATATATATGCGTGAGCATATGGTATTTGTTTTTCTCTTTCTGACTTACTTTACTCTGTATGACAGACTCTAGGTCCATCCATCTCATTACAAATAACTCAATTCTCAATTTCGTTCCTTTTTATGGCTGAGTAATAGTCCATTGTATATATGTGCCACATCTTTATCCATTTATCTGTCGATGGACATTTAGGTTGCTTCCATGTCCTGGCTGTTGTAAATAGTGCTGCAGTGAACACTGTGGTACATGTATCTTTTTGAATTACGGTTTTCTCAGGGTATATGCCCAGTAGTGAGATTGCTGGGTCATATGGTAGTTCTATTTTTAGTTTTTTAAGGTACCTCCATACTGTTCTCCATAGTGGCTGTATCAATTTACATTCCCAACAACAGTGCAGGAGGGTTCCCTTTTCTCCATACCCTCTCCAGCATTTATTGTTTCTAGAGTTTTTGATGATGGCCTAGCTCTTTCTTATTAAAAAATTAAAAAAATTTTTCCATTGTGGTTTATCATAGGATATTGAATATAGTTCCCTGTGCTCAGCTCTCGTCTTCTGTCTAGCCTGGTGTTGTTACTGCTAGGTCCTAGAGCCTTTACCAGAGCTTGTGTCTGTTTTTATAGCTGGCCAGATATGGGTATGCTATGCCACTTAAAAGGGGGCCTCCATCTTCCATCTGGAAGCTCCTTGGAAGAGTTCCTTGAGGATGACGTGGATCTTGAGGGTGACTTGGTATTTCCAGTCTGTCCTCAGAATTCAGCATGGCTTTGGAAAGCTTTTCATGGAGATATAAATGGAGAGCTGAACTGGGTGGGTTGGGTGAAGTCAAAGAAACTGACCATGGTGCTAAAAATGATCCTTTTAAAAAAATTTATTTTGTGGGTCATCTCTACACAGAAACATTTCTCTTTCCTGCTAGAGGAGGAGGGGAGCTGCAGGCAGCGCTGTGAGGTTATGTGTTAGAAGCACCACTGGTAGTTAGAAGACATGGGAGGAGAATTCCTGACCTCTCAAGTAATGGAACTCTTTGGGGACACTGGAGTGGAAGAAAGTGATCTTTGCCCTTATCAAATGTGCTCCATGTGTTTGCGAGGCCAATCTTGTGACTTCAGCAGTCTTAAGAAAACATTTGATTGAGAAACAGTTGTTTTAACATGAAACTCTATTGACACATACATGGATAAACACAAAAGTATACACTCCTTTGAGGATAGAATGAAAGGTAATTTTCTGAACTAGTTGGGTTGGGGGAAACAGGCTTACTAGAACTTTCTGGCAATAGGAGTTTGCTATTGGAATGGAACCTCCTTTGGTTTTGGACTTTAAAAATGGAGTGGCTACTGATCTGTATGACACTGTTTAAGTAAAATTCTGCCTGAAAATTAGGCCATGGGCTTAAATCATTGGCTGGAGTTTGAGTTCCCTCACTTTCCGCGTCTCCTTTCCTTCCCACAGAAGGAGGAAAATGTTACCTAAATTCTATACTTGTGCTGGTCTAACATCATTAGGTCAGTGCCAGACACTAGATGAAGCTCAATACATGTCTGTTGATTTGCGGACTGAAAAAAAACCACACAACCTAAAAGCTGAGAATTATGTTTTACTCCGTGACCTTACTGAGGACTATAGCCTGGGCTACAGCCTCTTAGATGGCTCTGAGGAACTGTTTCATAGGGGTTAAGGGAGGAGCCAGGATATATGGGAGTTTTTGCTGGGAAAAAACCCCCCAAAACCTTGTCGTCCAACATCAGAAGATAACTGCTAATCACAAAGAACAGACACCTCAAGTTAATGATTTCAGTGCTTTTCTGTGTGTGGGAACATGCAAGAGTCTGGGCTCACTGAAATTATTCCTTTGATATACATCTTCACTATCTAGGGTCAGTATCCTGTTTTTATCCATCCTGAATCCCCCTCAGGGTGAACCATTGGGGTGGCTGCAGTGACTGATGGCTTGATGGGGGCAACATTCGTTGTTTACCAGAATGGCAGGCAGCATTCTTTGTTTACCGAAATGGCAGGCAACTTTTTTTTTTTTTTTTGTCTACAGATTAAATGAAGTAATCAAGTTTCAGTTTTATTCTGGAATAGTGGTCCCAGTTCTGATAAGATCGAGAATGTGTTTTGGTTTCTTTGGGTTCTGTCTCTTTCTCTGAACTCAGGCAAAAACGGAATGAAAGCAGAATAACCCACAGACCATCACATAAAAGTAATTAGTGGGAACTGAACTTTGGGAATAATTCATTAATTTAGATTAATTTTAGAATCTCAATGGAGAGATATAAGATCGTCTTCGTTGGCTCAGGGGTGGGATTTATCATGAGCCTTAGGTTGTGGTGGGGAGCAGCCACGCTTCCCTTAGCCCTTTCCATTACTTTGGGGAAGGAGCTGATTTTTGCCCTCAGGTAAGGGAACACCATAAAAATTTAGAGGACTGTCTGATTGTCGTTGGTACAGATCAGATCCTTTTCACCCAGAGAGACTAGAACTGAAAGGACCTCAGTGCGGAGCTTCTTTCCTTTGGAGTGTTTGCCAGTGTCTTTGGAGTTTAACTTTTAGTCTCTGTGCTCTGTTGAACTTTCTTCTTTCCAAGGCTTTTTACTTCAGTTTCTACCCCATCTCTTGCTTTTCCCTTCCCAGGCCTCCTCAGAACAAAGCCCATGTGCTCATTCTTCTTGGAATAATTCTCTGATGGCTAAGACGGAATTTCTTTTTTTTTAAATTTATTTATTTATTTTTGGCTGTGTTGGGTCTTCGTTGCTGCTCACAGTCTTTCTCTAGTTGAGGTGAGCGGGGGCTACTCTTCGTTGCAGTGCACGGGCTTCTCATTGCGGTGACTTCCCTTGTTGCGGGGCATGGGCTTCAGTAGTTGTGGCATACAGGCTCAGTAGTTGTGGCACGCAGGCTCTAGAGCGCAGGCTCAGTAGTTGTGGTGCATGGGCTTAGTTGCTCCGCGGCATGTGGGATCTTCCCGGACCAGGGGTTGAACCTGTGTTCCCTGCATTGGCAGACAGATTCTTAACCACTGTACCACCAGGGAAGTCCCTAAGAAGGAATTTCTTGAGGGAGACTGTCATCATTCCCATTGCCTGCTTGGGGCAGAGGTTGGCTTTGCACTGCTGTAAACTGCTTTGAACTCTGAATTGGAACAGTGGAGATGATCGAGTACTGTTACATTTCATTTTAGAAACTCTCCTTGGAACTCTACGCAAAGTGAAAAGCTTTGTGGGTGAGACAGTGATAGAGAGAGGGGTGTACTGTTTGGTTTCTTCAAGATGGATGTGATATTAGATAGTACCTTGACTAAGAGTCAGCTATAAAGTCAGTATTAATAATACTATGTTGCTTTGCTTAGCGGGAGTGGAAAGGAGTTATCAGGAGCAAGCAGTGAGATCTTTCATTTTCAGATAGAATCAGTTTAGATCTCACCACATTGGCTACTTTAGTCCCTGGATGAGCAACTTCAGAGCCACAAGCAGGCCCGAGCCCCGCTGCTGGTGCCGCTGCCGTGCCTCTGGAGGCTTTCCCAGTGGGCTCGTCTTTACAGATAATGAGTGATATTCATCAGGTGCCTACTGCTGCCAGGCGTTGTGCTGTGCCCTTTGTGTGCTTTATCATTTAGTCCTTTCAGTAGTATCTGTTATTATCTCATTTCCCTGAGGCTTCAGTAGTTAAGTAGCTTTTCCAAGGCCACATAGTGGCAAAGATGGGAGTGGAATTTGGGTGTTTCTGACTTGCTTGAGGTCCACGCAAGCTGGGGGAGGACGGAAGGCAGAGGTTGGGGAGGAGCGGCTTTGGGGTGTTGCTCCTGCTTCTGCTGTTATGTAAGGGCCGAGGACCATTTCCAACATGTCGAGTTGGGTGGGGTGGCCAGTTGGCAGGGCTCAGAGTCAAGTAGCTTATTTCACTCCAGGAATGGAGCAAAGTGGTATCATTGATTGCGAACAGGCAGAACGAGTAGAGCAGCAGCCTAGTTCCCTCTGGCCCCTTCCTTCCTTCATCAAAAGGAATCTTCTTATCTTTTCTTTTTTTTTTTTTTTAATAAATTTATTTATTCATTTATTTATTTTTGGCTGTGTTGGGTCTTCGTTGCTGCGTGCGGGCTTTCTCTAGTTGCGGTGAGTGGGGGCTACTCTTCGTTGCAGTGCGTGGGCTTCTCGTTTTGGTGGCTTCTCTTGTTGCAGAGCACGGGCTCTAGGCGCGTGGGCTTCAGTAGTTGTGGCATGCGGGCTCAGTAGTTGTGGCATGCGGGCTCTAGAGCACAGGCTCAGTAGTTGTGGCTCACGGGCTTAGTTGCTCCACAGCACGTGGGATCTTCCCGGACCAGGGCTCGAACCCGTGTCCCCTGCATTGGCAGGCGGATTCTTAACCACTGCGCCACCAGGGAAGTCCTTCTTATCTTTTCTTGACCTTCTCCTCCCCTGATTGAAAACCAGTCTTGCTACCACCTAGGCTGTTCTCTCCTTCCTGGCTCAGGGGAAAATGCCCACAGGGTAAGGATGAATTGAGTAGCGTAACAGGGAGCAAAATAATGTGAAATGCAGAAGGAAAAATGAAGCGTGGTTTCAGTTTGCCAGGCATTTTCTCATTTATCTGTTGATTTGATTAGCAACCAATACCCAGTCAGGGGAGGCAAAGATGGTTATATCCTCAGTTTACACGTGAAAAAGTGCTATCAGTGTATATTAAATGATCATCTAGGGCTCCTTGGTAGAAAAATCGGCCTGAGGTTTGAGTTCCACCTCCCAGAATTCTTTGCACTGGACCCATCTGCACATGCCCAACACATGAACTTGTATGTTTAACATACCCCAGGACACCTGGTTCCAAAATAGTATCCCCAAATGCTGACTCGAATGAGTTATTTCTATATATTATGTATGTCATTTGGTGGTACTTAATCAATATGAATCTTGAGACACTTAATTCTGTACCTAACGGCTCCTACAGGCCCCTTTTCAGGTGCCCACTCTTGAGTATCCTGCATAGCAGTTGTTGTTTCTTGGGTAACAGATTCATGAAGGAGTAGATTTTCAGGGGAGAAAACTCCTGGGCTTAGTCTTCTTCCCCAGGACTGTTTCATGGCTCTTGCAGCTGGCCACTCTGACCTTATCTGACTCCTTGCTGGTAGAGGTTTATGGAGATTTTGTTTTGTTTCTTTTGTGTCCAGCTTAGCAGCTTGGAACAAGGCTGACTGAGTGACACCAGTCCAGAATGGGCTGTTCTGTGTAATTTCTTGTTCCTCTTGGTTGCTTGGGAGATCAGTGAGCCCATTATCAAATGCTGCTGTGTGTTAAGCCCTGTGGAAGATACAGGGTGGAGAAAAGTGGTTAAAGTACCTAGCAAGGTGCCTGGCATTCAGTCATTCAGTAACTAGATATTGAACTCCTCTTATGTGTCAGGCTGTGTCCGAAGTACTAGGTATGTAAAGATAGACTCGGTTCTGCCCTCATGGATCTAGTGAAGGGCACTGTCACTGCAGTGGGCATTCAGTAAATGAAATTATTAATATTAACATTAAGGCTATTAATATAGCAGTAGTGATGTTATTAATAGAATAATGAGTGGTTTACCATCTTGATGAGATTATGAGAAATGAAGACATCATGTTATCACACCCCGTGGTCTGTCTACATTTCTCTAACTTCTCTTTATCAAACCAGCAGACTCTTGAGAATCAGGGTCCTGTGTGAGTGACTTATTGTGGGTGGTGTAGGCAGGATGCAACCAGGCCTCCAAGGGCCACTCCAGCCTGGCCCCCAGGGGAGCTCTGGCATGTGAGTGGCCTCATAGCTTTTGTGATGTTTGCAACCATAGGTCATTTCCAAGGGTCACCCTCAGGGGCCGTAAACTCCCAGGTGATTTTGACTAACTCTAGTAGCCTGATAACCAGCCTCTGAAGAAGAGTTGCAGGTGTGAGCCTTTGGAACAAACATACACACAGAAAAGATTTGGCACCTGGGGAATCCAGCCGGAGAACTGACAGGGCCTCTCTGATTATGACTTGTACTGTATCTGACTGTGAAAAGACCTTCAGAAAGGGATGGCCAGCCCTTCACTTCTGCCTTCCAAATTTTGTGCACGTTCCTCTTTGGGCAACTCTAACCCAGAATCGTAGGGGGAAAGGGATTCTAGGAAATGTAGTTCCCAGCTGAACTGTGTTAATGACAGAACAATGACAATGACAGTGACAATGACAGCAGTGTTTTTTCTCTTGTGGCTGGAGGATGCTAGGTGTAAAGGTTCATCCCTCCTTTAGCTGGAGTAGAACACTGCCTATTTGAATTAGGAGGTTTGACCCTGGGGTTCTGTATTATAAGAGTTAGAGACCCTGACCTTTCTGGAACTGCAATCTGAGATCTCACTGGCACCAGGTCTCTTCCTTCCTGGCATGACTTTTTTTTTTTTAAAGATTTATTTATTTATTTATTCATTCCCACATTCATGCTGTGCCGGGTCTTAGTTGCGGCACATGGGATCTTCATTGTGGCATGAGGACTTCTTAGTTGCAGCATGCATGCGGGATCTAGTTCCCCAACCAGGGATTGAACCTCGGCCTCCTGTATTGGGAGCGTGGAGTCTTACCCACTGGACCACCAGGGAAGTCCCCTGGCCTGACTTTTTACAAGGACTGCAGTGTTCTTTAAATTGTACAGAGGAATTATGGACGGATGAAGTTTGACTAATAAGTTGTTCTGCTTTTTTTTAAACAGTTTTATTTAGATGTAATTCACATACCATGTATTTGTCATCCTTTTAAAGTATACAATTCTACAATTCAGTGTTTTTAGTATATTTATAAAGTTGTACAGCCCTTAGCACTATCTAATTACAGAACATTTTCATCACCCCAAATAGAAACCCTGTACCATTCATTAGCAGTCACTCCCTATTCCTGCTTCCCTAGCCTCTGGCAACCACTAACAGACTTTCTGTCTCTATGAATTGGCCTGTTGTGGACATTTCATATAAATGGAATTATAGAATATGTAACATTTTGTGTCCAGCTTCTTTCACTTTTAATATAATGTTTTTAAGGTTCATCCACGTTGTGGCATATATCAGTACTTCCTTTTTATGGTTGAATAATATTTCATTGTATGGATATACCACATTTTGTTTATCCATTCATCAGTTGATGGACATGTGGCTTGTTTCCACCTTTGGCTATTATGGATAATGCTGCTATGAACATTCATGTTCAAGTTTTGTGTGGACATGTGTTTTTAGTTCTCTTGGTTTTATACCTAGGAGTGGAACTACTGAGAAATATGGTAAGTCTATGTTTCACTTTTTGAGAAACTGCCATACTGTTTTCCAGAGTGGCTGTGCCATTTAACATTCTCACCAGCAGTGTATGAGCATTGAAATTTCTCCATATTCTCACCCAAACTTGCTATTATCTTTTTGATCATAGCCATCCTAGTGGGTGTGAATGGATATCTCGTTGTGGTTTTGATTTGCATTTCCCTGACGACTGTGGTGTTGAGCGTCTTTTCATGTGCTTACTGACCATTTATATATCTTCTTTGGAGAAATGGCTATGCAGATTTTTTGCTTAATATTTAATTAGGTTATTTTTTTCTTGTTGAGTTATAGGAATTATTTCTATATGCTGGACCAGTAGTCCCTTATCAGATATGTGATTTGCAAATATTTTTCCCATTCTTTGGGTTGTCTTTTCACTTGATGGAATCCTTTGCAGAATAAAAGTTTTTAATTTTGATGAAGTTCATTTATCTATTTTTTCTTTTGTTGTATTGCTTTTGGTGTCATATCTAAGAAGCCATTGCCTAATCCATGGTCATAAAATTTCCTCCTATGTCTTCTTCTAAGAGTTTATAGTTTTAGCTCTTTCATGACCACTAAGTTCTTATACTGACTGAGGCTTTAAAAGTTCCCGTTAGCTGTTTGCTAGGGGTAAGTGCTGGGTGAGAGGCTTTTATCCTGGGACTTCTTTTCTTTGCCACCTTGACAAGTCAATCAAGGGGCACTGGGAAGCACTTGTTCTTCTTGCAGGTGTTTCTAGCTATTTTGCAGTTTCCATATTTCATTGTCTTTTTTTTTTTTTTCCTTTTTTTGGGAAGGTAACGAATGAAGAGGACTTTATTAGGAAATTGGACTGCAAACCTGATCAGCATCTGAAAGTGGTTTCCATTTTTGGAAATACTGGGGATGGGAAGTCTCATACCCTCAACCACACTTTCTTTTATGGCCGGGAAGTCTTCAAAACCTCCCCTGCCCAGGAGTCCTGCACTGTGGGAGTGTGGGCAGCATATGACCCAGTCCACAAAGTAGCAGTGATAGACACAGAAGGGCTCTTGGGGGCTACAGTGAATCTAAGCCAGAGAACACGGCTGCTGCTTAAGGTCCTGGCCATCTCAGACCTCGTCATCTATCGAACTCACGCAGACCGACTGCACAATGACCTCTTCAAGTTCCTTGGGGACGCCTCAGAAGCTTATCTGAAGCACTTCACCAAGGAGCTCAAGGCTACCACTGCCCGCTGTGGCCTGGATGTCCCCCTGTCCACCCTGGGCCCTGCTGTTATCATTTTCCACGAGACTGTGCACACTCAGCTGCTAGGCTCTGGTGAGTAGATGGGGTACTATGTCACACATTGACCTTCCTGGGTACACTGGGCTGCAGTAGCAACTTGGTGGTGGTAGATTGCCCAGAAAAATTTCTGCTTGGGCAAGACATAAGGAAGTGTCTCAAGAAGGATGGAGTGATTAACCATGTCAGAATCTGCTCATGATCAGGATGTGGATTGAGAATTGCCTGTTGGCTTTGGCGATTTAGAGGTCCTTGGGAATCTGGATAAGACTGTTTCCCAGGAATGGTGGGCATGAAAGCCTAATCAGAGTGGGATCAAGAGAACAGAAGGAGAAAACTTAAGGTAGTATATTCACCTCTTTCAAAGAGTTCTTTCTATAAAGGGAAGCAGACAAATGAAGTGATAGCTGGCGGCTGATTTGGGACTTCAAGGAGTTTTCCCTTTTTAAAAATTTAAGATGTGAGGTATTGCAGATACTTGTGTACTAATGGGAATGATTCACTAGAAAAGAAGAAGTGCAGATGTAAAAGAGAGAGCAGGAGTGATGTACAGGTGGAGGGTTGACCTTAGGGGCATGGACAGTTCATCCATAACAGCAGGAGAGAAGGTAGATTATATGGACATGGTTACCGGTAAGTAGGTAGATGTGGTGGATGTGTGTGTGGAAGTTGTCTTATTGTTTCTATTTTCTTAAAGAAATGGGAAGCAAGAGCATCACCTGAGTGGGAGGATGAGGGAGCAGGTGCAGTGACAGTGATTGGATGCAGGTGGGGACGGTAGTGTGGGCCCCTAAAACAGTTACATTATTTATGTTCATTCAGTCAACGAAGTCTATTAAGTGCACAATGTCATGTGCTGAGCACTGGGGCCCCAAGCTGAAAAACAAAAAACAGTTCCCACCCTCGAATAGCTGATAGTCTAGTTGGAGAGACCACACGTGTTCTGTTCTGCAGTGGATGTAGGTCCTGGAGCTGTGAGAGTGCAGAAGAGGGACCCTTTACACCTCCTTATGGAATCTAGGAAAGAGGAGGTGACATTTGAACTCTAGAGACTCGGCTAGATAGAGGAGTGGAGTAAGGATGCTCCAGAAAGAGCAAACCCCTAGTGTTTTGAAGAGCTCGTTGTGTCCAGGGAACTGTAGGTACTTGTACAGTGAGTTCCTGGATTCCATTCTCACCCCCTTCAATGCATCCTCCACAAAGCATGGGGAGTGATGCTTTTTAAAAGCTTAATTTATAATTTAGATCATGTCATACTCTTGCTTCCAACCTGCCAATAGCTTTCCACTAAATCAAAATAAAATCCAGGACTTCCCTGGTGGCGCAGTGGTTAAGAATCTGCCTGCCAGTGTAGACGACACGGGTTTGAGCCCTGGCCCAGGAAGATCCCACATGCTGCAGAGCAACTAAGCCCGTGCACCACAACTACTGAGCCTGTGCTCTAGAGCCCATGAGCCACAACTACTGAGCCCACGTGCCACAACTACTGGAGCCCATGCTCTGCAACAAGAGAAGCCACCGCAATGAGAAGCCTGCGCACCACAACAAAGAGTAGCCCCCACTCACTGCAACTAGAGAAAGCCTGCGCACAGCAATGAAGACCCAATGCAGACAAAAATAAATAAATAAATAAAAATTCAGGACTTCCCTGGTGGCACAGTGGTTAAGAATCCGCCTGCCAATGCAGGGCACATGGGTTCAAGCCCTGGTCCGGGAAGATCCCACATGCCGCGGAGCAACTAAGCCCATGCGCAGCTACTGAGCCTGAGCTCTAGAGCCTGCGAACCACAGCTACTGAGCCCGCATGCCACAACTACTGAATCCCACGTGCCTAGAGCCTGTGCTCCACAACAAAAGAAGCCACTGCAATGAGAAGCCTGCGCACCGCAACGAAGAGTAGCCCCCGCTCGCTGCAACTAGAGAAAGCCCATGCACAGCAATGAAGACCCAAAGCAGCCAAAAAAAAAAAAAAAAAAAATCCAAACTCCTAATTACGGTGTCCTCACTTTACCTCCTGCCTCTGTTTCTGAACTCTTTCTCTAGTTTCCCCCTTTCACTCTCTCCACTAGCTATACCAGCCTTTTCTCTGTTCCCGTCTTTGCATATGCTACTCTGTCTGCCTGGAACAGTCTTTCCCCAGTTAGCCATCCTCTTTCAGATTCAGCTCAACTCTCACCCCATTGGAGCCTTTCCCAAGTGTCTCCTTTAAAGTGGTCCTTCCTGCACCCTGGTGGTCACAGTCTTACTGCATCACCTTGTTCATGTGCATCAGGGCACCCGTCGCTGTCTGAAATCATCCTGTTTGTTTGCTTACTTGTTTTTGGCCTTTTCCCCTTGGAATGGAAACTCCATGAAGGCAGGAACCTTGCCTGTCTTATTCACTGCTGCCTTTGAAGAGCCTGGATGAGTGCTTGACACACAGTAGGCTCTCATCAGATGTTTGCTGATTGAAGGGGCTCAGTGTGTCTGAAGCATAGATGGTGTGGGAGGGAGTAGTGGATATACTCCGGGATCAGATCATGCGTGGATAGCCTTGATTTAGGTCACAAGTATGACAAGAGCCCCTGATAGATTTTAAGCAGGGAATTACGTATTTTCAAAAGATCCCCTGCGGCCTTTTGCAGGATGAACTAGAGAGGCATGCCTGGAGGCAGGGATGGCCAGAAGGTTACCACCGTACTAGGTGAGGAGTGACGGGGCCTGAGCCAGGGCAGGGGCAGTAGGCGGGAAGTGGACAGACGGGGACTGTATTAAGGAGTTAGAATCTGAAGGACCTGGGTCTAGTGGGAAGATGAGAAATCTAAATATTCCAGAATGAAAGAAGAGCCTGATTAGCATGCGACTCTGAGATGAGGAGAGGGGGTTGGAAATGCTGACTTTAGGATGCCTCCTGTGATCAGCATTTTTATGCCACTTTGGATCTTTACAACTTTGGTGAGGGGAAGGTCTAACTTCCAGTTCAGGATTTTGAAATAAGTAGCCTTTCAAAAGTAACTTTTTTTTTTGCTGTGTGCCATGCACTATGCTAGGTGTTTGTTTATTTATTTGTTTTTTTAAAAATAAATGCTGAGGGCTTCCCTGGTGGCGCAGTGGTTAAGAATCCACCTGCCAATGCAGGGGACATGGGCTCGAGCCCTGGTCCAGGAAGATCCTACATGTTGCGGAGCAACTAAGCCCATGTGCCACAACTACTGAGCCTGCACTCTAGAGCCCATGCTCCCAACAAGAGAAGCCACCGCAATGAGAAGCCCGCACGCTGCAACGAAGAGTAGCCCTCGCTCGCTGCAACTAGAGAAAGCCCACGCGCAGTAACAGAGACCCAACGCAGCCCAAAAAAAAAAAAAAAGAATGCTGAATAACAAAAATAACATTAAAAAATACTTTTTAGAATTTATTTTTTAAATTTATTTTTGTTTTTTGCCTGCGACACGCGGCATTGTGGGATCTTAGTTCCCTGACCAGGGATGGAACCTGCACCCCCTGCAGTGGAAGCGTGGAGTCTTAACCACTCAACTGCCAGGGAAGTCCCAACACTTTCTAAAAATAAATGCTAACTTAAGATATCTTTGTTATTCAGCTCAGTCAACAGCAGCCATATTTTACAGATGAAGAAACTGAACTCAGCTTAGGTTATGTAACCAAGGAGGTTCCAACTAGCAGGTTGCAAAATTGGGATTCAAAACAAGGTCTCTAACTCCTAAATCCAGAGTTGTTTCTGGAATACCATCACTGTTTCCTGAAACCTTGAGGTGGAACCAAGACAGCTAGAGTTTATGCAGGGTAGGAGAGGTGCCAGAATTGTGGGCAAATTGATAATTACATATTTCTCTGTCTTGTAGACTTTTGGATTTTGTTAGATCCTGGTCTTTTTCTGGACAGAGAATTCCTAGGTGGGAGTTAGTAGGCAAATGAATTATCTCTGTTTTACAAATGAGCAGACCAAGCTCCCATAATCATTTGGGAGCGATTACTTGTTCAGGGACAAGCTGTGAGCTGATGTTGGGAGAAAGTGAAGGTGGTCAGGCTTCTGGGTGCCTTTGGGAGAAGTCACTTGCTGATGGGCTGCTTCCTTCCTTCAAGAGTGACTCACAGGAAAAGTTCAGGAGGAGATGGGGTTAGGGATTGACTGCAGAATTTTGGCTACTTCTCTTTGATGACTGTACCTTTAAATATGAGCTAAAGCCACATTTCCAGTGTTAATTGGAGTGATTTTGTTGTTAAAGTATTAAAGGAAATTAAAACAAAAAGTCCTTCCAAGTTTTACCTCCAAAATATTTATTGCATCTGTTTATACTGCTACTCCCCAAATTTCTGGATAAATGTTGGTGAAACTATGGGGAGGCTGGTACCCTCACACGTTGGCAGTTTGTCCACAGCTTCACCAGCATAAGACCAGCACTTTCAAAGTAGCTATTTATTTTAAATGTTCGTTCGTAAGTGACTGGTGGAATACGTCCATAGAATGGAAGACTGTGTAGCTGTTAAAAAAGAATAAGGAATGTCTCAGAGTATAACATGACAAGGACACGTATTTACAGTATGTTATTAAGTGATGAAAGCAAGTTGCATAAATGTGTTGGTAACTGAGTAGGAAAAGAAAGTCTGAAAGGGTAAACATTGGCCTGTAGTTACCTTTGACAAGGAGGAGGAGGGAGCAGAGGATGTACATTTCTTTCCTTTTATGCTTTGACATGTTTGGATTTTTTTTTTAATTATTTACTTATTATTTCTTTTGGCTGCGTTGGATCTTCGTTGCTGCACGCGAGCTTTCTCTAGTTGTGGCGAGCGGGGGCTACTCTTTGTTGTGTGTGGGCTTCTCATTGCGGTGGCTTGTCTGTTGTGGAGCATGGGCTCTAGGCGCCTGGGTTTCAGTAGTTGTGGCACGCAGGCTCAGTAGTTGTGGCTCACGGACTCTAGAGCTCAGGCTCAGTAGTTGTGGTGCACAGGCTTAGTTGCTCCGTGGCATGTGGGATCTTCCCAGACCAGGGATAGGACCCGTGTCCACTGCATTGGCAGGCAGATTCTTAACCACTGAGCCACCAGGGAAGTCCATGTTTGGATTTTTTACAGTGAGCACATTTTTTTTAAAAGGGTACTTCCTTGAAGTGTAACATACATACCAAAAAGTGCACATTATATCAAAAGTGTATATGTGATGCATTTTCACAAGCTGAGCATACATGTGAATTCAGTACTAGATCATGACACACCAGCGCCCACATCCCAGCTTGTGCTCCCTTCTAGGCAAAGGTAACCTGAATTCCAACAGCATAGATCAGTTCTGCCTGTTTATGTACTTTATATTTACGGAGTCAGACTATATATCCCTTTAATAATGAAAGACAGGCGGCTTTTTTTTTTTCTTGTAAAGAGAGGCCACTGTTCACGTACCTGTTTCTGCTTGTCCAGATCACCCCTCCGAGGTGCCCGAGAAGCTCATCCAGGACCGGTTCCGGAAGCTGGGCCGCTTCCCTGAAGCCTTCAGTTCTATTCATTACAAGGGAACGAGGACATACAATCCTCCCACAGACTTTTCTGGTCTTCGGCGTGCTTTGGAGCAACAACTAGAGAATAACACCACCCGTTCCCCCCGGCACCCGGGGGTCATCTTCAAAGCCCTGAAGGTCAGTTGGCTTCTGCCCTGAGTGCTTCTCATTGGGGTACCGGTGGGTGGTAAGAACACTCAATTCTCCAGCTTTTGTCGGTGCTGGTGATAAGAAATCTGGGCTTGAAAGAGAGGATATATGAAAGGAAGGGCATGAGTGGAGATTGCACCTGTTGAATGGCCTCATCTTGCCAGGAACACGAGTACGGAGGAATCTTGGATGATAGTTAAAAGGTGACAGGTCCTCATCTTGGAGAAAAACCTTATTTTACCATTCTTTGTAATGAATTCATCAAATCAATTCCTGCCAGTTCTGCTTCCTTTTTTGCAGTTTGCTTTGTGTATACCTCTGTGTCACCATGCCTGCATACTGAGTACAGAGGAGCAGGGAGGGAGCAGGGCCTTTGGGGCAGTGCTGGGAGAGTGCGATTTGGAGAAGGGACAGGCAAGTGTGGACATGAAGACTTGAGCTAGGGGTTTGAGGGTGCCCTGAGGGTTAGGGCATAGAGCCTGAGACTGGAAGGGATAGGAGGAGCGCTTTTGCGTAAAGCTAGGCCAACCCTGGTTTACCCAGGAACAAACTTTGGGCATATGCTGATTTGCTTAATCCATTGAGTTTAAAAAGTTTTCAGTGGGACATAATGTAAACAATTTATGAATCTGGGTAAATTGTATATGGGAGTTCCTTGTACTATTCTTGCAACTTTTCTACGAGTTTGAAATTATATCAAAATGAAAAGTTAAAAAGAAGAAAGGGGGTGGTGGATGAAAAGTTACCCCTCAAAAAAGGTTTATGGTTTTTGCATAGTGCTTGGTAAAGGCTGGATGTTTGTATCCTCCCAAAATTCATATGTTGAAATCCTAATGCCCAGTGTGATGATATTTGGAGAGCTTTTGGGAGGTGATTGGGTCATCAAGATGGAGCCCTCAGGAGTGACATTAGTGCTCTTGTAAAAGAAGCCCCAGAGTGGGATAGGGAGGGAGATGTGAGAGGGAGGGGATATAGGGATATATGTATACGTATGGCTGATTAACTCTGTTATACAGCAGAAACTAACACAAAATTGTAAAGCAACTATACTCCAACAAAGATGTTAAAAAAAAATAAAAAGAAGAAGCCCCAGAGAGCTCCCTAGCCCCTTCCACCAAGAGAGGACACAGTGAGAAGGCACCATCTGTGAACCAGAAAGCAGGCCCTCCCTGGAAGGCCACCATGCTGGCACCCTGATCTTGGACTTCCAGCCTGCAGAACTGTGGGGAATAAATTTCTGTTGTTAATAAGCTACCCAGTCTGTGGTATTTCGTTATAGCAGCCTGAATGGACTATGAAAGCTTGGGCTTTGGAGTCAGACAGACTTGTGTTGGAATCCCAGTTCTGCCATTTACCTGCTGCTTGGTCTTAGGAAATTAGTTTGTCTTTCGTTTATTCATTCATTCAACAAATAAATGAGTGAATCTTTGTGCCAGGTAGAGTTTCAGGTGCTGGGAATACAGTGGAGAATAAGATAGACAACAATCCTTGCCCTTATAGTACTTATTCAGACCTTTTTCCTCGTCTGTAAAAAAGGGGCAATAGTAGGATGTTCCTAATGAAGTTGAGGAGGGGATTAAATGAGAACACATACTTTAAGAAGCCAAGTACCTGGTATATAGTAAATGTTCCATAAGTGTTAACTAATGTGAATAATGTTAAGGGAAAAAAACTATGAAAAATATTATATTTGAATAATTCATGAAATACATATTTCTAATTAGAATTTGAGGTTAAAGTATACTTAGATTTATTGGCTAGTGTCCATGTAATGGCTCAAAGGTAGTCAAGTGGAAGATTACACCCAAGTATTGCAAGCATCCTTAAAAGAGGCCGAATCCATGCTATGTTATACAAAGGGCTGTAAAATCTGATCAGTATGAATATTGACGACTAGGCCAATGGCTGGATTATAGAGTTCCTTAGGTTTTCTCAAAGCTAACCCAGCTTAAAGTTTAAATAAGACCTTCAGGGACACTGAGTGCTCTAAGCAGTAGTTAGTGGTCAGGGATTCTACCCTCAAGTGTCTTGGATGTCCTGCTCCAGGCCAGTTTGTTAGGTACTTTAAAAACATAAAAAAATAAAAAAAAGTAAATTTATTTATTCATTTATTTATTTATGGCTACCTTGGGTCTTCGTTGCTGTGTGCAGGCTTTCTCTAGTTGTGGCGAGCAGGGGCTACTCTTTGTTGCGGTGTGCGGGCTTCTCATTGCGGTGGCTTCTCTTGTGGAGCACGGGCTCTAGGCACGCGGGCTTCAGTAGCTGTGGCACGCATGCTCAGTAGTTGTGGCTTGCGGGCTCTAGAGCACAGGCTCAGTAGTTGTGGTGCGCAGGCTTAATTGCTCCACGGCATGTGGTATCTTCCCGGACCAGGGCTCGAACCTGTGTCCCCTGCATTGGCAGGTGGATTCTTAACCACTGCGCCACTGGGAAGTCCCATTGTTAGGTACTTTTGAGAAAAAGAGTTATAGTGTATTCTTATGAGGTGATATGATTCATGAAGCTTTCTGTGATTAAAATGAGCCTGGTCAGCTGGAGTTTTGAGGCTTCTTGGTAACTGCTGTCCTCAGAGTTTACCTGGCTCCTATATTTTCTGTTCTCTGAGGCAGGGTCTGTGCTGTACTGAGATGTGGGCCCACTGCTCTGTGCATGGGAAGGAGTTACCTGTTTAAGCATGTGTTTTGGGCTCTCCCCAGGGAGCTGTGGGGTCTTGGAACTTACTCAAATCCTTGAAAAAATTGTTTTTGTCTTTTTCTGGTTGTTGTTTTGTTTTTAATCCTCTTCTTTAAATTAGAAGTTGTTAATTCTCTGGTAATCACTCTAATAGAAAACTACCTTTTAGGTCTGCATTAGGCAAATTGGCCCAGGAGAGTTTTATCGCTGTTAAAATACACTCTTCATAGTTCATAGCAGAGGATAATATAATGATCGTTTATTTTTCTCCACTTATTTTTTGTTTTGTGTTGTATTTTTAAAAAAAATAAGTATCCTTTTTGGAACAAAAGAGTAGGGATGGTCATAAGCAGATAAATTATCAGTGCCAAAATACCTTGTTCGGCTTTCTGTTTCTTCCATTTTTTTTCTTTCTCACCTGGTATTTATGCTTTTCCTTGTCCAGTTCCTCACTAACTCACTGAGTAAACACTTCAAGAAGCCTAGGAATATATTCCAATATGATTTTGTTTCCTATATGATTTTCTTTTTATTTTACATAAAATATGCAGGAATATTGTTAGGAAAAAATGTATAAACCTTTTGGAAAAATGGAGAGACAAATCACATAAGAGGCAGTTAAGACTGTGATGCACAAATAAAAAAATCTCAACTCTCTAGTGATCAAAGAAATTAAGACCACAACCATGCAAGGGCAAACACTGACAAGTTTGGCAATAAAATGTCAAAAAGGGTATGAAGCAGTGTAAACTCTTATAAACTTCCAGTGGAAGTAAAATTAGTACAACCACTTTGAAATGCAATAGTATAGGTAAAGATATGCATAATATATATTCTAACCATATCATTTCTAGGAATTTGCCTTAAAGAAACTCTCCCACAGGAACACAGAGAACTATGTGAGGAAGTTAATAGCAGCATCCTTGTAATAGCAAAGAAAAACAGTGTGCAAAAAATAGATAAATAAAAATGGGGCATTATATGATTCTTTGCTACTTATTTTAAAAAGAGAATTGGGGTTGTGATGTATGTATGTACACTTATATACCTTTTTTTTCACGGAACATTAAAGCCTAGCATTTTTTCCATGCTATTAAATATTTCTATGAAAACATGTTTTTTAAATAGCTCCATGCTTTTTCATTTATATGAATGGATCATTTTTTACATTTAGTAATTCTGCCCTTATCTTATTTTATTTATTTTATTTAATTAGTTAATTAATTTATGTATATTTATTTTTGGCTGTGTTGGGTCTTCGTTTCTGTGCAAGGGCTTTCTCCAGTCGCGGCGAGCGGGGGCCGCTCTTCATCGCGGTGTGCGGGCCTCTCACTGTCGCGGCCTCTCCTGTTGTGGAGCACAGGCTCCAGACGCGCAGGCTCAGTAGTTGTGGCTCACGGGCTTAGTTGCTCTGCGGCATGTGGGATCTTCCCAGACCAGGGCTTGAACCCGTGTCCCCTGCATTGGCAGGCAGATTCTTAACCACTGCGCCATCAGGGAAGCCCTCTGCCCTTATTTTAATAGTAGTTTCCCTTTTTCCTTATTATGTTTCCCAAGTATTTAAAGGTATTGCCCACATTCTGCCTATTTCCTTAGGATAAATTACAACTCCCAATACTACTGCTGGCCAACCTTTCTGGAGTGTTTACTAATGCCATGTACTGTGCTCTGCGCCGCACGTGTATTCATTCTGTTAATCCTCATACCAACTCTGAGGTGGAGAAAGGGAGGCACAGAGGCGTTCATTGATTGGCCTGAGATGACTCCTCTAATAAGTGGTGGAGAGTTTGAACCAGGTAGTGTGACTCCCAAGTCTGTAGAACCCTGTGTTGTATTCCTTCTCAGTAGTTACTCAACTTTTAAGAAGGTCAGAAGGCGTGGTCATCTTTAAAGGTTCCTGATGCATATTGCCAGTTGCCTTTAGAAAGGACATTCTTATAAGTTGTATTTGTGTGTTTGGTTAATTTAAAAAGTTATTTTTTAAATTAGAAAGCAATGTGTGTTTGTGATAAACAACTCAAATAGTACAGAAACATGTAAGGTATGACTTAAGTCCCTTTCTCTCCTCTCCCCTCTCAGTGTATGATAACCGTTGTTAATACTTTCTTGTTTATGCCTCTAGAAATTTTTGGTGCTACATAAGTGCATACAGAAGTATATGTATATAATGTATATGTATATTTTCTCCCTAAATATATCGGATCCTAGAGAAGTTAAATCTTTTTTCCTTCTCCATATTCTCTTTTCATGTTCGTTATTGAAAAGGAAATGTGATTAATGAGAAAGATTGAGGAGTTTGTAGAATGTGTGTGAGTGTGTGTGTGTGTATGTGAGTGAGCGTGAGTGAGAGAGAGATGTACAGTCTCTTTCTGCTCTGGCTGCTTGCCCCTCTGTTTCCCGATTCATCCTGCCGACCTGATCACTCTTCCTACCATTTAGCCATGTTGTGGTCCAGGCCCCAGTCCCTTTTTTCCAGCTGGGTTATTTCCCCCACTTCTTGACCACTCACTCCTTTGCTCTGTTTCCACAGTAGCAGCAGTCCACATACCTACCAGCAGGGCATATTCTCACTGATCAAGTAAGTCTATTTAAAGAAAAGAGATGCTTAGGTCCCTATTGAATAAGGGAATTGAATATTGAATTAACTATTGTTGTCTGTATTTACAGTTCTGAATAATGGAGAGAACCATTTTAAAGTTGAATTCGATAGGTTTTATGTAATACCTCCTTTAGCCTCCGATCTCTAAATGTAGAAACTCTGACTTTCTAATTCTGTCACATCAGGAAGCACCTATTAAGTATTTATAAAGTTATTATATTTTTTGGGGGGTGGGTGGCATCATGGATTACATAAGAGTCTCCATTTCAAATCAGAAAATTCACTGCCAGCCTTGGGTGACTGGGGCTAAACTTACAGGTTCAGTAGTAAGAGCCCTGCTGTTGCCAAGGCAACTAAAATTCAAGATCATCTGGCCTCCAGGCAACCTTTTTTTTTTTTTTTGAATAAATTTATTTATTTTATTTATTTATTTTTGGCTGCACTGGGTCTTTGTTGCTGCGTGCGGGCTTTCTCTAGTTGCGGTGAGCGGGGGCTACTCTTCGTTGCGGTGCATGGGCTTCTCATTGCGGTGGCTTCTCTTGTTGCAGAGCACGGGCTCTAGGCACACGGGCTTCAGTAGTTGTGGCACATGGGCTCAGCAGTTGTGGCTCGCAGGCCCTAGAGCGCAGGCTCAGTAGTTGTGGCGCACGGGCTTAGCTGCTCCGCGGCATGTGGGATCTTCCCGGACCAGGGCTCGAACCCATGTCTCCTGCATTGGCAGGCAGATTCTTAACCACTGTGCCACCAGGGAAGCCCTCCAGGCAACCTTTTCCAGATTGGCCTCAAGTGCTTTCTCAGGAAAGGTCCTTCCCTGCCTCTTATGGCTTTGGGACCTCAAGATGGGGAGAGCCCAAGAAACCCTGGAATGATGTGAGGTTTGGAATTTTTGAAGGACGAAGTATATGGATTAGGTGGTCGTGTCCACGCTGGAAAGGAACAATCAGGTTATAGAGGAAGGAAAACAGTGTCTCCTTACCCTTGTATCTAAAACACGTGAACATCCGATTTTCTTTTTAACAGTTACTGTTTTATTCACATACTCATGATTCAGTAAGTCCTCCTGATGCTTGTAAGGTCTCATTCATTACTGACTGCCAGCTCTTCAGTGACTTGTGAGGGAAATGAGATGCTTGTGTTACCCAGCATTTGAGAGGATGGGTGACCAGCATCTGAAGTGATGAGGCTGGTTGGTCTAGGAGTTCTTCTCTTTCTGATGTCACAAGAAGTTACTGTTGCCTTGGCCAACATAATGTCTAGGGCAGGTGATGATGGTGGTTCTGTGGGGATTTGTCCCATGGGAATCAGGCTGCAGCTCGTTTCATGCTAAGCCTTGAGACACTTAGAAATGCCCCCATTTTTCTGAAGAACTTTCAGAGAAGTGGACCAGGCCACTTGAATTTGGAACAGAAAAAACCTTGTGCTTATCACTATTATTGGGCTGCAATTTTATATTTACTGGGGAGTGGCATGCCTTCTGAATTCAACCCAGCTGTTGGATTCATGCTAAATTTGATATTGTTTTTCCTAAGGAAAACTAGTACTTAGGTTATCCTTTCAGTTACCTGGGGCTAAAAATGCTCTTCTTTGGTTTTCCTTATACCTCTTTAGTAACTTCTGCATTCCTTAGTTAGCTCTGCGTTTTTTCTTTCTTATTTTAACACTGCTTTAGGTACATAAGCATCTTTTTGCAGCTAAATATTCACCGACAAATGCAAACAGCCATGAAGACCAATGAACCATCATGGAAGGGAGAGAAGTTCTTATATCCCGTGTTACCTGAATTAGTGAGCGTATCCAAGGGAGGGAATAAGAGAATTCTCAGCATAAAAAATGAAAGTGATATTAATAATGGCAGCTAACATTTTCTGAGCTCTCAGTCTGTGCCAAGTGCTCTACATGAGTAACTTCATTTGATCTTCACAGTGTAATCCATGGAGACCCCTCCTGAGGAAGGTACTACTAGCACCCCCATTTTATAGATAAGGAAATAAAGGCACAGAGAGTGCAGAGCTGCCAACTGCAAGCTGAAATAACTTTGGTGGGGGTCTCATGTTTTATTTATGCAAATTTTCCATTTAGTTTCGTACTATATCCGTGTTTTTTTTAATCTAAAAATAAATTCCTCCCCCAATCTTTCAGTAAATTGATGCATTGGGAAGATAATGCTCTATTTTTCCACCAGCTAGCCCCAGAGAGTTATGCACACAGCTGTTTGAGAAATACAGCCCTAAGAGTTATCAGTGATTTGGCCAGTCAACGAGTAGTTAGCCATAAATTAGAGGGGGCCCGTGGGCCTGGGATGAAGCCTAGCGCAGAGGCAGGGCCGAGGTGAGGAGGAGAGGGCAGGGGTTGGTGTGCATATGGGGGTTGGTGCTGGGGCACTTCATTCCAGAGGTCCTAGTTGAGTACTTGTTAGGACATTTGCTAGTGAGAGGAGGATACAAAGGTAGGAAATGTCTTTCACGGGGTTAGCAATCTAGTCTGGGAGGTAAAATACATATAACAGGCTCAACAGGCTTCTGCCTGATCACCTCATCACTCACTACCTGGTTCAGATGTTGAGGACGTCAGGTGCTCAGAGAAGGCAAAGCATGGTCTTTCTAGAGTGGTTGGGAAGGCTTCATGGAAAAGGAGAGACCAAAAAGATCCCCGAAGGATGGGTCACATTCTGAAGTCAGAGGAGGACCGTGTAGGCTAGTAAGTGATTCTACTTGCCTTGCTTCTCGTTTATTCTCTTTAATATTCATAGGTATATGCCTTTATAGTCTCTCTCAAAATCTTAGTTGTTTTCCCTAAGTTACTCTTTACAGAATTACCCCCAAGAGAACAGGACATATATGTATTATTGTTAGACTGGTTTATTTTGGTCTGAGTCAAGGATTGCCACTTGGTCGGCCATCGCTGGCAGATGGTGTCTTATGAGCCTGTGCATTATCCTTGCAGGAGCTGAATTTTAATGCACGTGGGTGAGGCCCTCACCCTTAGTTTGACACATTCTTTGCCGCTACTCTTGTCTGAACACCTGACCTGACTCAACATTGAGAGCATGTGCTTTTATAAACACTTGGTTTACAACTCAGGGTATTAGGTTTCATTGAAAAAAGGGAAAGGAACTTTAATAAATAAGTTCTCCTTAAGTGAAATTCCATTTAGAGCTTGAGAACCTGAGTTTAAAACCTAATCTGTCCCTTTTCCAAGTCTCAAAATTTCTTTTGCCTTTTTACTAAAGGAAGTAACATTTTGTTTTAAGCTACTGTTCCTTCTCTTCCCCTGAATAGTGCCTGGCTGCCTCAGAATGAGAGATTGAGAGAAGCTTGGAATTGCGAGCATTTAATAATTTTTAAAGCCTGGAAAGCCCATTTCTGTTTAATTTATATAACTTTTTCCACTGCATACAAGTAAGGGCCTGGAAGGAAAAAACCAGCCTGAAGAATACTTTCAATATAAGGCAGTGAGTGAAAACAGGTTTAGAAATGGAAGCTGCCTTTTTTTTTTTTTTTCGTGGACGCTGCCTTTAAACATAAAATTTTCAGTTTGTTTCTGCAAATACTTTTATCTTTCTTCTTAGCATTTATTTTGGCCACTTGCTGTCTTTTAGGTTACTGTAGTTGATAAAAGACTGCCAGAACCTATAATAATTCCTCCTTGCTTTTTGGCTGATAATCCTTTATTCTACATATAGTTCTGTGGTTTCATAAACTCCAGTGAGCGCCTTCGGTTAGAACTGGTGGAGATGCCCAGGAAACTCCCAGCTCACTTCTCAGCTCTGCCTGCCTCTGACTGAAAGACAAGCCACCTTCTTGAGTGTTGGTTTCTTGGTCCCAGCTTCACAAAGATGAAGTGGGCATTAGTCAATATCTGGTGGTTTTGAATGAAAGAAGGAGAGTGTGTGAGGTGTTTATAACTTCCATGGTAATTAGGAGAGAACAGTAACTTTGTTTGCTTACTTCTGACCTCGTGGGAAATGGGCTGGTTCTTTCTGAGGTTTCCTGTGGTGAGGATTGGTGCAAGTTGGGCCACGAAGATCTAGGGTAAAGAGCAGAAGTCATTGGCTTCCCTCTTCTAGCTGTGGAGCCCATAAGAAATAAGCCAGCAGTGAGGGCATATTAGAAAGGCAAGCAGTGGGACTTCCCTGGTGGTCCAGTGGTTAAGACTCTGTGCTTCCACTGCAGAGGGCATGGGTTTGATCCCTGGTCAGGGAAGTTCCACATGCTGGGCGGTGCGGGGGAAAAAAAAAAAAAAGAAGAAAAGGAAAACAATAATAAAGTTCATTTCAAAAAAAACAAAAGGCAAGCAGTGCAAGGGCCAGAGCTCTGGGCTGTCCGCTGTGTCCCTTCATGTATCACCTTCCCTCCACGCAGGCCCTGAGCGACCGCTTCAGCGGTGAGATCCCCGATGACCAGATGGCACACAGCTCCTTTTTTCCAGATGAGTACTTCACCTGCTCTGTCCTATGTCTCAGCTGCGGGTAAGTCCCCATCTTGGGCAAAGAGACTCAGAACGGTGCTTCGCAGACTTCACTGTGCATGCAGATCATGTGGGGTCTGGTTAAATTAGATTGTGATTTAAGGATGGGGTGGGGGCTGAGATAGGGTACTTCTAGCAAGTTTCCAGGTGATCCTGATGGTCTGGGGACCACACTTTGAGGTTGCAAGGGATCCCGGGACACATGGTTATGAAGAATCCCCTGAAGATTCCAACCTGGTTTAGATGTGAAATTGACTGGTTTGGGTAATTTTTACCACAGAAAACTTCAGGTTGCCTGTTTTTCTGTTTCTCTTACCAGAGCTTTCAATGGTAGTCATTCCATCCATTCAACTAATATTTGGTAGCCCAGTGTGTGCAAAGCACTAGGGTAGGTATCATTTCTAGTTGACTGCTTTCACAATGAGGGCAGATGCTTAGAGCACATTAGAATTATCCAGGGAGCTTTCAGAATTATTGAGGCCTGGGCCGCACCTCCAGGGATTCTCATTTAACAGATCTGGAGTGGGGCCTCAGCACTGGTGCATTTAAAAGGCTCCTCAGATGATTCTGAGACGTAGCTCACTTGAGAACATTGAGTTAGGGCAGTATTCTCAAACTTTAATCTGTGTATGCATCACCTCAGGATTTTGTTAAATGCAGATTCTGAATTGGCAGGTCTGGGTGGGATTCTGCATTTCCAACAAGCGCCCAAGTGACGCCTGTGCTGCTGGTCCATGGATCGCACTTTGTTACAGGGGGACAGAGCGGTGGTCCTCAGATTTTAGCATGCATCAGAAAAACCTGAAGGACATGTTAAAACACGTAGTTGGGCCTTGCCCCCAGTTTCTGATTCAGTAGGTCTGATGTAGGGCCTGCGAATTTGCACTTCTGATACGTTCCCAGGTGATACTGATGTTGCTGGCTGGGGACCACACTTTGAGGCTCACTGGATTAATTTGAGCCGTTAATCGCTCTTCAGTCACAGTGTAGTGACTTGTCTGATGGAGCCCAGGGGATTTAAATGCAGTGTGTCAGGGTCAGATTGCAGGCTCTGTCTTGCAGACACTCCCCCAGCTCTGCACCCCCTTCACCACTGCAGTGTCTTTGCTCTCAACAGGACTTCTGCTCCTGTCCTTCACATTCGTCCATACAGAGGAGACCTGAACCTTTTCTGTTATGAATGGCCTTTTTGCATTGATCCCTGTAGGCCACCTGCTGGGTCACCACCTTGGCTCTGGGTTTGTAAAAAGGACTTGGCTCTTGGATTATACAGTCTGGGCTACGGAGAACTGGGCATTGTCTTGGAGAGGAAGGAGGGATGGTAATTACCAGTGTGACTTGCCTTCCTTTAGCGGGCCCCATGAGCCCAGCAGGAGGCTTAGGCTCTGTTAGATCATCACTTTTCCATGCTGTGCCTCACTAGGGTTTCCAGAACTTTCCCTTCTATCGCAGTGAAATTCTAAAGTCCCGATCCCTGGTTTTGCGTTGTCAGGATAGCAGAGCTCACTATTCATTTGGAAGGTTTTCTTGTTCAGCTTAAGCCTCCTCTTAATGCACTGCCAAATCTTGAGGGTCGGTTTTTGTTTTACATCTTGGCAGCCTGTTCTGGTTAAACTTCCCATTTCATGCTGTTTGGATTTTTGAGTTCCCTGAGGGCCATTCAGGTTTTATCTCTGGTCAAGGTGGTGTCTTCTGGCTCCTCCGTTCCTACTGAGGGACCAGGTGGTTTTCCAAGAAATTACTCCTTTGGCCCTTTGTCCTCACACAAGAGTAATAGTTGCTTTACCTGTGTAGTGATGTTGATTGCAAGTATGAGAGAGGCACGTGGGTTTCTGAAACAAACTGCCCTCTCTCTGCTCAGTATTCAGGGCCTGGTTAATTATGGAGCTCTGGTTTTGACCCTGGGTCTGGCTCAGGGTCAGAGACTCTTGAGCGTAAGCGGCACTGGCTCCTTTTAGCGGCTTCATTGTCAGCTTTTGGGCTTCACTCAGGGCTGGATGTAAGAACAGCATGAATCACGGGAAAGAAGGAGTACCTCATGAAGCCAGCAGCCGCTGCAGATACTCTCACCAGTATGACAACCGGGTTTTTACCTGCAAGGTGAGTCCACCCAGCTTCTTCCCTAGCAGCTGGCTTGCTGGCCACACTCTCCTTTTGGGAAGACTGGCTTGGGACCATTCTTTGCTGCATCCCAAAGTATTTGGTACTCAAATTGAATATCTCTGGAACTTCTCTCCAGCTCTAACCATAAGAACTCACATATCTGTTGCTGGGGACTCCTTGGTTTATTTTTTTAAGCTTCAGTTACCCTTATTTATGCTTATATGCAAGGGTCATCTACATTGACTATCATTCTTTTCTTTTTTTTTTTTGCTGCACCGCACAGCTTGTGGGGTTTTAGTTCCCTGACCAGGGATGGAACCTGGGCCCTTGGCAGTGAGAGTGTGGAGTCCTAACCACTGGACCGCCAGGGAATTCCCATACATTGACTATTCATTCTTTTTTTTTTTTTTTTACTGATATAAAGTTTATTTTAAAATTTCCATTTATATTTGTAACTTATAGTTTGAAATATGTCTTTGAAAAATCAAAGAATAATCTTTCTTGAAACCTCTTAATTGTCAACTGTTATTACCAGCATATCTTTAATTTATTAAGAAGTTATTTATTTTTCACTGGCTATATTTAACATGATGTTACTATGAGTTTAATGCATGGAAACAAAAAGACAATTCTTTACATTTTGGTAGAGAAAGGAATGAGTTTGTTTTTAATAAGAAAAAGCCAGCACTAAAATTTTACTCGTGGTCATGTTGTCATTATCCAGAATGATAAAGAGAATAATGATCTCCTAGTTCAGTTTTCCCATTCTAGTACCATTTCGATGTTTTCAAAACTCACAATTTAGAGATAAATATTTCTTTGGAAGACTATTCATTCTTAAGAGCAGAATTGCTGTTTAGAAAGCCAATTTTGATGGATTTCTCCTGTCTGTGACAGGGATATAATTTATAGCTCAGTTTTGGGGCCTGGGATGGGTATACATTCAATTCATAATCATTTAGGGCACTGACTTCCTTTTTTTTTTTCTTGAGATATTTTTTTTTAAACATCTTTATTGGAGTATAATTGCTTTACAATGTTGTGTTAGTTTCTGCTGTATAACAAAGTACATCAGTTATATGTATACATATATCCCCATATCTCCTCCCTCTTGCATCGCCCTCCCACCCTCCCTATCCCTCCCCTCTAGATGGTCACAAAGCACCGAGCTGATCTCCCTGTGCTATGCGGCTGCTTCCCACTAGCTATCTGTTTTACATTTGGTAGTGTATATATGTCAATGCCACTCTCTCACTTCGTCCCAGTGTACCCTGCCCCCTCCCCATGTCCTCAAGTCCATTCTCTATGTCTGCGTCTTTATTCTTGTCCTGCCCCTAGGTTCTTCAGAACCATTTTTTTTTTTTTTTTTAGATTCCATATATATGTGTTAGCATACGATATTTGTTTTTCTCTTTCTGACTTACTTCACTCTGTTTGACAGACTCTAGGTCCATCCACCTCACTACAGATAACTCAGTTTTGTTTCTTTTTATGGCTGAGTACTGTACCATTGTATATATAGGGCACTGACTTCTTTAGAGAAAGACTTTCTTCTGCTGTGCTAAACTCAGGGTCTGTAAACCCTCAGCTGGTCTGGTTTGTGGGCAGTGGGGCTGAACAGGGATGTGGAGAGGCCAGGGGGTCTGGTGAACAGAGCAGAAGCTGGCAGAGTGCTCCATGTTTCAGGCCTGCTACGAGAGAGGCGATGAAGTCAGCGTGGTGCCCAAGACGGCTGCTTCCACCGACTCCCCCTGGATGGGTCTCGCAAAATATGCCTGGTCTGGGTGAGTTTCAGCTACCGGTTGTTTGGTGTGTTTGTCTCTCCACGCACCTTGTGGGGTTACAGTATCTATTTGCCTTCCTTGTAGGTACGTAATTGAATGTCCCAATTGCGGCGTGGTCTATCGTAGCCGGCAGTACTGGTTTGGAAACCAAGATCCTGTGGATACAGTGGTGCGGACAGAGATTGTGCATGTGTGGCCTGGAGTAAGAGCTGTTTTATTTTTCTGTTTTCTCTTGTATTGTCCAGTCCTGTGTGTGGGAGAGCAGAACTTGTTTACAATTAAGGTTAACCATGAATTTCAATATACTGGTGGTTTAGGAAGGTGTGATCTGGAGAGCCTTTATTGTTCTAGACCCTTAAATTTTTTCCATTTCTTCTTGCATAAATATTAGAAGCACAACTTTATTTATTTATTAAAAAAATTTTTATTTATTTGGCTACACCAAGTCTTAGTTTCATCATGCAGGCTCTAAGTTGCAGCATGCGGGATCTAGTTCCTCGACCAGGGATCGAACCCAGGCCCCCTATATTGGAAGCGTGGAGTCCTAACCACTGGACCACCAGGGAAGTCCCTAGAAGCACAACTTTAAATAAACTAAAAATTGCTGTATAGTTATATTGCCTTAGCAAATAAAGCTTTATTTTTTCATATTCTCCTCACTCATTTTCCATATGTGTATGTTTGTATAGATGCAGTTACAATTTATGTGCCACTTAACTGCTTTTTTCTCATACACAATTTTGCTTTGTTTCTACATTGTTTTCACTTTTCACAGTTCTCATTTGTAATCACTGTGTAATATTCTGTCTAGTATTATAGTTCGATTTTGTTCATGCTGTTTATGATTTTTTTTTTTTATTATCGAAGAAAATGCTATAGTGACCATCTTCATGTAAGAGAGACTTTGTTTTGGAGTATATTCTTCTTGAAGTATATTCTGAGAAGCGGAATTACTATGGACCTTTACTGTTTTTAATTTGACTTTTGAATTCAAGATGTTGGAAAAACAAATCTGTTCATGAGGCAGTGATATGGTGCTTTCATTCTGCATTAAACCACAGTTCACACTTGGAATTACCCATAAATCACAACACATCCAAAACCTTTTTCCTTCACAGAAGAAAGATAAGCGATTTTCTCTAAGGGACTTATTTTACTTGGAGGTGTTCCCCTTGCTGGGTGATTCCTAAAGCCTCCGGTCAGCCTAATAGGCCTATCTGCAGATCCACCTTTGAGCTTTCCTGGATCCTGCAGATACCAGAGAACTGGAGATTTCCTTATTGTTTTGTCATCTTCTTTCCAGTTTCCAGCTCCACTGGAATTGGTTACTGCAGTGTGGTCTCATTTCTGCAGGCTGCCCCCTTGACATGATGGTCCAGGCCATTCTGTCCCAAGGATTTAATGTAGTCTTGAACTAGTATAACTTTCTCATTAGACTTCTTTGATCTTTTGTTTTTGATCTGTGTTCTTTCTTGTAAAAGCTATCATCCTTGTGGTAGTTTATATTCCAAGAAAACAGTAATACCAGTTTATTTTTAGGCTGTATTCCTCATAGTCCTTGGGATTAGGGAATATAGGCTCCTCCCCTTCTCTTTGTTCACTCATTCATCACCATACATTGTTGAGTACTATGTGCCCAGAATTGAACTAGATACTTACAAAAAAGAAAAAGGATTATTGTGCTCAGTTCAGTCTAATAGGGAGTTGGATGCATAAAGAGACATTGCACTTACATGTGGAAATAGGATTCCTAGAGATGTGCAGATATTAGAGGAACTGAGATGAAGGGTTCCTAACCCAGCCTGGGGTGGGAGGCCTCCTGGAAGAGGTGTCCTCTTTTTTTTTTTTTTTTTAATAATTTATGTTAACCCTCTTATTTATTCACTTATTTTGGCTGTGTTGGGTCTTCATTGCTGTGCGAGGGCTTTCTCTAGTTGCAGCGAGCGGGGGCCACTCTTCATTGTGGTGTGCGGCTTCTCATTATGGTGGCTTCTCTTGTTGTGAAGCACGGGCTCTAGGCGCGTGGGCTTCAGTAGTTGTAGCACGTGGGCTCAGTAGTTGTGGTGCACGGGCTTAGTTGCTCCGTGGCATGTGGTATCTTCCCAGACCAGGGCTCGAACCCATGTCCCCTGCATTGGCAGGCGGATTCTTAACCACTGCGCCACCAGGGAGGCCCGAGGTGTCCTCTTAACGTAAGTATTTCCTGGGTTGTGTATCTCACTTAACAGGCAAAGTAAGTTCTGAATTGAACAGTTGTGCACCAAGTCTTACGGTCACCTTGAAGAGAAGAATAATATCAGCAATGACTCATGGGTATGATATTGTCTAGAAGCCAGAGGGATTCCTGGCCTGTCCCCGTTCTTCTCTGCCAGGGAGTTTGTGGTTCTGAGTTGGCTGGGATGAGTGTATAACTTGTTCGAGACCCCTCTCTCTCCTTCCTTTTACTCCCTTCGCTCAGAGCATGATGGGAGCCTGCATTTTCATTTCAGACTGATGGATTTCTGAAGGACAACAACAATGCCGCCCAGCGCCTCTTGGACGGGATGAACTTCATGGCTCAGTCGGTGTCTGAGCTTAGCCTTGGGCCCACCAAGGCTGTGACGTCCTGGCTGACAGACCAGATCGCCCCTGCCTACTGGAGGCCCAACTCCCAGATCCTGGTATGGTGTGGCAGGATGCCCTGCACCCCTGGCACGGCCCATTCTGCTTGTGCTGCTTCGCCCTGTCCTACGCTTGCTCTGTGAGGGGGCTCTGAGTTTCTCTCTCGGATTAGCTCTCAGAGTGTTGGAAAGGGTGGGGTATGCTGAGGCAGCCAGTGTCCTCTTTGCCCACTGATCTCCCTTTGTTATTTTGCAAGTATTTTCCTTGCGGTGGATTTTAGTTTCTTTCCCTGCAAGGGCCAGTTATTATTGGTCAGATGTCTGAGGTCATACATACAGAATCTGGAGGAAAAGGGGCCTTTAGAGGTCATTTAGGGTCATCCTCAGCTTGAGACATAAACGTCATGGCACCTACAGCAAGGGAGCACCCAGCTGTGGCCCAGGCGCTTATGACAGGAAACCCGTTCCTCATCAGCTTCCCAGAGGCTCTTTCGGGAAGCCGGGAAGGCAGTGAATCCTCATTGCTCTCTTAGCTGGAATTGGTGTAGTCCCTTCTGGAACCCTGTGACTCAGCCAGATGGATTTGCTACCCTTCCAGGCACTTCTTGGAAGAAAATGCTAATCACAGCTGTGCTTCAGTAGGGGTATTTTCATGGGGCTGGAGATCTTAGGTCCCGTCCTTCGTGATCATCGGGGTCCTGCCATTCCCAGATGGTCCTGGGCATCTCCCCTGGGTTGACTTTCTCAGCTGAGCAGACATGAATGTTACCTGCCTCTCTGTTTTGGGCTTGGAACAGAGCTGCAACAAGTGCGCTACATCCTTTAAAGATAACGACACCAAGCATCACTGCCGGGCCTGTGGGGAGGGCTTCTGTGACAGCTGTTCATCCAAGACCCGGCCAGTGCCGGAGCGGGGCTGGGGCCCTGCGCCCGTGCGGGTGTGTGACAACTGCTATGAAGCCAGGAATTCCCAGTTAGGTAACGTGGGGCCCGGGAACTGCAAGGGTGGAGGGGGAACCTCTCTCCTTGGCATTGGGTGTTGGGAACGGGACCCCCACCTGCCTAACCCTGTTCCTCACCACGTCACTCTTCTGAGAGTAGTTGCTCCCCGGTCTTGCCCAGTCATCCTCTTAAGCTCTTTGTTAACAGGGTCCTGGGGTGCTATTCCTTGCGGGGCCAGGGGGAGGGGGCGTGTTAAACCTGTCCTGTGTTTACCACAGGCTTTAGACTGAGTCTTCTCCCTGGAGGAGGTTCTGGTCATGCTCCTTGAACCCTTCTGGCTCACTGTAAAGGAAGGTTGTAAAATAGCCCCAGAGAGCTGAGGTAGAGGACTAACAGATCTCACTGGCTGCAGTGTTGGTGCCCACAGCCCAGACCCTTGCCATCCTTGCAGGACAGCACAGTGGTACCCTGGGAGAAGCATCCAGAATGCTCTGATGTTGCCCCTGAGTTTTCCATTTGGGAAATCACTAAGAGATAACAGCTTTTCCTTCATCATTGTCTGCAGATGTTACTGAGGCACAGGCAGACGATGAAGGCGGGACACTGATTGCTCGGAAGGTGGGCGAGGCCGTGCAGAACACTTTGGGAGCCGTGGTGACAGCCATTGACATACCACTAGGTGGGCCTGGCAGTGCCTCTGTTGGGTGCAGTGTATGTGGGATGAGGGCTTTCATAGTGCCTTGGGCTGTCGTTTTGTCAAAGTCTTACTGACATAGATTGAGTTGGGCAGCAAGGAGGTGACTGAAAATTTACATTTGCTTCTGCTGAATACCTTGGTGGTTTCATGTTTATTCCTGGAGGCCATCCTCTTATATCATTTATTGCTGCATAACAAACTACCTGAAAATGTAAAGGCTTAAAACAACCCGCATTTTATCATGTCTCACAGGAAGGGCAATTATTTTGCTCCAAGTGGCATTGACTGGAATTACTGCTGGATTTTCCAGTTTGGTAACTGGACTGGTCTCGAGGGGCCAAGCCAACCTCACTTACATGCTGGGTAGTCTGGCAGGGATGCCTCGAAGGCTGGGCTCAGGAGAACTCCCCCCGCCATTCCCCATATCCTCCAGGCCTCTCCACGTGGTTTCTCCAGTGGTAGTGGGCTTCTTACATGGTGGCTCAGGACTGTCAGAGACAGGCCTGGGCCTAGAAACTAGCTCTTCTACTGCAGTCTGCTGTAGTCACAGGGCCTGCCTAGATTCGAGGGAGGGGGCAGGTTATCAAAGAATTTGTGGCTGTCTTTAATCCGCCACACCAGCCAAGCTGTTATTCCTTTAAGATTTAAGACAGCCACTCACCTCTGGATGTGAGGGGTGCTTATAACCAGGATGGGAAGAGGGAGAGGAAGGGAAGCCCCGCCAGCGTGTGGAGGGCTTAGGCAAGGCTGGCCGGGCCTGGGGTATTTCAGCCCATTGTAGGGGAGAGACCAAGGGTTCCTGGGTGGGTGTGATGAAAATTGCTTGGGTCAGATTTAATCACTGTGGCTCACAGAATGAGCTGATGATGAGCTTTTGACTTAAGGGTGTGGGAATAGATGGATTTGTCGAGGCTTGATGCTCAGGTTGCATCTGCTCTCGGGGGTAACCGGGAGAGGCAGGGGCTGCCCTTGGCACAGAGTCTGCCAGCTGTGCTCACAGGCGCTCACCTGCTGAGCGCTCACTGGCCACTGGGTCCCAGTGCATCAGACACATTATTTCTTGTAATCCTGTAACCACTTTTGAAGGTGTGTTGTTAAAGATGAGTAAACTAAGGCCCTGAGAATTTAAGGAACTTCTTAATCCCGCAGCTACTAACTGACTCAGGCTCAGTGGAACTGGGATGAAGGTATGTCCTGACTCCAAAGCCCAAACTTCTTTATCGTTACTCCACTGGTTCTTAATTCAGCCCCACTTTAGGCTCACTTGGAGAGCTTAATAGATACACAGTTGTCAGTGCCTAGGTCCCAGCCCCCGAGATCCTGACCTGGGTGGAAGGGGGTGATCTGTGTGCAGTCAGACTGAGAGCCAATGAAGTGTCTGTGGATGGCTTCTTGCCTCGTGGGACTCGGGGTGATGGCTTCCACGTGTGCCGCCTGTCATGGTTCCTTCCGTGCTGCAGGTCTGGTGAAGGATGCGGCCAGGCCGGCGTACTGGGTACCAGACCATGAGATCCTGCACTGCCACAACTGCCGGAAGGAGTTCAGCGTCAAGCTTTCCAAGCACCACTGCCGGGCCTGCGGACAGGGCTTCTGTGACGAGTGTTCCCATGACCGCCGGGCTGTCCCCTCTCGAGGCTGGGACCATCCTGTCCGAGTCTGCTTTAACTGCAATAAAAAGCCTGGTGACCTTTAACCCCAGCTCCCTCTCCGAGTCCTTCACAATTCCTTAGGTTCTCAGGGTTAGAAATGAAATCTCGCTGAGGTAGGCCCTCCTCCTGGTCACCTGTTGTGGTATGTGTCCTCTTTGCTCATCCTGAGGCCACTTTCCCACGGTGGGGGGTAGGACAGATGGTGAGCCAGGGTGAGCCTGGTGGCGGGCCTGAAGGCACGAACCCCTCAGGGCAGGGGACTGAGCAGCTTATAGCGAAGGGGAATGAACCTGAATCCATCGCATTTTATTTCAGTTAAAAATACATATATATATATATATATATACATACATATACATATATATATATACACACCCACCCACCCCTGTACATACATATGAAAGGAACGTGGAGTGTATTCAGGCTGCTGCTGGCTGTGAAGACCTGCACAGTCTGTCCCCAGCACAGAATCAGGTGGCAGTGGCATCAGGTCTTCCCCACAAAACCGAGCCATGTCCAAGGCCACTGCGTTGCTAGTCACCTTTTGCTGCTCCTCTCTGAGCCTTCGAAGCCTTCATGCCCCTCAGCTGCCGGGGCAAGTGAGCGTCCCAGGTACTTCTCGCTTGGGAGAGCCTGTGGAGGACCTCCCTGGCCCCTGCAGAGTCGGATCCCAATTCCTTGCCTAGGCCTGTTGTGGTCAGAGACCACCCAGCTTAGCATGCAGGTCACGGATGGGTGGCAGGTGGGGGGTACGGTCCTCAGACCTCAAGTCCAAGTGCAGGTGACGCGATGGCCCTCATACAGGGGGAACACGGAAGGAGATGGGCCTTCCCCAGCAGTGTTTCCTGCTTGTTGATGCTTCCGTCTATGCGACCACTTGGCTTTCCCTGCCCAGAAATAGAGCACCTGCTTCCCTCCCCTACCAACCCCCTTCAGCCCACCATCTACTGAGTGTTGCACTAGGGTTTTTGCTTGTTTTGAAGTGTCTTAATTCTTTATTCCCAGACACATGACCCCTCTAGCTATTGGAGGCGTGATCATGAGAAATCTTCCAGGGAAACAGTGTACAGAATGGACTGTTAAGTGGGGTTTTTTAAAAGTATATATAAATATTTCAACAGACCATTAAGAAAAAATTCTCTCTCCGGTCCTGGCAAGAGAAGTCAGATGAACTTTGTTTCTCAAGAGCTGGGACATCCATTTCTATTGTGACTGGAAAGAGACTGTTGTGCTGAAATCCTGTCATCATGGTGGATTTTATCGTCAGTGGCCAAAAATGAAGAATTAAAAGTGACATAGTTCTTGACTGAACTGGTGGGTGGGCTGAGCTTCAGGGAGGTGCGTGGCGGTCATTCTTGGCGTGAGTGTTACTGTGACGTGAGCCCTGGAATGTGTTGGTCCCTCTCAGACCTGCTTCCTTACTGCCTCCTATGGCCTGTGACCGAGGCCCTGCTCTAGTACTGTGTATTATTAAGTTCGCCGTTATAAAGGAGTCTTCCTGCGGAATATGGACTGTGCTGCTGCTTTCCTTTAACTTCATCAGTACATCTTGCTGCCTCTTTCTAGTTGATGATAAGAAAGTAGCTGGTGGCTTTTAGAGCAGAAGCCAAGTGAGAGGTATATTTTACCTGTAAATACCTCAGTTTATTCCCCGGCGAATACTCTATCAATCACAGAAGAGAGTAGGTGTTACTAGTGACCTATGGAAACACTGGGAAAAGACTGTTTTCTCCCTTTCTATCTGTCGCTCTTTGTTCCTCTGCCCTGCCTTGCTTTGTCTGTTCAGCTCCTGTTGAACAACTGCTATCCACTATCTATCTCCTGTTCTGTCATCCAGGGGCGCCCCTGAGCTGGAGTCTGCTGGACCACATAGGGAGGATGCAGAAGAGTCTTCCGAACTCTCTTCCTTACACTAGTCAGACCGGTAGAGGAAAGGAAGGTAACCCGGTGTCAAAATAACCAAAGGTTCTCTTTTCTTGCCCTACATACCCAGGGTTCATCTTTTTTTCTTTTCTTTTTTAAAAAAATTAATTTATTAATTTATTTTTGGCTGCGTTGGGTCTTCGTTGCTGCACATGGGCTTTCTCTACTTGCGGCGAGCGGGGGCTACTCTTCGTTGCGGTGCATGGGCTTCTCATTGCAGAGCACGGGCTCTAGGCGCACGGGCTTCAGTAGTTGTGGCACACGGGCTCAGTAGTTGTGGCACACGGGCTCAGTAGCTGTGGCTCATGGGCTCTAGAGTACAGGCTCAGTAGTTGTGGCACATGGGTTTAGTTGCTCCACAGCATGTGGGATCTTCCCGGACCAGGGCTTGAACCCATGTCCCCTGCATTGGCAGGTGGATTCTTAACCACTGCGCCACCAGGGAAGTCCCGGAAAATTATCTTAAGGAGATCTTAAACTTCCAGAGGAAAAGTAAAAATTCCGTTCCCTCCAACACATGGGGCCTAATAGATTTCTTGAGCAGGAGACCCCTGCTCAAGTTGGCTCTGCTACTTATTACCAGGAGACCTTGGACAAATTGCTTTATTCTCAGTTTTTTCTTTGGTATATAGGAGTGACCTTCACGTGCTTCGTAGGGTTCTAAGAATTAAAAGGGAATAATGCTGGCAAAAATTGTTCATTCAACATACTAAGTGTCTAGATGTGGCAAGTGCTGGGGAAACTAAGCTTCCTCGAGGTTTCTGTGAAGCTGAGGCTCAACAGATGAAAGGAGTGGAGGACAGCTTGAGCAGAGGCCCAGATGACGGAGGGACTTGTAACATGTGTCCTGAGAGCACCAGGTGGGAGGTGGAGAAGGGGCAACAGGGTGAGGCATATGTGATCAAATCTCAAGATGCTGCACATTTTATTCCGAGGTACAAGAAGGCGTTGAGTGCAGGGATCTTTGGGAAGGTCATTCCCGTGGCAGTGGCCATGTGGTGGGTGGCCTGGAGAGGCAGACATAAAGGAGTGGGCCCAGGTAATTCCTTGGAGGTCCAGTGGTTAGGACTCTGTGCTTTCACTGCCAACGACCCAGGTTCAATCCCTGGTCGGGGAACTAAGATCCCACAAGCAGCGTGGCGTGGCCAAAGAAAATAAATAAAAATGAAAGGAAAGGCTTTTACTAACATACATGAATGGAGAAATGGAAGAAGAAACTGAGTTCAGCCTGCAGTTGTTTTCAGAGGTGGTTACATGGAAGATTTAGACCAGGTCAGATCGAGGGCTGACAGGTAAGTGGGGCTAACTTTGTCTCTGGGTGCCCTTGTTGGGGGACACCGAGCGTTGCTCTGTGGACATTTCTGGTAACCAGTTTGTGCCACTCTTCTCATCTGTTTAGAAGGCTACAAGCAAGCAAACAGCAAAGGGTTTATTGGAGCTCAGTGCTGCTGCCACCACCCCCTGCTCATTCGCTAACTTTCACTGTCACCTGGGCAATGGGGCAAAATGCCCTAACAGACCTGCAAGTGAAAAATGCTTCCAGACTGTGTAACATACTAATCTTTGGGACACTAACAAGCAAACATACCAAAATGCTTAATCAGCTTCTCAGCTGAGTTTAACCGCTTCTCATATACTCTAGACCAGGGGTCCCCAACCCCCGGGCCGCAGACCCGTATTGGTCGGTGGCCTGTTAGGAACTGGGCCGCACAGCAGGAGGTGAGCGGCGGGCGAGCGAAGCTTCATCTGCCATTGTTCCCCCGCCCCGCCCCCCACCCTGGTCCGTGGAAAAACTGTCTTCCACAAAACCGGTCCCTGGTGCCAAAAAGGTTGGGGACCGTTGCTCTAGACCAAATGTTAGGAGCAGTGACTGCTCACTAAAGATAAAGAACAGATTTTGAAGATGTCCCCCACCTCCTTTTTTTAAAAGCCTAAGGGAAACATAAAACTAATTCTTTGACAACTGTATTTGCCTAGCAAGAAATTTGGGCTATGGCACAGCTGATGAGTTAGGAAGGTATATGGGGATAGAGCCCCACACGTCAGAACTCACCAGGTATTCCGAGTAGTCAGTTGTCTCCACTGTCTATGAGAGATCAAAGTTGGACTGAAGAGCCACATCTCCACTGAAATAGTACAGAATAGTGGCAAAGGCTCTTCACCAGAGGTGCAATACCAGTGACTGTAAAAAGCAGATCATGTAATGAACAAACTAGTGTGTTGTGAGAACTTTTAACTTTGGGGGAAAAAGTATGAGTGATATTAGGGTCATGGCTCAGCACTTACGCTTTTTTGTGCTCTTGGGGAGGGCCATGTCACCAAAATTAATCCAAAAGACCCTGCTGTGACTGCAGTCACCAGGACCCTTCAATCATACAGCTATTTCTTGGGACCTATGTGCAGGTCGGTATGCCAAGGCTGTAAAGATACAGGGGCGATGTCTCAAAGATTAAACAAACACCTAAGAAATTTGGTAACTGGCAAGCTTCTTAGTCTTTGGTGAGTGCCAGAAAAATTAATTTACTTAGCAATTAAATATGAAATGTTAGCACTGCATGTTTACACTCGCACCAAGCCACTCTGTGATTCTCCTTAGCACTAGCTGTGTGTGATACACAAGTATTGTCAGCAAATGGAGGAGTGTGGAAAGTAGAGAACGTGATCTCTTCTGGTGCCAAGTCCCAGCTCTCCACTTAACAGGTCTGCATTCTGAGGCAAGTCATTCAATTTCTCTGTGCCCAGAAAATGATGCTAATAATTTTTATATCATTACTACTGTCCTACCTCCTTCATACGTTGTTTTAAGGATCAAGTCAGCTAAGACGGAGGAAAGTTATTTATAAAACCTAAGGCACTAAAAATATTTGTTGTAACACATTGCTCATCTACCAGATGACCAATCTGATACTCTCATGTTTTTTGGATTTCTCCCTGTACATTAAGTTGTAGTAGGGTTCTGGCAGGACACAGATGCATAACACTCAAGGGGGTAACCGACGAGAGTTTAATTGGTGAAGCACCCTGGGCTAGCAACAGTAAGATACAATTATCAGCTGCAGGTCTGAAGGGACAAATGGAGAGAAGTCACTGGAATCCAGAGAGCTGTGTTCCAGCAGAAGCTGCAGACTCGGGTAGAGGAGCACAGCCACAGCCCACCACACCCCGGCAGAAGGGGAGCCAGGGGACTAACAATCCCTCAGTCTTCTGCCCTCTGCTTTCCCGCTGCTACATCCCATACGCTGAACCCACCCCGGGCCAGAAAGCCTGCTGAGGTAGTCCATAGCTTCTTGGGGCACAGGAGCAAGTGGAAGCTTTCCAGCAAAGCCATTAAAACTGGTCTCAGTCTCTTCCTCACACAGGGTTTGAGCAGATGTTACTGTAGCTGGTTTGATGCTACAGCAGCCAAGCATCATCATCTTCTAAACCATTAACAGAAGCAACATACCATGTTCTGGTTCTTTCTACTTTCTAGTTTATTGTTTGGTAGAAAGGCTCTTTGTATTAACGTGTTGTATAAACATCTCACAAACTGCTTCTAGATTACAAAAAGTCAAAGCCAATTTTCTTTGAGATGGGGCCCTTGAATCTGACATTCAAGTCACCATGATAGAAACAGGAGCTGCTGTACCTAACATTCTGGAAGGTACTTCAACATATGCATGCTAAGGCCTGTCTAGCCTCTAAAAGGATCCATCTTTCCTTACAATGCCTATACATGGTAATGAATGAGAATACCAGAGATCTGACACTGGTTATCGAGTGAGTTTGAGAAAGCTAGTTTAATGATTCCCAACTCAGCCGTAAAATCTCTAGAGACTCAGAGAAATGACTCCCCCTTCTCTCCAGCTGACTTTCTCAAGTATAGATACATGTCTTTCTGGGACCCAGGCACTGACTGTCAACAGTTTCACCCAGTCTCATCATTAGGCTTCTCGAAAGGGCTTTTGGTGAAAGCAGCAGCTTTAGTTATTGTCAATCTTCAGCCCTTAGAAAAGTATTTTTTGTTTAAAAAAAAAAAAAAAGGTGGAGGAACTATTCTAAGGAATTCAACGAGAAAAGGAAATAGGTACCTTTTATGAAAAGGACTTTTAAGCTTCTTGAACCCACAACTTAACTGAAATAACTTTACTGAAGTGTCTCCACATAAAATATAGCACCTTTTCCCCAGCAGCTGGATGGATGGGATGTGCATACACAAGAGCATCCATTTGAAATGCCCTCACTGAAAACGGCAATTGTGGCAAAAATATGGCTACCTATGCTCCGCTGAGTCACATGCATGTCCCTCCAGGCTGCAACCTGCAGAATTAGCTGTAGGAGAAGCAGTAAAGGTCCTGCCGGATGGCCATGAGCAGCCCTGGCGCTCCCCGGAAGCCCCCAAGCCGAGAAGAGAAGGCCACACTGGGAATGTCGGCCTTGGAAGTGGGGTGTGGGGAGGGTATGGTTCTGAGCAGCTGGGCATCATGGAGGCTCCAGATTCTCGTGTAGCAGTCCTGGCCCACTAAGAAAGAGGGAAGACACGCGGCAAGTTAGTGAGAGAATGCAGAGAGCCTGTGTACCTGTGGCCCTGGCTTCTAGGATTCCTAAGGGCTAAAGGTGATTTCATGTGAGCCAAACAAACTCACAAATGGAAATTATTTCTACTGATAAGATGTCCCTTTTGAAAATTAAAGTTACAGGACTTACCTGGTGGTGCACTGGTTAAGAATCCACCTGCCAACGCAGGGGACACGGGTTCAAGCCCTGGTCCGGGAAGATCCCACATGCCGTGGAGCAGCTAAGCCCATGCGCCACAACTACTAAGCCTGCTACAACTACTGAAGCCCGCGCGCCTAGAGCCCATGCTCCGCAACAAGAGAAGCCACCGCAATGAGAAGCCCATGCACCGCAATGAAGAGTAGCCCCCGCTCGCCACAACTAGAGAAAGCCCGTGCACAGCAACGAAGACCCAACGCAGCCATAAATAAATGAGTGAACGAATGAATGAATAATAAAAAGAAAATTAAAGTTACAGGTCGCCCTGGTGCTCTAGAACCACTGATTGCAGGTGTTCAAAGTGACAAGATGCACTGGCAGGCTGTGACACCCTGGGGTGTTCACGGGGCATCTTGGCTATCAGGTGGCCCATTCTGCTTTTCTTGGTGACAAGGGCTATTCAAGAGGGAGCCCAGGCCACCTGTTCTAGATGACATGCAGCTGATTTCCTTTTTATGAGAGAGTAACCAGGAAGATCTCATAACTTCATTACATCCTGGGGACAAATCAGGTGACAACTCTCCCCAGAGTATTTTCTGGTTCAATGGTTCAGTTCACAAGACTTCATAGTCTTTCAGGGTTCATAGTTGAGAGGAATCTGACACCTGACACCACTGGTTACCGCAGCTCAGATAGGCAATATGTGCTACTGGAGATCTTCAGGGGGAGAAGGGCAGACCTTAGGCATCACGGATTTTAGTGTGCTTTTGACCATCTGAGTTGACTGTATGACCTTAGGTGTGGGGTCATTCAGGTTGTACAGTTCAAGGATTACTGCAGCCAGCCCACTCCCCACATCTGCCTCTCAACAAGGCTCATATATCTTTTCTACTGTCCAGAACACAGAAACTCTCTGGAGATGAAAATTTGTGGAAAACAGACTTAAGGAAGCTAATTGCTGGTGGTGGTGACAGTAGTAAATAAGTCCAAGAAAGTTCTAGCAAAGTGATGCTTCTTAGCCACAGAAAGTTTCATAGCAAATAAATACTTTCTGTAGGAATATTAGAAAATTTGACATCTGTGAAGACTGGAAACATATTCCTTAATGCCAAGGGCCTACTATTTCATTTGTCAAACTGCCAAATAATCATATAAGCTGTGATCAACTTGTTAACTCCTTTCAAGGGGGTTTGGTGCTAGAAAGCTCTGCTTCTATTCTACAAATCATGGGTTCATAGCAGTGGTGTTAAAGGAACCAGGTTCCTTTACAATGACCTCCATCTCTTTTCTTAGCATCCTCTGGTGGAAACGGGAGCACAAAGAACAGGGAGCCCAAGCTTTCCCACACGACAGCTGCACGATGGGACTGAGGGTCACACTGAATGCTGACCTGGTGAATAGGCTTAAACTCCACACCCAAGTCTCCTAAGCCACTATGTTTTATTGCTCCTCACTCACCTGTAACTGAAGTGACATTTGCCCAGTCACGTGGGGACACAGGGCTATCCACCTGGTGAGTGTTTAAACTGTTGCTTACTAATGTCCAACTCTACATCCCATCTTAACTCCCTGACCCCAACTGTCCAAAATCCCCTTTATTCGGTTTTGTTTTAGAGAATTTATCCCTTATCTGCTTAAGCTGCTGGTGGTTCTAAGGGACAGTGTTCGATGGTATGGATCTCCTCCTCCCCAGGTACCTGCCACCACGATTCCTTCTTCCTCATGCACGTGCAGGGGCAGGTGGGCATACTCGTTCACGTGCCCTTCGTACTGCCTAATACACTTAGTGGTCCTCAGGTCCCACAGCTTGATCTGTGGGGAGAAGCACAAGGGGCGGTTAGGGAGGGTCCAACAGGTACACTGGTGAACCCCAGGCACGAAAGCCAGAGAGGGCGAGGTGGTCTCCAAAGACCTCTTCAAGTTAGAAAAATATGTCTCAAACCCCCGAGCCACAGAGTCCATCAAAAGCACCATGACCAGTTTCACGTCTGTTTAGACCAGATTGGGCTCCCAGCGGGCAGCAAAGCAGCTGCCCCACACAACTCACAACTCACCTGGTCTCCAGATGCCTTTCCCCTGCCGCTGTCTGACGTCAGGGTCTCTCCTGCAGAGCCCCTCCCCCCACCCAGAGCCAGCTCCAGCGGCTGGAGAAAGTCAGTGGTACCCATACCGTTCCAGCCATGTCGGATGCCATCAGGCATTGCTCTTCTTGCAGGATTTGCACAGAGGTAACTGCTGAGTCGTGGAACAGGCGGGTGGCTTTCCAGCCCTTGCCCTGATTTTGACAACGCAGATCAATGGCAAAGATTTCGCCGGAACGACAGCCATTAAACAGCAAAGGAGCCTGCGGAAAGAGGGCCTGCTCAGTACCTCCCTCCCAAGGCTGGGAGGGGTGTGCCCTCCATAATACACCCCTGCCTCTCCTCCCCTATCCCAGCCCCTAGGCCAGAGGTATGCGTGAAGCAGGCTGGTTAGGGTTTGAGCCTCAGTGGAGATGGAAGGGTTCCTTATCAAAGGGTCAAGAACTGGACACCATGTGTCCCTCCAGTGTCCTCCCCGCTGGCTGCAACTGGCCCCTAAGGCCTCACCCTGAACCCCTCCCTGTGAAGTGAGGGTGCGCCCTCACTCCTCCCAGGTCATTAGTGAGAAGCTGGGTGATGAGAGTGGAGTAAGAGAGATCAGAAATCCAGGTAAGACATGGGGTCCCAAATGAGTGAGAAGATGCTGAAGAAACCTGAATAATGAATTCTGTGCTTATGCCCAAAGCAGGCTGGCACATCTTCCACACTTTTAAAGAAAGGTGGCGTTTTCTACAGGTCAAGTCTTTGAAACGTAGTAATGACTAGAATTTTGATTTTTAAATTTATAAAATGTGTAACTTGACAGCTGCAGATATAAGTGTTATGAATTGGGACATATTTAATTTATACATTAAAAAATTTTGAGTCAGCTGTACCCACCACCAGAGCCTCCCATCAAGCCTCTTAGATAGCCTCAACCACCAGAGGGCAGACAGCAGAAGCAAGAAAAACTACAATCCTGCAGCCTGTGGAACAAAACCCACATTTACAGAAAGATAGACAAGATGAGAAGGCAGAGGGCTATATACCAGATGAAGGAACAAGAAAAAACCCCAGAAAAACAACTAAATGAAGTGGAGATAGGCAACCTTCCAGAAAAAGAATTCAGAATAATGATAGTGAAGATGATCCAGGACCTCGGAAAAAGAATGGAGGCAAAGATTGAGAAGATGCAAGAAATGTTTAACAAAGACCTAGAAGAATTAAAGAACAAACAAACAGAGATGACCAATACAATAATTGAAATGAAAACTACACTAGAAGGAATCAATAGCAGAATAACTGAGGCAGAAGAACGGATAAGTGACCTGGAAGACAGAATGGTGGAATTCACTGCTGCGGAACAGAATAAAGAAAAAAGAATGAAAAGAAATGAAGACACCCTAAGAGACCTCTGGGACAACGTGAAACGCAACAACATTCGCATTATATGGGTCCCAGAAGAAGAGAGAGAGAAAGGACCAGAGAAAATATTTGAAGAGATTATAGTCGAAAACTTCCCTAACATGGGAAGGGAAATAGCCACCCAAGTCCAGGAAGCGCAGAGAGTCCCACACAGGATAAACCCAAGGAGAAACACGCCGAGACACATAGTAATCAAGGTGGCAAAAATTAAAGACAAAGAAAAATTATTGAAAGCAGCAAGGGAAAAATGACAAATAACATACAAAGGAACTCCCATAAGGTTAACAGCTGATTTCTCAGCAGAAACTCTACAAGCCAGAAGGGAGTGGCATGATATACTTAAAGTGATGAAAGGGAAGAACCTACAACCAAGATTACTCTACCTGGCAAGGATCTCATTTAGATTTGATGGAGAAATCAAAAGCTTTACAGACAAGCAAAAGCTAAGAGAATTCAGCACCACCAAACCAGCTCTACAACAAATGCTGAAGGAACTTCTCTAAGTGGGAAACACAAGAGAAGAAAAGGACCTACAAAAACAAACCCAAAACAATTAAGAAAATGGTCATAGGAACATACATATCGATAATTACCTTAAACGTGAATGGATTAAATGCTCCAACCAAAAGACACAGGCTAGCTGAATGGATACAAAAACAAGACCCATATATATGCTGTCTACAAGAGACCCACTTTAGACCTAGGGACACATACAGACTGAAAGAGAGGGGATGGAAAAAGATTCCATGCAAATGGAAATCAAAAGAAAGCTGGAGTAGCTATACTCATATCAGATAAAATAGACTTTAAAATAAAGAATGTTACAAGAGACAAGGAAGGACACTACATAATGATCAAGGGATCAAGCCAAAAAGAAGATATAACAATTATAGATATATATGCACCCAACATAGGAGCACCTCAATACAGAAGGCAAATGCTAACAGCTATAAAAGAGGAAATCGACAGTAACACAATCATAGTGGGGGACTTAAACACCTCACTTACACCAATGGACAGATCATCCAAAATGAAAATAAATAAGGAAACAGAAGCTTTAAATGACACAATAGACTAGATAGATTTAATTGATATTTATAGGACATTCCATCCAAAAACAGCAGATTACATGTTCTTCTCAAGTGCGCACGGAACATTCTCCAGGATAGATCACATCTTGGGTCACAAATCAAGCCTCAGTAAATTTAAGAAAATTTAAATCATATCAAGCATCTTTTCTGACCACAATGCTATGAGATTAGAAATGAATTACAGGGAAAAAAACGTAAAAAACACAGACACATGGAGGCTAAACAGTACGTTACCATATAACCAAGAGATCACTGAAGAAATCAAAGAGGAAATCAAAAAATACCTAGAGACAAATGACAATGAAAACACGACGACCCAAAACCTATGGGATGCAGCAAAAGCAGTTCTAAGAGGGAAGTTTATAGCTATACAAGCCTACCTAAAGAAACAAGAAAAATCTCAAGTAAACAATCTAACCTTACACCTAAAGAAACTAGAGAAAGAAGAACAAACAAAACCCAAAGTTAGCAGAAGGAAAGAAATCATAAAGATCAGAGCAGAAATAAATGAAATAGAAACAAAGAAAACAATAGCAAAGATCAATAAAACTAAAAGCTGGTTCTTTGAGAAGATAAACAAAATTGATAAGCCATTAGCCAGACTCATCAAGAAAAAGAGGGAGAGGACTCAAATCAATAAAATTAGAAATGAAAAAGGAGAAGTTACAACAGACACCGCAGAAATACAAAGCATCCTAAGAGACTACTACAAGCAACTGTATGCCAATAAAATGGACAACCTGGAAGAAATGGACAAATTCTTAGAAAGGTATAACCTTCCAAGACTGAACCAGGAAGAAACAGAAAATATGAACAGACCAATCACAAGTAATGAAATTGAAACTGTGATTAAAGACGCAGACGTAGATAATGCACTTGAGGACACGGGGAGGGGGAAGGGTAAGCTGGGACGAAGTGAGAGAGTGGCATGGACATATATACACTACCAAATGTAAAACAGATAGCTAGTGGGAAGGAGCCGCATAGCACAGGGAGATCAGCTCCGTGCTTTGTTACCACCTAGAGAGGTGAGATAGGGAGGGTGGGAGGGAGACGCAAGAGGGAGGAGATATGGGGATATATGTATACGTATAGCTGATTCACTCTGTTATAAAGCAGAAACTAACACACCACTGTAAAGCAATTATACTCCAATAAAGATGTTTAAAAAAAAATAAAATAAAATAAATTAATACTTGAAATCTGAAAAAAAAAAAAAAAAGAAACTGTGATTAAAAATCTTCCAACAAACAGAAGTCCAGGACCAGATGGCTTCACAGGTGAATTCTAGCAAACATTTAGAGAAGAGCTAACACCCATCCTTCTTAAACTCTTCCAAAATATTGCAGAGGAAGGAACACTCCCAAACTCATTCTATGAGGCCACCATCACCCTGATACCAAAACCAGACAAAGACACTACAAAAAAAGAAAATTACAGACCAATATCACTGATGAATATAGATGCAAAAATCCTCAACAAAATACTAGCAAACAGAATCCAGCAACCCATTAAAAGGATCATACACCACAATCAAGTGGGATTTATCCCAGGGATGCAAGGATTCTTCAATATATGCAAATCAATCAATGTGATACACCATATTAACAAATTGAAGAATAAAAACCATATGATCATCTCAATAGATGCAGAAAAAGCTTTTGATAAAATTCAACACCCATTTATGATAAAAACTCTCCAGAAAGTGGGCATAGAGGGAACCTACCTCAACATAATAAAGGCCATATATGACAAATCCACAGCAAACATCATTCTCAACAGTGAAAAACTGAAAGCATTTCCTCTAAGATCAGGAACGAGACAAGGATGTCCACTCTCACCACTATTATTCAACATAGTTCTGGAAGTCCTAGCCACGGCAATCAGAGAAGAAAAAGAAATAAAAGGAATACAAATTGGAAAAGAAGTAGTAAAACTGTCACTGTCTGCAGATGACATGAGATACATAGAGAATCCTAAAACTGCCACCAGAAAACTGCTAGAGCTAATTAATGAATTTGGTAAAGTTGCAGGATACAAAATTAATGCACAGAAATCTCTTGCATTCCTATGCACTAATGATGAAAAATCTGAAAAAGAAATTATGGAAACACTCCCATTTACCATTGCAACAAGAAGAATAAAACACCTAGGAATAAACCTACCTAGGGAGACAAAAGACCTGTATGCAGAAAACTATAAGACACTGATGAAAGAAATTAAAGATGATACCAACAGATGGAGCGATATACCATGTTCTTGGATTGGAAGAATCAACATTGTGCAAATGACTATACTACCCAAAGCAATCTACAGATTCAATGCAATCCCTATCAAATTACCAATGGCATTTTTTACGGAACTAGAACAAATCATCTTAAAATTTGTATGGAGACACAAAAGACCCCGAACAGACAAAGCAGTCTTGAGGGAAAAAAACGGAGCTGGAGGAATCAGACTCCCTGACTTCAGACTATACTACAAAGCTACAGTAATCAAGACAATATGGTACTGGCACAAAAACAGAAACATAGATCAATGGAACAAGATAGAAAGCCCAGAGATAAACCCACGCACCTATGGTCAACTAATCTATGACAAAGGAGGCAAAGATATACAATGGAGAAAAGACAGTCTCTTCAATAAGTGGTGCTCGGAAAACTGGACAGCTACATGTAAAAGAATGAAATTAGAATACTCCCTAACACCATACACAAAAATAAACTCAAAATGGATTAGAGATCTAAATGTAAGACTGGACACTATAAAACTCCTAGAGGAAAACATAGGAAGAACACTCTTTGACATAAATCACAGCAAGATCTTTTCTGATCCACCTCCTAGAGTAATGGAAATAAAAACAAAAATAAACAAATGGGACCTAATGAAACTTCAAAGCTTTTGCACAGCAAAGGAAACCATAAACAAGACGAAAAGACAACCCTCAGAATGGGAGAAAATATTTGCAAACGCATCAACGGACAAAGGATTAATCTCCAAAATATATAAACAGCTCTTTCAGCTCAATATTAAAGAAACAAACACCCCAATCCAAAAATGGGCAGAAGACCTAAATAGACATTTCTCCAAAGAAGACTTACAGACGGCCACGAAGCACATGAAAAGATGCTCAACATCACTAATCATTAGAGAAATGCAAATCAAAACTACAGTGAGGTATCACCTCACACCAGTTAGAATGGGCATCATCAGAAAATCTACAAACAACAAATGCTGGAGAGGGTGTGGAGAAAAGGGAACCCTCTTGCACTGTTGGTGGGAATGTAAATTGATACAGCCACTATGGAGAACAATATGGAGGTTCCTTAAGAAACTAAAAATAGAATTACTATATGACCCAGCAATCCCACTACTGGGCATATACCCAGAGAAAACTGTAATTCAAAGAGACACATGCACCCCAATGTTCATTGCAGCACTATTTACAACAGCCAGGTCATGGAAGCAACCTAAATGCCCATCGACAGACGAATGGATAAAGAAGTTGTGGTACATATATACAGTGGAATATTACTCAACCATAAAAAGGAACGAAATTGAGTCATTTGTTGAGACGTGGATGGATCTAGAGACTGTCATACAGAGTGAAGTAAGTCAGAAAGAGAAAAACAAATATCGTGTATTTACGCATGTATGTGGAACCTAGAAAAATGGTACAGATGAACCGGGTTGCAGGGCAGAAGTTGAGACACAGATGTAGAGAACAAACGTATGGACACCAAGGGGGGAAAACTGCGGTGGGGTGGGGATGGTGGTGTGCTGAATTGGGTGATTGGGATTGACATGTATACAGTGATGTGTATAAAATTGATGACTGATTAAAAAAAAAAATTTTACGGTCCTGCTGGCTAATCCAAGTACTCAAGAATTGCTAACAATTCATAAGTTGTTTAAAGGCAGCTGAGCCACACCTTTCCGGATCAGTCAAATTTCATTCAGTGCTGACTTATTCACCAAGTAACCTGTTAATCACATCTGGTGCCCTCTTTCTCCCTGTAAAAGAGGGAGGAGGACTAGATTCCACATAGGGGAATCCCATTCCAATCCAGCAAAATGTCCACTCTTGGGAAACTTTGTATTAAGCCCTTCCCAATCCAACCAACCGTAATAGCAAACTGCTGGGCCAAGACGTCACTGCTGGTCCCAAATGACTGCCGGTGTCCCGTCACCACGCTGGTCACCAGGACTCGCCGAGACAAGCCTGACAGAGACGGAGATGGGCAGACAGTGTCACTCGAGGACTGGGGAGTGGGACTGTGGACAGGGGTTTAGGGTCTGTGAAATCCTTTACCCTGGGCACCTGGGGAGGCAGCCGTAGCTCACCTGTACTAAAGCAGTTATTTGCCTGGATGTTCAGGGACCACGCACAGGACCAGGCCCCAGGGATCCGGAAACTGCAGAGCATGCCAGGCCGGTCTCCTGCTGAGGGGACAGTAGTAGTGTTAGAAAGACTAACAGCCATCAGGGAGGCAGTATGGTGTCAGATAGGAGGGTTTCAATTCCAGCTGTGTGGTCTCAAACTTTTTTCAAAAATAATTTCTTTAAATTGATAAAACATACATTAAGGGTACAAATCATAGTATACACTTTAATGTATACTATGTAAAGTATAGCTATGTAACCACTACCCAGGTTAAGAAATAGAACATTCTAGTACCCTGGTACCCTTCCTGTCCCCTCCCAATTACTACCCTCCTCACTCCTCCCTAAAGGGAACCACTATCCTGACTTCTAACACCATCTCTTGGTTTTGTAAGGGAAATTCCGAACCTCTTTTTGCCTCAGTCTCCTCATCTGTAAAATGGTGATAATATATACTCCCACCTCATAAGCTTGCTGTATGATGAAATGCCAGGCACCAGGGTAAGTGCGCGTTAAATCATTTAATCCTCCACGTAACCTGAGGGGGCAGGTATTTACTTTAGAGAGCTTAAGCGATCTGTTCAAACTGGTAAGGGGCACAGCTGGGATTCATGCCAGGTCTGCCTGAAGCCTGCACTCTTAGAGGCCTGATCCTTGTCTAATTGACTCTAATTCTCTGAAAGACTGAAAACTTAATATCCAGAATGCTGCCAGGCAGTTGGACTGCCTTCAGCCAGACAGAATGTAAGTATCCCCGACAGAACCTGCCATACAGTGGGAGCCTAACATATGCTCTCTGGGCTATCTGTATAGGCAGCCCCAATAAATATTTTCATCTCCTGTACTGGTTACACACACTTTTAACTGTTCCGGCTGCTGAAATGACCCAAAAGGAGGGGATAAGTGAAGATGCACATGCTTCTAGTACAAATCCTGGGTCAGGTTTAAGAAATCCTCCCAGGTGCTCTGCAGACTGTCCCCACCCTGCGAGCTCCAACTTGGGCTCACCAGCCCGTGGTTCCCACCCCTCCTGTCCAAGCCATCACCACGGAGCTTATGCTGCTGTTGGCTGCAGCTCCTGGGAGGCAGAGGACAAAGATGTCCCTTAGCACCTCCTTATCCAAAGGAAAAGGACCCCTTGTACCTGCATGACTACTGACAAACAATGACGCTGGGAGCAGGGTGGCACAGCCTGGAGTCTCTGCAATTCCCATGAGGCACAGCCTAGAAAAGCTGTTAAGGACAGCCAAGTACAAGTCTCCTCTGGGAGGAGAATGGGCATCAGTACCCTTCAAAAAAGGTACAATAATACCCATCATCCACATTTAACATGTTTACATTTTCCATATTTAGTTTCAGATTTTTTAAAAGGAAGAAAATGTCACAGATACATTTAAAGGCCCCCTTTTAACTTTCCTCCACCCAGAGAGAATCGCTATTCTAAAACTGGTCTGAGTTCTAGGCCTTAGTATTTCCACTACACAACATTTGTCCATGAACAATATAAAGAACACATTTATGTGTTTGATTTTAAAACGCATGTAAATGGCATCACACAGAATCTTCTACAACAGCTCAATCTGCATTGTCTCCTAGATGCAACTGTAGTCATGTTTGTAACTCCAGTTCATCTGTTTTCACCGCAGAGCATTCCTTTGTATGAACAGACCACAATTTATTTATCCAGTCTCCTGCTGATGGGCACTGAGATGGTTTTCGCTTTTTTTCCCCCTCTGCTGCTGAAATGAGCCTCTCTTCCTGTCCTCCTGTCTCCCACTCCCATGTATGGGAGGCTTCTCTAAGACAGTTTCTTACATCCGTGGTTAAGAATTTCATTTTTCACCACAGTGTGCTATATACACACAAACATTTGAAACAAAAGTTTCATAAAATATTTACCCTTACTAAATATGAAACTGATATTTTCTAACCTATTTCATTAAAAAAAAATAAAAAAGCTGCTCAATAAGTTGATTTCCTGGGCCACAGTTTATAGGATAGGTCATGACTCACAATCTGAAAACACTGCTATACCTAGAGTGGAACTGGGGGGTTGTAAAGTACACGCATTTCCGACTTGAAGTGGCTGTATCGTTTACTTATACCAGCATTTCCCCCCGTTCTCCACCTAGGCCAAAACTTGGCACTATCAGACCTTAAAAATCGTGTTTATCTGAATGGGCATAAAATATCTCCTTTTAATTTGCATTTCTCTGAACTACATCTGATTATAGTTATTTGGGTTTCCCTTACTGTGAACTGCCTCTTTATATCCTTTGCCTGCTTTTCTATCGGACTGTCTTCTGATTGATTCGGTTCCTTTCCCTTTCCCTTCAGAGCTTCAAGAGGAGCCTATGTTTATCCCCACTTCCTTGCCTTTCTTTTACTCTTCAACCCACTGAAATCCAGGTCAGACCCTCACCTTTCCAGTGAAATGTTCTCCCCAAGATCTCCAGTGAGCTCCTAATACTAAATCTGATGAAGGATTTCCAGTCCTACCCCGGACCATGCAGCACAATTTCTACCTAGACACTCCTTCTTGGCCTCCACAACCACTCTCCTGGCGTTCCATTCCTTGGACCTTCTCCTATCACCAAGATTCCCTGGCCTAGGTCCTAAGCCTCTTAAACTCGTGTCTCTCCTCCACTCCTGCTCATCAGTTCACATCCTTTCCACCATGGTCTTTAGTCTTGCAACAGCCTCCCATCCGAGGTCTCACCCTCACCAGCCTACCACCCTCACTGCTATATGAGAAATGAATCCATGACTACAGTCCTCCAGGGGCATCCCACAGCCCCAAGGATTTGGTTTTGCAAGGTGCTACCTAGCCAGAGACGTCACCAATACCAAACCACTTACTGCTGCCAAATGTGCCAAGCTCTCTTCTCACTCTTCTAATGGGAGCTCCGTGCCCTCCTTCCCATGTGGGAACCACCTCCAGGAAGGCCACCCCAATCCCTGCACCCTACAATTCCCCATTGACATCACTGCAAAGACTGACCACCTGCTGAGGTGCCCAGCTCCAGCACCTTGCACAGGGATTCTAGATGCCCAATAGATGCTGGTGGAATGAACACACACACCTCACTGGAAAAGGTACATCTTTGCCAAGCAATCAGGCAATGATCTTGACCATCTGAATGTGTGATGTGTGGGTACCGTGTTGCTTTGGGTGGTAAGCCCCATGTTAAATATCTCTAGTATAGGGGCTGCTGAAACTATAAATGAGAACACTGTATCTGGGCAGCTCAATTCCTTCTGAGATAAATCTCTTTTCCTTCTACGTTTGTAGGGCAAGGATGTGGGGAGAAAGTCCTTACCCATGTGCACTTACCCATGTTACTATGGCTGAAACCCAGGTTACACTCAATCTTTGTATGGCACTTACAGAGCCAGTATCATACAGCTAATCCTTTAAAAGGCCACAGGTCAATGAAGAACCTGGTAAGTGTAGAAAAAGTTCAGTCTAACCTCCCACCACTCTTTGGGGAAAAGTGCAGAGTGCAGGTCTGAACCATGTGTCCTTTTTGTAAAGGGAGAAAGTTTAAGACCTTCAGCAGAAGCATCAGGTGCACAAAAGCCTGAAGATTACCTGAAATGACCACCAGAGGGCAAGCCGCTGATCAAACCACAATAGACCACACTCGTTTCTTTTACTGTGCTTTCCTTTGCTGCCCTTCGCAGTGTTTTTTTTTTTTTTTTCTTCTTCAAATTGAAGATTTGTGGCAACCTGGTGTTGAACAAGTCCACTGGTGCTATTTTCCCAGTGGCATTTGCTCATTTTGTGTCTTTGTGTCACATTTTGGTAATTCTCACAATATTTCAAACTTTTTCATTACTATTTTGTTAATGGTGATCTGTGATCAGTGATCTTTGATGTTACTATTGCAAAAAGATTATGACTTGTTGACGGCTCAGATGATTAGCATTTTTTAGCAACAAAATATTTTTAAGTTAAGGTATGTACATTGTTTTTCAAATATAATGCTACTGCACACTTAACAGACTACAGTATAGTGTAAACGTAACTTTTATATCTACATCTGTGTCTATCTCTGAGGTATGCCTATATATGGATTTTTATCCTCACAAAGCATGGATAAACGCCATACTGTCTGAAGATCAGAAATGAGAGCGAGGTTCTTGTTTTCTCTCTTTTAAGGCTTGATCTCTTCTGCACTCTGGTAAGATCAAGACAGTAACAGGCGGTCCTGTCACCCCACAAACCCCACCAAATGAAAGCCACATAAAACTTTCAATTTACAGAACACACACAGTTTTGTATTTGTCTTACATAAAAGTTATAATCAGATCTCTAACGTGCTTTAGGCTTTAAAACCCTTTGAGGGACTTCCCTGGTGGTCCAGTGGTTAAGACTCTGTGCTCTCAATGCAGGGGACCTGGGTTTGATCCCAGGTCAGGGAACTAGATCCCGGATGCGGCAACTAAGAGCCCACATGCCGCAACTTAAAAAAAAAAAGATCCCACGTGCCGCCAACTAGGACCCAGTGCAGCCAAATAAATAAAATAACAAACTAACAACCCCCCCCCCAAACAAAAAAACCCCAAACCAACAGATTCCAATTCAGGCATCATTTGTTGAGGACCCATGACATGGCCAAGCACTGTGCTAAGTGTATTCACAGACGTAAACTAGTTAACCTTGTGACAACTCTGAAGCTGGCGTTAGGTATGACAAGTGGTCACATAGTTTCATTTATGTGAGCGAACTCATTTATTATGGAAATGAACCACAACAAGACTCATTAACATGTGGCTTTGGCTTTGGGTCAAACAATATCACTCCATGAAGGACACGATGGACAGCTGTCCTCTGCATCATCAAGAGACCCCAGGGATCCCAGCTACCCTGACACTGTACTGTGTGCTCCTACAAAGCCCAGATGGCTCTCTGGGAAGGGAAGGAAGAGACTAGAATGAAGAGTGCTCTAAAGAAGGCCATCTCTGGGCAGGGAACCTAGGCCCAGAGCCCACAGCCCCAGTCCGATGTCAAAGGAACACCCTTCTCTGGTGTGCGCCCTCAGCCTCCCTGCCTTGGGAGGCTCCTCCTCCTCTGCCTCAGGAGGATTTGGGGTTCCTTTTCAAGGCTTTACTGTTCCTTTCTGCTTTGTTCCTCTGCTAAAGCACCAACTCTCAAGTTCCAGAACAGTGTCTGGCACCTGGTAACATTGACATCATTCCAGGACCTCAGCTACTTCTCTGTGCTCCATGGGAATCCTTGTTTTCTAGCAGGTGCACAGCTTTTTCCTACAAGGTGAGACATTCGTGCAGAATGGCCTAGACCTCTGGACACTAAAACACCATCTCACAAACCCCACAGATGCCCCGGTCTACATCAGGGCATGGCCGGCCCACCAAACCTCTTCCTTCACCTGCCAAAAGATACAGAATGTGGGAATCCAGGTGATTCAGCGAGGCCCAGCTCACAGCGTTCACCTGGTGAGAAAACACACAGCAAGATGGAAAGATTGGTTTGATGCCAACTTATGGAGAGAAACAGACAAATACTTTCTTATAGAACAGACATGTGACTGACTGCTTTCTTCAGGTCTCACTCCTTGAATAGGGGCTGGAACAAGCATTCTGAGAACAAGGAAGCTCCCTGCCCCACCATGCAGAACCTTGAGGGGAAACAGAAGAAGCAACCCTCAGGCCTCAGTCCTTCATCATCATCTGGTATACCCTCTGGTATAGGCCAGGGATGAATTCTCTGCAATGGACCTCACTTCACCCAGAAACCATTTTCAACCTGTGTCCATCTTGTGGCTCATGTCTCAACAGAACAGAAAATCACAGCTTCTTACAGATGCAGCCATCACCCACTGCAATGTTAAAAGTTGCCCCCTAGACAGCAAGCTCCTTACATTTACATAAATTTCAGTGCTGGCTACGATTGACACAATATTCTGACACATTGGGAGGACCCTCCCTCCACCCAGCCCTCTGTGGCCCACCTCCCAGGAACTCTGTGCTTTAGCATGGGCTCCTTTGGATCAACTTAACCCTCCTGGAGGGAAGTCCCTGCAACAGTTTAATTAAAGCAGCACCGCTTCAAGTGCTCCCCCATGTAAATTCATTTCTCTTCCAAGACGAGAAACTAATGAGGCCCTTTTCTTCCCCTATGAGTTCTCAGGATCTAAAACTCCATTTTTTCCCTTGAGAAAATGAGGTAACCGAACCCTGCCTTCTTCACAAAGCTCTCTCCTCTACTCTGAATTTGGCCAATTACCGCAGTGCCCTGGATCCAATGGCAGAGCAGGCTGCCATGGCTAAAGGGAAGGGCAGCGTACCTTCCGGTTGGTGAAGTAGAGGTTTTCATGCATGTGCACCCTGAGCGTGGGGGTCTTCAGGCCGTGCAGGTTGATGATGCCGTACTTGGAGCCCCCGACTTTGACATCGTTCACGGTGAAGAGCCGGTCACTGTTGGTATCTGCCTGGAGAAGGGAGGCGGACTGTGAGTGGCCTCCCAGGCTGAGCCACGCGGTCTGCCAAAAGACCGTCTACCCAGCCCCCACGCTCTGTGTGTTTTCACCAGGTGACGGTTCTCACCCATGAGGAAGTGCGGAATGACCTGACTTGCCCCTACTTGGTGTAGCCATCACTGGGCAAAGCTGACAGGCATCTGGTCTCACAGTTCAGGAGCAAAAAAGGCAGTGAGGGGGCATGGCCAGTCTGCACAGTGACCCCTCTCAGAACTGGGTTTGGGAGAGTCCTAACGTCCACCCAGAGGAGTTTAGATGAGCCACACGGTGACAGAGCATGTGGCCACCATGAAAGCCACACAGCAATGTGGAAAATGCTAATTATTACTGCCAACGGATAAAAGAAGAAAGCAAAATTGTATTCCTATTACATAGGCATTGTGATTATCACCAAGTAAAAAGAAAGGCATCGCATGGGGAAAAAAAAATTACAATAGAAAAGATGGTCTTGGGATGTGGGTTATTTTTAAGATTTTCTTTTTTCATTTAAAAAATGTGGTTAATAATTATTTCAAAGCAAAACCTTTATATGTTTATGTGTTTTTTAAATATATTTATAAATATACACAAATACACATGGGTTTGGGTGCTGGTGAAAACACACTCACTTTGCAAGTTTACTCGGCAAGAATAGTTATATTCCTGAAGAATCATTACCAGTGACTAGAGTCAGATCTGAAAACTCTCATCCCTGGGTGACAAACTGCCCTTCCCACCCCTCTGGGTCACACCAGCCATCCAGTCATCGTAACTCTGGATCATGGGGAGGGTCTTCCAAACACCAGCACACAAAGCATGGAGACCAGGTGCTCAGGCCATGCTACGCAGCAGGTGCACAGCGATCTCCACTGTCCCCACCCGCTTTACTGAAGAACCCCAGGGAAGGGGCTCCTGAGGGGAACCCACCACAAGAAAGTATTCTACTTGATTCAGGTCAAACTGTACCCCAAACACAGGAGAAAACATGAGTCCTGGCCCCCGACACTCCTTACATGAAGGGCTCTGTCGTAGAGGTCCTGAGGCAGGACCTCAAGGGTAAATTCCGTAGCCTCAGCCTCCAGTCCTGTCAGTAGACCTGTCAGTAGACCACCAGGCTGAGGCTCTCTATTTCATGTCCTTCTCTCATTCTCCTTGGCTGTCCCTCAGCCTCCAGGAAGGCCTCCAGGAGTTGCCAGTCCAGCTAAGAGGTCTGGCTACTTCTGTTTGCAGTGGACCTTCTGATCCTCTGCCAACATTTCTCTGCCCCCTGGCTTCCAGTCCGGGTCTAACCAGAAGCAGAGAGATCATTTTCTGCTCCCCGCAAATGATGCAATGGAGGTGTGCTGGATGTGCAGGCCCAGAGACATGGCCTGCAGGCCCCTGTTACTGAGGTCAGGGACAGAAAGCAAGAAACTAATACACTGTTGCTACTGAAGGACACTGGTGCTTCAGGTTTGGCCACCAAATCCTGTCCAGTATGGAAAGGATCAGAAGCCCCTGGTCCGCCATGTAACTTTTCAACTGTGTACACAACATACCCACGGGAAAGTTACTTTGTGATGGTTCTCTGTCAGCGTGTGTGGACCCCGGCTCTAATGTCAAATGACAGAGCTGTAGTGGGGGTGACAATGGTCACAGCACAGCCTGTCTTGCCAGCTTGGCATCTGCCAATGGGTAGCTGGTAGGTGCTTGTTAAAACCATAAAACCTGCTTTCATGGCTAGTGGCTTCTACACAGCCAGGCTTGATGAAAACAAATGCAAAGCCACGAATTGTCCAGGGGATGGCAACTGTATCTCTGGAACCCACAGATGGCTCCCTCCCACTCACCAGTATCAGGTTAAATCGGTCACTTGCCAAAGCGGAGGGATCCGAGCTCTGAATTTGGACCTTTTTCCTCTGCATGCAGCTCACTCGCAGCTCATGGGCTAAACTGCAGAGGAGAAAGAGGGGGGGCAGGGGAGGTATGGACGTCATACCTAGATATCCATGAAGATGCAGGGGTTCTGCTCTGTCCCACACCCTGAAGACTACCTTCTCTCGTCAGCTCTCTCTCCATATTAAAATCTCAGCAATGGAGATGAGCAAGGCCCCAAAGAATCTCAATTTTAGAACTCTTAGGAAAACTAAAGCAAAGAAATGGGTGGCTCATTCACAGTGCCAAAGAAAGTCAAAACTAGAAGGACTTGTTTTGGATCATCTAGCGCAACTCGTTCTCTTGAGATGAAGAGAATGGGCCTGAGAAATGAAACAACCTGCTGAAGGGCACACAGTTCATGAAGAGCCAGGCATTCAGCTGCCCATCCGATTACCCCTTTTCCTCTCCACCAAAGACCGCGCATGTTTTAGGGTGAAGAACAGATCTTTCTAACTAGACCTTTAACTCTTTTCCCTCTCAGAAGGAGAGAAACAGAGGACAAGCACACCCCTACCTGCCCTGGCTGACACTGCCTGCAGGGCTGGCCTTCCCTGAAGGGGCCTCCCTGGGTAAGCCACCCACACTCATGTTGTTTCTTCACTGGCCCAGGTAGAGCAGGAGGCAGCAGAATGCAGGGGTTAGGAGCTCAGGCCGGGGAGTCAGACAGATCCCCCCACTTGTTAGCTTTACCTTGAGCAAATCATTCCACTCTGAGTCTCAGTCTCTTCTTCTGGAACCTGGGGAAAGTGTCAACCTATCTCACAGGGCTTTAGTTAGAACTGTATCAGACATCACCAGTATTTAAAGTTTAGTACACATCCATTTAATGTTCCCTTTTTGGTGACAACTCATTAGAAGGAGAAAAAGAGGCAGAAGGCTGACGGGAGGAAGTTAAAGGACCTTCTACTTAACTAGAAATGATTTACAAGTAACAAAGAGGAGCCATCTTGAGAAATTTCTGCCCAGTTTCTCTGCCTAGATCCCCTCTCCTCTCTCCCTGGCTCTAAAGGAAGGATGATTCTCTCAGGGCTGATTTCAGCAGCAGAAGCAGGCTGTTGAGCTGAAGCTCCTCAACTGTGAACACTCCTCACGGAGTAGCTACATGCTCTATCCTGACAATTCTTGGATCATGGAAATAAGAAATAGGAAAAGAACATTCATGAAGAAAACATAACAAAGAGGTATTATCTTACCGGCAGTAACTGGTGACGTTGAGAAAACCCAGCTTGCTTTTTTGTAGTAAGGAAGATGCATTAAATCCCAACCTGGCTATTTTCTAAATTAAAGAGAGACAGATTCAGTGAAGTTTTATGTTATTGTATAATGAATTATGTTTTTAGGATTCTAGTCTCCTCTCCTTGGAAAGAGGAAAAGCCTATCACAACGAAGTATGTGTGAGTTGGGAAGTCTGCTCAGCACCTCTCCAAGTCCCCCATCAGTTTATACCTGAGGGGATGAGGCCACTGAGCTAGTGAGTGCAGGAATGGCGCTGGACACTCAGGTCTGCAACACGCTTTCCATTCGACCTACGGTTACTGTGGGGCCCAGACTTTCCATTCCACTGTCCCCATGATCACGGAAATGTCCTGGCATCTCATCTCCAGAAGGGGTACCAGAAACCCTTGTATCCAAACCACACACTCTGATTTTCTATTTAAAATACACAGTTACAGAGGCTGTATTGGGCTGCTACCCAAGAGACTCCTGGGGAAGGACAGAATGTAAGAATTCCTGATGAAACCCAGCAAATAAGAAAAGGGGGGTGGTGGTGGGAGGAGATTTCTTGCCTGTTCTTATTCTCTTCATCAGGTTCCTGTCAGGGAAAATTCGATGCCACCCTCCTAAAGTGCGCTACGCTGAGGGTTACAGGGGCGTTTAATTGGCACCTCCTCGCGGCAGTGGGTGGATGCTGGCGGGAGTGGAGGGGACAGGGCAGCTCCCGGGGCTGTGGAGCCTACCTTTCCCTGCTTGTCCTCTTCCTCTAGCAGCTGCAGCCTTTTGCTCTCCATTTCCTTCTGCCGGATGCTCTCCTTCGTGAGGGGGTTGCAGTTGTTATGTCCAGGGAGCAAGCGGAAGTAGCGTTTCTTTTCAGGGTCAAAGTAATAACCTGGTAGATCTTTAGTCAAAAGAAATAAAATCCAACTTAAAACACCGTGAACCGAGCCACCCAGTGAGGAGCCCAGGGGCCTGTCTACCACCCCTCACAGCTGCCGGCCTTTCCTGCGGGGCAGGAGGTGGGCTAGCACTGCCAGTCACCATCCCGGGCCCAGTTCAGTCCTGTGGGGGGCTGTTTGCCTCAGGATCACGGTTCTTGTTTCAATTTGCTCCCAGAATTTCCTCCAAGCCAGGAATGGGCTGATCACACACATGGAGTGTACCCACACACAAGTGAAGACACACAGGACTGAGGAGAAGGGCAGCCAGAACAGACATAACTAGATGACGAGGCACAACTAGGTTTCATCTTTCCCCACAGGCAGGGCCGGAGGAGCCCTGTCCAGCAGGCTGCCTTACCTGGCACAGAAGAACTGCCAGCTGTGCTGGAGGAGGTCGACGGGGCCTCGTCATCGCTGTGGCTGGAACCCTGTGGGCTTTGCTGTGCCCCTGTATTATTCCTGTTGACACACAGTCAAGGTTAACTTGCAGCCAATCAGTCCCAGTCATTCTTTGACTCTGGGGTCCTGCAGTTCCATAGCCTTCACCCCAACCCTCGATTACTTGAGGAGCACTGACCCCTCTTTTTCTTGGAAGCAGTTTACCTACTGCAAATACACCAAAGTTAGGGCATGGTTTTTGGTTTCTCATCCTTAAGAGGATGCAGGTCACAGTAGTTCCTCTTTTGTATCTCCTAATTTGAGCATTTTGTGAGGTCTTTTGGAATTTTCCAGATGAAAATGAGAACAGAAATCTTGGCCAATAAGAATTTTACCAGCTGGGCTCATTTGTCAGCTCAACAGCAGTTACAAGGCCAGGTGAATTTCATTTTTTATTGGATTCAGCAGTACAAAAGTTTAAATTTTACTTGGCTACTCAATCCTGCAGATGGAGAAACTGAGGTTCAGGGCACAGAGGTGATTTGCTCAGCAATACTGGGATAGAGCCATGGTTTAAATACTCATTTTGCAAAGCTACAAGAGGCTTCTGTGGCAATTATAGGCTGAAGGATATAATGAAAGAACAAAAGACCTAATTTTAGAATTCTGGTAAAATCCACTTTAAAATCAAGAACTTCCCCTGCCCCCTATAACACCAAAAGGAATACAAACTGCAAAACTAGGTTAAAGGAATCAAAGAACCCTCTCTTTTGTCTATAAATACTAACTATGCACAGTTTCAGAGAAAATTATTTATTCTCCCTTTTTACGGCCCAGAGCTTCCTGAGGAAGCTCACCTGTGATCAGCAGCAAGAGGAGGATGGATTAAGTGTTATAACAAACGTCTGCATCTCTAGCCCAAGGACTGCTGCCCCATTCTTTCCACAGGGAGCCCGGAAGGTGGCTGTCCAGCCGGCTTCCACGTGACTCTGCCAAGCTGAATCAAGACTCTCTCCGTGCACAGATCACAGTTTGCTGCACGACGCGCTCTTGAGGGAAGGCCTGGGGCCCAAAGAGTATCCATGGTTCTCCTCATAAAACATACAAACATTGGGTCCTGATCTTTCTACAGTATGGGTCATGTTGGGGACTTTGGCTCAGAGTCCCTATTATTCTGCACCAAATGAGGTCCACCATATACACAGGGCCTACTCAGAGACAGGCAGCCTGATGGGGCTTTACATACATTATTACGAGCCTCACAAGAGAAGTATGGTACAAGAAGAGTGACTCAGGTGATTAAATAGCTTGACCAATTTCACACAGGAAAAAGCAGAACGTCAAACCCAGACCTCCTAATTCCAAAGCTCTTGTTTCTTCCACAACATTCTGATGCTTTTTTTTTTTTCTGTTTGAGTTAATCTGTTCTAGAGAAGCATGCTGGCATTCGACATCTTCTGACCCTATAGCTAGAAATCTGTCCATTTTAAAAGGAGATCTGGAGTGTGAAAGAGTTTTGAAATTGGCATACGGGTCTCCTTTGGTGAGGAGAGGGCTGTGCAAAGACTTCCTATGGCCAAAAGTCATGTCAGCAGCCCTGAACTGTGAAGAGGTATCCTCTCCTGGGGTGGGGTGGGGTGAAGCAAGTTTTGAGATTAGACTGTATTTCATTTATGCAGAAAAATAAGTAGAGTGTGGAAAATACTTATTATGGGGATTTCACCTAAGTATACACTGTTCTATTTTTCAAGCTGGGTGGTAGGTACCTAATATTCATTGTATTATTGTTTATACCTTTTTGTGTTTACTAAATACCATATCGTATTATATATTATATAGCCTTACCTAGGATTTAGGCTGAATTAATGAAATTAGGTTTCCAGAAAGCTATTTTCATAGGCTGAAAAAAAAGAAGAAAAAAGACTAAAAAATGGAGAAAGAGCTCCCCAGTTGTATCAGATAATGTTTACTTCTAAGCCTGTGGCTAAGGCTCCAGCCAGAAGTCATGGTCACACTGAAAAGAAAGACAAGTGTGGCCACCTCCTCACTACTCAAAGTATGGCAGGCGGGCTGGCCCCCAGCAGACACCCCCTTGGGAGCATGTGAGAAGCACAGACTCTAGTCGGCCCGACCTCAGAGCCTGCATTTTGCTGAGACCCCCAGGGAGTCATGTGCGTGTGAAGGTGCTGTCAACGCTAGGCAGACACTGGGCCACAGCACTTGCCTCTCATTAGAACCATGCTGTCTGAACCAAGCGTTGTGTCGGTGGCTCCTTCTCCCATGTCTTCTACTCTGTCCCCTGCTTTTATGCATTTCAGCTGCTAAAAGAGAAAAAGAAAGAAAATTACATACAAATGCACATGTGCACACCTTTCTCTTCTGTTTGCTTGTTGATAGTTCCTTCACGCTCAGAACTAGGCAAAAGGATGGCCCAACCTGGGTTATCATTAAAGCCGCCACTAAGCCTTACCTGTAGGACTGCCACCAGGTGGACACACAAATAAAACCCAACGCGTCTGTAGCCATCTCTCTGGCTGCAGTCCTCTTACCTCACAGCTGATACCTGGCCCGACAACCTGCCAACCTCCATTCCCCAGGTCACTGTGTGACGTGTTGACAGACTCTCACAATTACTTTCCGACAACAGTTTGAGCCTGGCATGAGAACCCTCCTAAGCTAGTCTTCTTTTCGTTACCAGATTAACTCCAGAGCATAAAATAATTTTTCTTTCGATCCATACACATCCCTATTCACAGAGAATAGTTAATTGTGAACACCATCTCTTCCTCGGTTTCAGTATCAAGCAGGAAAAATTGTGAACAAATTAAATGGGGCCAGTGGCATGTGACTTCTCAATGTGCTTTAGAGAGTGTTTTAGTTTCCTGAAGTACACTAGCTGTTAAAGGGAAGGATGTGCACATGCATTTGTTGAAATAAGGAATGATGTCTTAAAGACACTGATGTTGCCATAACTATTTTGAGTGGCTTTTTCAAGTCTTATCTTGTATGGACTGAATTTATCACTTAATCATCAAATCATCAAAAGTTTTAACATTGGGAATCACATTAGGAATTCTTAAAGAGACTGAACTGTAGTACACAGACCAGCTGCTGCGAGTTTCATGCTTTCCCAACACCTGGTGATCCTTTCCCCACTCAGTGGAGACACTGTGACATCTTACAGAATACACTTTAAAAGTATATTCAAATGCCGTTAACAAAATTAGAAAAAAATTTCTAGGGCTGAATGCAACCAAAGAATAGATTAGAAAATCTATTTGCTTTTATTTTCCAACTTCTACTTTTGAGTAGGAAGTGCCTGTTATCATCAAACAGAGCACCAGAAGTCTGGACCTACATTCCAGAATTCAGTATTTACACAACGACTTCTGTGTCAACCTATGATTGTGAGTTGGGGCTATTCGATACAAAGGAAGAGAAATTTAGTGAGTATAGGACTTAACCAAACATTTTGTGAATTCTGTAATGAAGTCCTTGATTTGCCTGCTTCAGAGTCAGTGGGAAGCAGACTCCACAACCTGGATTAGTTTAACCAGCCACTCTCTAGTCCTGTGCCAGAATGAATAAGCACTACAAAAGCTCATCAATATAGCCATGCCGACTTGGAGTCATCACAAATGTCTCACTTTCATCCTCTGCTGGGACATTATAAATTGACCTAGTTTTATTTATTCCTAATCTGATTCACTCCCGACAATCCAGGGTGTTATCACTCTCCTAAAATCCCTTCCCACTTCCTCTTAGTCACACTTAGTAGACAGCATAGCTCCCTACCTCACCCAGAAGAGAGATGTTACCAGTACGAACACCCCCAACTTCTTTTTCATCCCCTCCACAAATGCCTGCCTTTACTAATTCTTATCATCTTCCTTTTTGTCTTGGAGAAACAGGTGTCCCTGTGCCTTTTCCTGGCAAACCCATCCCTCCTGGCTGTTGATCTCATTTCCTTCTCAAACTCTGCAGACATCCGTGTTCATATATGTTTTATCAATCTCCCCCTCTCCTTATCTCAGCTTATAAACACGCTCAGGTTTTTCATTTGTATGTGCTCCACTTCCAATCCAAAAGGAACAGAAATGTTCTGGAAGCATGGTCTATATGTACACATGCCACTTCTTTATTTTCCAATCATTCTTCAACTCACTGCAGTCAGGCCTCCTCCATCCTCACCGTTCTGCTAAAATGCTCTTGCTGAGGTTAATGATCACCTACTTGCCAAAGTTAGTGGTCTCTTTTTAGCCCTTATTCCTACAACACATGACACCACAAAGCTTCACTCTTCCCTAGGTTTCTGGAATATCTTTCTCTTGGTTCTCCTCGTACTTGTCAAGTTCATCCTTCTCTAGTTTCTCGTGGGTCACCCACTCTGTGTTTACCAACATTCTGTCCTAGATCCTCTTCATTTTATACTTAATACAATCTCACCTGCAAACACTGTTTCATCTCTAACCTAACATCAAGTTCTTATAAAAAGCTACCTCCTGTCTACTTTCACAGACCATGTTCCAAAGTGAGTTCATGATCTCTCTCTAGTTCCTAGTCTGCTCTTTCACCTATCTGTATTTCCTTTCTCTGAAATTCTACTACTGCCCCACCCCCATCCAAAAATATAATAGTTTTATTCATTTTCCTCAGCAACCACTTTAATGGCTCCTGAATACCACATGCATAGGTTTCCCTTTGGATCAATTATCTTAAGCCTCAGACAAAGAATAAAGTTGTATTTATTAATTAGTTACATTACAGGCTAAAGGCACTGTGCACAGGAAGGGAAATACGTATGGACGGTGATAAGAAAACTGGTAAGAAAAATAAGCCATATTGACATAAGATTATCACTATTACCAACCAACTCTACAAAAAAAGATGAAAACTTATTTAGACTGCACATTCCGCACATGATTTCAGTTTGCTTTAGTTATGAAATGATGCATGAATAGTGGAAAAGCATAGGTAATGGCGAGTCAAAGGTGTCAGATCACCCATCAGGAGGCAGGGTCATTGGCCCACTTGCACCACTGTCCTCGGTAGAGCACTGCACAATCAGAAGGACATGGTAAATAACAAAATAAATGTTGAGTGCTGGTTTTGGCCAAAGACAATATTTCTATTTATTTATTTATTTTTGGCTGTGTTGGGTCTTCGTTTTCTTTTTTTTTAAAAAAGTATTTGTTTATTTATTTATTTATGGCTGTGTTGGGTCTTCGTTTTGGTGCGAGGGCTTTCTCTAGTTGCGGCAAGTGGGGTCCACTCTTCATCGCGGCGCGCGGGCCTCTCACTGTTGCGGCCTCTCTTGTTGCAGAGCACAGGCTCCAGACGCACAGGCTCAGCAATTGTGGCTCACGGGCCCAGCCGTTCCGCGGCACGTGGGATCTTCCCAGACCAGGGCTCGAACCCGTGTCCCCTGCATTGGCAGGCAGATTCTCAACCACTGCGCCACCAGGAAAGCCCCAAGACAATATTTCTAAACCACCACCTCACACAAGCACAGGTGCAGGCACTGCAGTGGGAGAGAAGGGAGTGATGGCTCTGAATGGAAGAGCCAGAGGGGAGAGTGAGTTTGAACCCAGTCCATCAGGCAAGGCTGGCAGAGTGAGGGGCCTGCAAGCAGTTTGGTATGGCCAGAGCCTAAAGTACAGGGGCTGGGAGATTAGGCTAGAGAGGCAGGCAGGGTCAGATGCTGAGGTCTCTGGGTGCTCGGTAAGTTCGCTGAGTAACATGACTAGACCTGCATTTTAGAAAGGCAGCGGTGGAGGGAATAAGTTGGAAGTTAAGGACTGCTGTAGCAACTCAGGTTACATGAACCCACAAACACGGAAGTGATACTTGGGATAGAGAACCCTGAATTTAGAAAGATTTAGGAGGTGAATTTCATGGGAGAGGTGGAGAGAGAGCAGCTGAAACCTGATCAATGAATAACTGGTAGTGTTCTGACCTGAGAGACAAGGAGGAGGAGCAGTTTGGGGAACGAAGACAGTTAAGTCTGATTTTGAACAAACCAATCTCAAGATGTTTGTAAACAGGGGTCTGGGAATTCAGAGGGAAAATGAAGCTAAAGATATAGATTTGAAAGTCACCAGCACATGGTAACAGAGTGAGACAAATGTGGCTCCAAAGCCAAATATATATATATAGCAAGGATTAAAATTCAAAATTAGAGACAATTTTATTGGACAGTAATATGAAGTCAGCACAATCAGTTTTTAGATTGGTATTTCTCAACCAAGGGCAATTTCACCCACCAGGGGACATTTGGCAATGTCCAGGGACACTTTTGTTTGTCACAACTTGGGGGCAGGGAGGGGTGGGCTGCTATGGCATTTAGTGGGTAGAAGCCAGGGATGCAGCTAACCAGCCTACAATACAGGACAGCACCTTACAACAAATTATCCAGCCCCAAATAGTGCTGAGGTTAAGAAACCCTGCTCTAGATAGGAAGCACTCAATCATAATTTTCTGGGTGAAATGTTGAATCCCAGCTCCTCCGGAGCCACTCTGCCAGGCACAGACATTAAATAAGATGTGTTGTGGAAGGCTGAGCTTGGCTTTGCCTTTACACAAGCTTTCAAGTACTTGAAGGATGAAGAATAATAATTTCGAAGAGACCATTATTCTAGAAAGACAACGTTAATCTCAAACAAATAAACAAACATGATTTGACTTTTTGGAAAATGATTGAGCAATACTTATCAAGTAATTTAAATGTACATGCCTTCTTCTGGGAACAGATCCGAAGAAAATAATCCAAAAGGTTGTAAGAATTATAGGCAAGATATTTACTACAATTTTCCAACTCACTTTCTAAAGCTAGTAGTCCTCTGTTGCCAAAACCAGACAGAGGTATCACAAGACAAGAAAACTATAGATCAACCTACCTTATGGACACAGCCACAGATCCTCAACCAAATCCTAGCAAACCAAATCTAGATGCATATAAAATGGATAATACACCATGACCAAGTAGGATTTACCCCAAGTTCAACATACAAAAACCAATCAACGCCATACACCATATTAACAGAATAAATGAGGGGAAAAACCTCCATGTGATTTTCTCAAGAGATGCAGAAAAAACACCAGACAAAACCCAATACCCTGTCATGACAAAAACTAGGCACAGAAGTAACTTCCACAACTTGATAAAGGGCATCTACCCCACAGCTAACATCATAATAGTGAAAGACTGGAAGCTTTTCTCCTAAGGTTAGGAACAAGACAAGGATGTCTGTTCTTACCATTTCCATTCAACATTGTATTGGAAGTTCTAGCCAGGGGCAATTAGGCAAGAAAAAGAAATAAAAGGCATGCAAACAGGAAACGAAGAAGTAAAACTATTCTATTGGCAGATGACATGTTATACATACAGAAGATCCTAAAGAATCCACACACACACACAAAAACTACTGGAGCTAATAAATGATTTAAGCAAGGTTGCAGGATACAAGATTAATATATAAAAATCAGGGCTTCCCTGATTTTTAGGGCGCAGTGGTTAAGAACCCGCCTAACAATGCAGGGGACACAGGTTCGGGCCCTGATCTGGGAAGATCCCACATGCTGCACAGCAACTAAGCCCAGGTGCCACAACTACTGAGCCTGCACTCTAGAGCCCGCGAGCCACAACTACTGAGCCCGCGTGGCACAGCTACTGAAGCCCGTGAGCCTAGAGCCTGTGCTCCACAACGAGAAGCCACCGCAATGAGAAGCCCGCGCACTGCAATTAAGAGTAGCCCACGTTCGCCACAACTAGAGAAATCCCGCGCACAGCAACGAAGATCCAACGAAGCCAAAGATAAATAAAATAAATAAATAAATAAATGTATAAAAAATCAACTGTACTTCTATACACTAGCAATGAATAATCTAAAAATGAAATTAATACAAAACCATACAATAGCATTACATTACATTAGCATCAAAAAGAATAAAGTATTTAGGAATAAACTTATCAAATAAATGCATAACTCGTACACTTAAAGTATAAGACATTGTTGAAAGAAATTAAAGAGGACCTACATAAATGGGAAGACATCCATGTCATGGATTGGAAGACTTCACATGGTCTACAAATTGATGTACAGATTTAACACAACCACTGTCAAAATTCCAACTGCCATCTTTGGAGAAATCGGCAAGCTGATCCTGAAATTCATATGGAAATGCAAGGGACACAGAAGAGTGAAAACAATCTTGAAAAAAGGGCAAAGTTGGAGGACTCACACTTTCCAATTTCAATGCTACAGTAATCAAGACACTGGTACTGGCATAAGGATAGCAACATAGATCAATGGAGTAGAACTGAGAGTCCAGAAATAAACCCATATACCTATGCCAATTGATTTTTGACCAAGACCATTCAGTGGGGGAAAGAATAATCTTTTCAACTGCTCGGACACCTGGACACTCACCTGCAAAAGAATGAATCCGATTCCTACTTCACATGATATATAAAAATTAACTCATGGATCCAAGCTCTAAAACTGTAAGACTTTTAGAAGAAAACAAAGGTATAAATCATCATGAACTTTCAATAAGCAATGGTTTCTTAAATATGACACCCAAAGCACAAGAAAAAATACATTAAGTAGACTTCATCAAAAGTAAAAACTTTTGTGCAAACACACTATCAAGAAAGTGAAAAGGGGGCTTCCCTGGTGGCGCAGTGGTTAAGAATCCGCCTGCCAACGCAGGGGACACGGGTTTGAGCCCTGGTCCGGGAAGATCCCACATGCCATGGAGCAACTAAGCCCACGAGGCACAACTACTGAGCCCGCGCACCTAGAGCCCGTGCTCTGCAACAAGAGAAGCCACAGCAGTAAGAAGCCTGTGCACTGCAACGAAGAGTAGGCCCCACTAGCCACAACTAGAGAAAAGCCCGCGTGCAGCCACAAAGACCCAATGCAGCCAAAAATAAAATAAATTAAGAAAAGAAACACCACCATTCACTTCAAAAAAAAAAAGAAAGTGAAAGAACAATCCACAGAATGGGAGAAAATATTTTTAAATCGTATATTTGATAAGGACCTAGTATCCAGAATATATAAACTCAACAAGAAAAAAATAACTCAAAAAGTAAGGAAAAAAATCTGAAGACGTTTCTTCAAAGATACACAAATGGCTACTTAGAACACGAAAAGATGCTCATCATTAGTCAATAGGTAGATGAAAATAAAAACCACAATAAGATACCACTTTACACCTACCAGGATTGTTATAATAAAAAAACAAACAAACCCAAGTAACAAGTATTGGTGAGAATGTGGAGAAATTGGAACCCTCACACACTGCTGGTGGGAACGTAAATGCTGCAGTCACTTTGGAAAACAGTTTGGCAGTTCCTCAAAAGGTTCGACATAGAGTTACCATATGACCTAGCAAAATCCAGCAGAAATGAAAACATATGGCCATATAAACATCTGGACAGTAATGTTCATAGCAGCATTATTCATAATTGCCCCAAAGTGTAAACAATCCAAGTTTCCATCAACTGATGACTCAATAAACAAAATATAGCACATCCATACAACAGAATGTTATTCAGCCATAAAAAGAATGTAGTACTGAGGCATGCTACAATGTGGATGAACCTTGAAAACACTATGCTAAGTGAAAGAAGTGGGACACAAAAGGCCACACACTGTATTATTTATTTGATGTATATGAAATCTCCAGAATAGGCAAATCCAGAGAGGGAGAAAGAGAGAAGTGGTTTTCCAGGTGCTGAAGGAAGAGGGGGTACAGAACAGGGAGTATAAAGGTTCAGGTCCTTTTTTTATAGCTTCTCGAAAGTCTACTTTTCTGTTATGAATAATTGCTTTTTCCATTTACCCCAGATGAGTTGATAAAGACTCTGATTAAACTGTTTTATGTTTCCAAGAATAACTGTTATATCTTTTTATTATCTAGGTGGTAGCTTAGAAAATTTTTTATAGAATTTTAAATGATTTATGGTGTTCCATGTGTTCTAGTTTATGTTTTTTTAGGCAACATTCCACCAAATTACTAGCTTTCCAAAGGCTGTAGTACCATGTATAATACTTTAGTATGACAACAGTTTAAAAAGAATTTTTTTAATTCAAGTATAGTTGATTTATAACATGTTAATTTCTGCCATACAGCAAAATGATTCAGTTATACATATTCTTTTTAAAATATTCTTTTCAATTATGGTTTATCATAGGATATTGAATATACTTCTCCGTGCTATACAGTAGGATCTTGTTGTTTATCCATCCATTCTATATATAACACCTTACATCTGCTAACCCCAACCTCCCCCCGCCCCTCCCCCCTGGCAACCACAAGTCTGTTCTGAGTATGACAGCAGTTTTGCTTTAAAGCCAGAATCAAGTTGAATGTGACTCTAAACTAAAATTTATGCTTTGTTCATTTGTAAAACATGGATATATTGGTGTCATATTTCCTTTATTCTGTTTGATTATACACTTGTTGAAAGGTAAATTTACAGATCAAATGATGAAACTTCATGTTTCAGTAGAAGTTTTTTCAAGAAAAGAAAACTTGTCTTTTTATTTAAAGCTTCATGGGATAGAATTTATATTTAATCAGAATGACTAGATAGGATCCTTTTGCGGAGTCAACCTAAAAGAAGCTAAATGGAATTGGTAGATCTCTTGGTTTTTGATATCTACTTTACTATAGGACTCCCAACCAGGTACAGTACATTAATATGAAATACTTTGAAACCCATAATCTTAAAAAAAAAAAATAAGTGTGGGAGTTATACAAAAACATCATATATCACTAAGTAGGAAGTTGAAATGACTGGGTGTGTAATATTTTTTAAAACCTTCATTTTAGATCAGCATAAATAGCCTTCCATTTTTCTCCCCTATTTTCAGGAGCATTCCATTTTGATGTTTAGCATAGCAAGCCAGAATAAAGTTTTACAATTCAGCAATCCTGAATTCTGAGTCATATTAAGATAAAAACGGAAATGAGACATGTACTGAGGAAAATTAATTTTCTTCTTCTGTAATGTCTAATTCATCTTCTTCTTGTTGATTCCCTCTTAGTCCACAAGTGGACACCTGTCCTGTTGCAGACACTTAGCTAAAAAAAATCTCTGAAAAGGCAACTCTGAATTTGCTCTTACAATATACAAGTGAGATGGATAATCGGGTGAATACCTAGAGCTTCTGAAAACCTCACATCTTCTCATCAATCTTTTGTATATTTTGGTAGGCACCAGTGTATACCTCTGAAGCTTTGCTCTGAAATAGCATTTCAGTAGTGATAAATTCTGAAAATACAGTCTTTATATCCTTTACTTTCTGCTTTTCAAAACTGCCAGCAGTTTCCTCCAGATGAGCGTTGTTTGCACAGCATCCAGGGTAGCTCTCTGTAAGTGGGTTCGCCATGAAATAACACGTCCAGCGGATGGGTGTGCTGACTTGTCCTTTCTACTTCAGGCAGCTGCTTAGCTTCTCCATTCCTTGATGCTGATGTCGCTGTGAGGTCATCCCGTTTCGTTTCTACAATGGTTCCTTCGGCCGCAAGTCTCTCAGCTGCGGTGGCGTACCGAGAATCCTTAAGTACTGCACACTCCTCAGCGCTTTTTCCGGCCCTTGTTCAAATCTGTGGTCTCCACGGAGACGCTCTCGCAGGAGAGTCGGCTCTGCCTCGCAGCCGGGCAGTTTTCTGCGCAGGCGCGCCAAAGACTTGGCGCAGCTCTCGAAACTGCTCCCGGTTTGAGCGGCCCAGTTTCCGGGTACCGCTTCCTTCCCCTCCCCCAAGACGCCATTCTGGGCCTGGCCGCCAAACTCCGACGGTGCGACCCAGAAAAGGCCCGGCCTGGGGGCCTCAGGCTTGAGGGGTGGCGTACAGCCTCCCTCCCGGCCTCTGTGAGAGGTGGGCCCGGTCTCGGCTGCGGCCCACAGCCGAAATTCAGCACGGGGCGGAGGCTCCACTGCCCGCACCTGAGCAGCCGCCTCAGCATCCTGCCGAGCACGTGGCCCGGAGCCCGGGGCCTAGGCCGCGCCGGGGCCACAGTGCTTATTTTTGGGGTGATGAAAATGTTCTGGAATAAGATGGTCGCACGACCTTGCGAATATTCTACAAAACCTGCCAAACCGTACACTGTAAAACGGAGAATTTTATGGTATGTGAATTATATCCCTCAAACAAAAAAAGATTTTCTACTACAGCAGTACTATACCATTTATGAGTGAGGCCCATCCTAAATATCCAGCGACAGGTTTATGGGGATTATAGAGGCTACTGGACTGCAGCGTGGAAAACGCTAACGCCACTGGTCTGAAAAGCCCTACGCAAAATGGCCTCCACAGGGGGCTTAACGTGGCCACCCTGCGTCGGCGTTTATTTAAAACTCTACCTCACAAATGAGGAAACGGAAGCTTAGAGGGCCAAGCATGGTGCCCAGAAAGACACAATGCGTGGGGGAAACGGCATTCCACCCCTGCTGGTCCGGCCCCAGGACACCACCTCAACTACAGTCTCCACCGTTATTTAAAACTGGAGTGTGGGGCTTTGGACTTCTGTTTCCTCCAGGAAGCTGTGGTCTCAGTCTTCTTTCCTTCGGGCTGTTTCTGCGTCGGCCAAGGTCTGTGGACCACACCACGCCCGTTCCGGGGGACGGGGTGTCATGGTTTCTAAGGACAACTGGGGAGACGACGAGGCTTCCTGGACACGGCGGGCGCTAGCGTGGAAGGCGTGGCTTTGTCGCTACCGTAACTCGGTGTGGAGGTTACCTCGGGAAGCTTGGGTTCATCCCACGGCTCCGTCACTTTACTAGTTCGCGAGTTACCTCAGGTAAGCGACAACCTCACTAGAGCTCTTCTGCGTCTGACGGAGGTATTACACTACCACCTACCTCACTGGGCTGGTGTATGGAAAGCTTAGTTAATGTCTGTAAAGCAGTTGGCAGTGCCTAAGCACTCACGAGGCGCTTGCGTTAGCTGTTATGCTGACCTGTCTGAAAAAATCAACCTCAACCTGAACTTTCAGGTAAGCCGCCACCAAGGGCCCGCAGTCCAGCCACTGGCAGGTGTTGGGTGGCAACTTCACATAAGGATTTAGAAAAACTCTCCTTCAGGGCGGACACGGAGAGGCGACACTCGGGGTCCCCCTCCCCCCGTCTTTACGGCGGCAGATCCGACAAGACGCGCGAGCTCCACCCGCCCACCGATTCCTCACAGCCGGAGCTCGCCGGCCCAGCCAGCCACCCACGCCAGGGTCGTGCCGGCGTTCCACGTGCTCGGCTCCTCCCCGCCCCTTTCTCGGGCCTTCCCCCCACCCCCATCCCACCCCGAGCTCTGTCGGGGTACCAGCAGCCGCTCCCGTACCGACGCCAACACTACTTCAGTCAGCGTAGACTTACTTGATCAGAGGGGCCTTTCCGGCTCTCCCTCGGGCGCAGGGTCTGCAAGAGTAGGAGCTAAGCGTAGAAGGACGCGGAAAGACCGAGGTCTAGAGTCTGCCAGTTAGTTGTGTCGTTCTCGCGTTGTCGCAGCGGATAGGGCCATAGCGGCCGCCCCTTCCTTCTCACTGGACGCGTTTTCTGACTGTCTACGCCAATGGGGCGGATCTTGGGGAGGGGGAGGGGATTGGGAGCTCGGCTCCGCCCAGGCCTGGCGACGATGCAGCGAGTCGGCGGCAGGCTTGATTGGGCTCGGCGCGTTTGGGGCGGGGTCGGGCGCGCTTGGGGGCAGGGCCGGGGCGGGGCCGGAGTCTGAGCTCGGACCCCGGGAGCTCCAAGGCTACCTCTTCTCTAGCGGTGGGAACCCCACCCAGCACTGGGTGTTTTCTGTGTCCAACCCGGTTGACAGGGAAGCCCTCTCGCCGCTGAAGATCCCTACCTTTAAAACTGTTACTTAGGAGGAAAGATTGTGTTGTGGAAAGGGCGAAGGAGGCTCTGAGATGAGTGCGAGGAAAAAGCAACGCGTGTTGTACTGGTGGTGATGTGTTTGGTTGTGACCTCTGGTAGCTGAGGCTGCTGACCTTAGGTCTGCGTGGCTCCAAGGTGCAGAGGAGCGTGCCCTGAACTTCATTCAGGAGGCCTTGGTTCTAGATCTAGTTCTGGTTCCTTCTTGCTGTGTGAACTAGGGCGAGTCTCTTCCCTTTCTGTGCCTTGATTTCTTCTGTTGAAACAAGGAAGTTGATCTAACGTTCTGATGTTCTCTCCAGTGCAAAGTTCGTTCATACCTCTAATATTTCCAGATAGGTCTCTTTGTGCTGTGCCTGTTCTAGGTATCAGTTGACAGCCGTCAGATCTAAAAGAAAGATGTAAGCCTGTGAAGGGCCCTTGGCCAGAAGTGACAGTTTGCTTTTTTTTTTTTTTAATCTAGATCTGGTTTATTTTTATTTTTGTTGAAGTATAGTTGATTTACAAGGTATTAGTTTCTGGTGTACAACAAAGTGATTCAGTTATACATATATATATTATTTTTCATGTTCTTTTCCATTATGGTTTATTACGGGATATTGTCTATAGTTCCCTGTGCTACGCAGTAGGACCTTGTTGTTTATCCATCCTATTTATACTCTGCTAACCCCAACCTCTCACTCCATCCCTCCCTCACCCGACTTCCCCTTGGCAACTACAGGTCTGTTCTTTATGCAGAAGTCACAGTTTTGTGAGGAGAGCTGGGTTCAAATGGGCCAGGCTTGGTTGTTGCCACGAGCAGGCCTGGCACACCATGTGCCCTGTTAACCCAGGGCCCTGTTGAGTGGCTAGACCCATTAGAAAATAGGTTGTGGGGTTTATCAGTTGTACCTGTGTGTGAAAGCATTTCAGTAAATAACAAGGAAGGAAGGATTCCGCCTCTAAAGGATTTTGTATAAGAAAGGGTGTGGAGTGGGAAGAGGTGATGAGGGTAAGGAGAGAAGTGAGTATAGTCAGAATAAAGGACAGCTTCTTGAAGCTTGAGCTGCCTGGAAGAGAGAGCAGAGAGAGAAATCCGAAGCTGAACAAACAAGCTGACTGGAAGCCTGTTCATGGAGTAGTGAAGCATTCGTTTTGGCTGGATGGGTAGGGAGTCTTGGAAGCAAAACTGGCAGAATAGGTTGGGTCAAATGTCAAGGGTAAAGAGCTGGCAGAGGGAGCTTCTGAAGGTTTGAGAGTTGGGGAGTGATAAGACTAGAGCTGTGGTTTAGGGAAATCACCTGGGCAGCACTGTAGAAGAAACTGGAGAGGAAAGGTTGTGGAAGGCAGCTGGAAGCTTCCTTAGAAGCTTAGTGCAGCTACAGTCCCTGAGAAAGGTAGTCAGGGTTGAAACATAGTGGTGGCAGCTGGGATGGAAGGGAGGGGTAGAGTTGAGACACATTTCAGAGGAGGGAGAATCTGTAAGACTTGACGAACTCTGTGTCAGGAGTCAAAAGGGATTCCAAGCTGAAGAGCCAGGGTCACGGGAGGAAGTCAGAAGGAGTTGGCTTGGGGCTTGCTGAGTGAATGAATGGCAAACAGCCAGCCAGAGGGGTCTCTTGAGTGTTCACTGAGGGAACCAGGTATAGGCACAGGATACGCCTTGGGGACCTGCAGCAGGCATGCCAAGAGAAAGGATTAAAGAATATTTGCAAATCAATGCACAAAGGAAGCTTGACCTTGGGCAAGTCTTTTGGCATTTCTGAACCTCAATTTCCTCATAGGTAAAATGAGGATAATGATACCTGCTGAAGCGGGTTTTTTCCCCAAATATATATATAATATTTAAATATATGTATTTAAATTTATTTTATTGAAGTATAGTTGATTTACAATGTTGTGTTAATTTCTGCTCTACAGCAGAGTGATTCAGTTAGACATATATATATTCTTTTTCATATTCCTTTCCATTCTGGCTTATCACAGAATATTGAATACAGTTTCCTGTGCTATACAGTGGGACCTTGTTTACTGAAGAGAGTGGTTGTGAGGAGTAAATGCAGTGACCATAAAGCACCTCACTGCTTGGTCTACGCTCCCATGGACTGGGCACCCTTTATTATGTGGATGGCTTGGTATGTAAATAGTGCATATTACTTATCAAAAGTGAGAATAATTTCTTTTTTTCATTTATCTCCAGAATTTGAAGCCAAGGCAAATATGTTTTTCTTTGAAATGGCACCTAAAATGAATCAGCATTAACTTTGACTACATTAAAAAAAACCACAATACTTTTTATAGTCCTTGTCATGTGCCACATATTTTCTAAGCCCTTTCCATATATTGTTCTTTTAATTACAACAACCCTGTGAGGCAGGTACTATTAATATCACCACTTTACTGATGAATTGAGTCACAGAGAGGTTAAGTAACTTGCTCAAGCTAGTGAGTGGCAGAGCCAACATTCAAACCCAGGTAGTTTCCAGAGTTTGCGCTCTCAAGGCGAAAACTATCATAATGAAAGTCGAAAGACATACTCCAATTTGGTATAAAATATCTACAGCTTGTATCACAGAAAAGGCTAATTTTCCTAAAACATAAAGTGCTTCTACAAATAAACTCAATAGAAAAAGGAGCCGTGGCTATACCAACTATGCAGAAAAGGAAGTCAACATGAAAGGATGCTCAACCTCACTCAGTGTAAGGAAAATATAGTTTAAAACTCCTCTGACATATCCTTTTTCATAACCAGATAGGTAAAATCCAAAAGTTTGTTAATATTCAGTGAAGCTCTCATACAAGTTCTAAGGGAGACATTTTGGCAATATATCAATATTTATCAAAATTAAAAATGCATATACCTTTGACCTAGCAATCACACTAGTAGGAATTCATCCTAAAAATATATTTGCTTATGTGCAAAATAACTTAGGTACATGGAACATCATGTAATAGTGAAAGTTTGGAAGCCATCTTAGTGTCCATTAGTTAGAGACTAGTTAAAAAAGTGATGGTGCATTCATTCAGTGGAATACTGTGTACTTAAAATAAAAAAAAGGAGGCTCTTTATATACTAATGTAAAATTACCTCCAAGATAGATTCTTGGTGAAAAAAGGAAGGTGAAGAACAGTACATAAAATATTACATAGGGTGGGCTTCCCTTGTGGTGCAGTGGTTGGGAGTCCGCCTGTCAATGCAGGGGACACGGGTTCAAGCCCTGGTCTGGGAAGATCCCACATGCCTCAGAGCAATTAAGCCCGTGTGCCACAAATACTGAGCCCGTGCTCTAGAGCCCGCACGCCACAACTACTGAAGCCCACGTGCCTAGAACCCGTGCTCTGCAACAAGAGAAGCCACCGCAATGAGAAGCCCGTACACCGCAACAAAGAGTAGCCCCCGCTCGTGGCAACTAGAGAAAGCCCACGTGCAGCAACAAAGACCCAACGCAGCCATAAATAAATAAATAAATAAATGAAAATTAAAAGAAAAATTACATAGCGTGACAAATATATGTGTATGTATGTATATCTCCCTGGAATGATATCAGTTACCTCTAGGGAGGGGACCTGGGTGGTTAGGTGACAGGGATGGGAGAGAGCTTTTCACCCCATTGTACCTTTTGAATTTTGACTATTGGCATATATTACCTATTAAAATATAAAATTTAAATGTTAATTAAATCTGCATACTATGCACAACAACCAACTGCAGAAGTTGTTCATTTTAAGAGGTGACATGTAAATGAGTTATTAAAGGAACTAAGACATCTGTCAAATCCCATCATGGAGACACTGATCCAAAATATAATCAATACAAGAGAAACATAATCAACAAGTCCATTATGTGATAACAGTCCACCCAGAGCCCAGAAAAAGGATTCTTTTCATCAGAATTTACCAATGTTTATTCAGTAGTATCCAAGGGATGTGAATGTCTTGGTCACTGGAAATCTGGATCCAGAGTAATTCTCCAGTCCTTTCTCTAATGTGAATTAAACATCCCACAAAACTCTCCAAACCCCTTATTATGATTACATGTTCACTGAACTGCTGATGACCGATTCTATGACTCAGGACATGATTCTGGGAAGGAGGGAGCCCTGAGTAATGGGCAAGAATATTCTAGACACCAGGAAGTTATATATCCCAGTAATAATTAACCTGTAGTTATTGGTATTGTATGTACTTGGGTGGACAGAAGCAGTTTCCAAGGGTCTGGTCCAAGTAACTGATAACATCAAATGTCGGAATCCAGAAACCCAAGGATGAGACTTGTGGTGCTTCTAAAATATTATTCTTAGCTAGTTAGCAGCCTGACCAATTTAACAATTAATAAAAACATGCCTGATTCAGAAAATTTAAGAAACAGAGAAGCATAAAATAAAAAATATACCCAAATTACCTATGATAAATCCATACCTCTGAAAAACCACTGTTAATATTTGGATGTCTTTATTTCTAAGCATGTATTTGTTGTAGTTGTTTATATAGTTCATTAATTCCTTCAACAAATATTTATTGAGCCCTTGGAATGCCATGCCTGTTCTAGGTGCTAGAGATGTAGTTGTATTTTTTTCATAATTAAAAAAATTTCTTTTTGAAACAATCACAAACTAATAGAAAATTCCAACTATGTACAGAGAACTTTCACACTGGAATACTTTTAGTTGTATTTTCTGCAAACAAGGGTACTCTCCTACATATTCTCAAGATAACCATCAAAATCAGGAAATTAACATTTTTAGACCACTGCCATCTAATCCTTGGTCCCACTCAAGTATCACCCATTGTCCCAATACTTTTCTTAACGGCAAAAGGATCTATTCAGAATCACATGTATTTAGTTATGTCTCTTAAGTCCTTTTTTAATTTTCATAACCTTGACACTTTTGAAGATTACGGTCCAGTTAATTTGTAGAATGTCCCTCAGTTTGGGCCCTCAATTTGGGTTTGTCTAATGTTTACCATGATTGGATTCAGACTGCATGTTCAACAGGAAAATCAGAGAAGTGACACGGCATTCTCCTCATTGCATCCTATCAGGTGGCACGTGATTTTGGTTGGTCCCATTATGGATGACGTTAATTTTCACTTCTTGATTAAGGTGATGCCAGCCAGGCTTCTGCAATGTAAAGTTACCCTTTTTTTTTAATTTAAAAAATAAAAATTAAAAAAAAAATTGAAATAATTATAGACTAATTATAGACTCACAGGAAGTTGCAAAAACAGTGCAGAGAGGTCCCTGTACCTTTCATATAACTTCCCCAGTGGTAACATCTCATATAACCATGGCACAATATCACTCTTTATCTTTTTGTAACTTGGCTAGTATTTGTAAGTCTATGTAAATATCCTACTCTTTATCAAACATTTAATTAATTTATGGGCTTATGGGTTCCACTGTTATTCAGTGGATTAAATCCATGCTTATCATTTATTTTGATGCTCAAATAGTCCCAGTTTTGTTAGTAGAAGCTCTTCCTACGTACTTCTGTGTTCTTTTGACATGTTCTCATCATTCTTTGATCATTCTTTTCTGGCAAAAGATGTTCCAGGCTCATCTTGTACTTTTTCTGCCCAGGCCTGGAATGAGTCATTTCTCTAAGGAGTCCAAGTCCCATTTAGTGGAAATTGGTATTTAGAAGCCAAGATCTGACTGCCAAGTGTACTCATTGCTATTAGGGTATCCCTATTCCAAGGATACTGGAACTCAGGGTTGCAGTTGGGAATATATACCCACACACTCCCACACACAACACAAACATGCATATGCATTTACATCTACATTTATCTATCTATCTATCTTGAAAACCATGAGTTCACACCAATACTTCCAATTGTAATCCATCACCACAGGGCTCATTCAAGTTTTTTCCCTTTCTATATTTGTATCTCCTTTCTCCAACAGTGAAGTTCCCATTATCTTTTTTTATTTACTTATTTGGACAGTTCCTCTGTATGTGGCCATACATAGAGGAGTCTCTGCCACTACCCCCTCCCCAATGCAGATGCCCTTCTAACCCCACACAGGTTCTGAGAACCTGTGCTGGGCCATACTCTCCACCCCCCACAAAGAGGATGCCTTCCTCACTCCTCCTGGGCTCCAGCACTCCATGTGAGAATATAGTTTTGGAGAGACAAAATCCTTAATTTCAAGGAGCTTACATTCTAATGGTGGGGGGGAGGGGAAAAAAGAAATAAAAATAAAACGAGGCAATGATGAGTGCAATTAAAAGAAACAGGATAATGTGATAAGAGGTGACTGGGGTGCTACTGTGGGTTGGTGATGTTGATTATTCTCTTTATGTACCCCCCCATCCTTCTTTGCCCTGCTCTCTGCATATCTACAAAATGTATTATGTTGCCTCCTCTGCAGCCTGCTTTCTGATTGAGTTCAACAAGCAGGAGATTGGTGAGTGGGAGGAGAGAGAATCCCTTGCCTGATTTGGGATGTATTATCTGCTTGCAGCCCCTCCTCTGGCTCCAACTCTCATCAGGCTCCAAAAATTCCATTTCCTCCCCTTGTCCCTTCAAGGCTCCTAGTGGTAATAGGCTCCCACTGTTGCTAGCTCGTGGGTGCCCCAATGGCCTTGTCTCTTTTTATTCTGCTTACACCTTTTTTTTTTTTTTAACATCTTTATTGGAGTATAATTGCTTTACGATGGTGTGTTAGTTTCTGCTTTATAACAAAATGAATCAGTTATACATATACATATGTCCCCACACCTCCTCCCTCCCGTGTTTCCCTCCCTCCCACCCTCCCTATCCCACCCCTCCAGGTGGCCACAAAGCACCGAGCTGATCTCCCTGTGCTATGCGGCTGCTTCCCACTAGCTATCTATTTTATGTTTGGTAGTGTATAAATGTCCATGCCACTCTCTCACTTTGTCCCAGCTTATCCTTCCCCCTCCCCGTATCCTCAGGTCCATCCTCTAGTAAGTCTGTGTCTTTATTCCCATCTTGCCCCTAGGTTTTTCATGACCATTTTTTTTTTTTTTTTTTTTAGATTCCAGTATGGAAGTTCCTTAAAAAACTAAAAATAGAACTACCATACGAGCCAGCAATCCCACTACTGGGCATATACCCTGAGAAAACCATAATTCAAAAAGAGTCATGTACCAAAATGTTCATTGCAGCTCTATTTACAATAGCCAGGACATGGAAGCAACCTAAGTGTCCATCAACAGATGAATGGATAAAGAAGATGTGGCACATATATACAATGGAATATTACTCAGCCATAAAAAGAAACGAAATTGAGTTATTTGTAGTGAGGTGGATGGACCTAGAGTCTGTCATACAGAGTGAAGTAAGTCAGAAAGGAAAAACAAATACCGTATTCTGCTTACACCTTTGTTAAGAGTACCTTCATTAAATTCTTTTGAACCATCGAGTTGGATTCTATTTTAGGAAAGGACTCTTGGAGGAAATGACTCTTTTTGTTTAAACAATTATTGTGAATCGTTTTTCAGGTCAATACATATTCTTATACAATATGATTTTCAAAAACTCAATTTGATCAGTTGAAAAACGAAAACATTAGCCAGGCTTGTCTTTCTGGAATTGTGTGCAGAATGGATTCTCCTGCCCCTGACCTGAGGCCTAAGAAGCTTGAGTTGTGCTTTCAAGGGGGTGATATGCACATTGTTGTGACTCTACCCCCCAGGCATCCAGATTAGCCAAGAAAGGTGATTTTTTGGCCTCTTTATGATACAGACAGGATTTCCTTCATCAGAATTTGTCCTCATTTGTGCATTTCTTCAATCCCTGCCCGCCTAGGGAGGGTTCTCAGCCATTAGGAGTCAACAGAGCCCTTTCTTGGATACGCAGCCCATTGCAGGAGCCTCCTTTTTCTTTTATTACCTTGTCTTCTTAATGCCAAGAATTGTGCCATTTGGAGGATTCTTCAAATAATTTTAAAAACTTTTTTCCGCCTCTGTTAGACATTTTCAAGACTGCGGGGTCTTCCCAGGATGGTCTAGATTGGAGAGTGAGAAGGGGCTTGCAGGAAGAGTACCTTGCTATAGCTTCCAGAAGCATCATTCATTTCCTCAGCAAGACTGAAGGACATTAAAAAGATGTGCATTGTTTCCTGTGACTGGCTTTATCAGTGTCAACAGCTTTATAGAAGTGAAAAGCTATAGATTGAGAGAAGGAAAAAAATATCCTGCAGAATAAGAGTAGGAAAAAAAAAATTCAGGCATGTAATTGTTCCAAATCTTACTGCCTCTCTGGTTTCCCCTGTATTTGAATTTCTGTTTAACACTGATAGGAGGATTGCCTTTAGGGGATACGAGGAAGGGAATAGGGACGAATTCGGCTTCCGTTTAGATTTAGGAAACTATAGAAGGACTTGAAGCAGAACTGAATTCATCAAGAAACCCACATGTACTTGCACCTGGGGAGGCTTTTTTTTTTTTTAAAGCAGGAGGAGGATAGAAGTGAGAGTAGCAGATTGTGATTTTTTTTTTTTTAAATTTAATAGCTACTCTTTTTATTTATTTATTTATTTATTTATTTTTAGCTGTGTTAGGTCTTCGTTTCGTGCGAGGGCTTTCTCTAGTTGCGGCAAGCGGGGGCCACTCTTCATCGTGGTGCGGGAGCCACTCTTCCTCGCGGTGCGCGGGCCTCTCACTAACGCGGCCCCTCCCGTTGCGGGGCACAGGCTCCAGACGCGCAGGCTCAGCAGTTGTGGCTCACGGGCCCAGTTGCTCCGCGGCATGTGGGATCTTCCCAGACCAGGGCTCGAACCCGTGTCTCCTGCATTAGCAGGCAGATTCTCAACCACTGCGCCACCAGGGAAGCCCCCTGGGGAGGCTTTTTTAAAAACTCTGGTGAGAATGCTGTTCCTGAGCCCAGGAGAGGAACCTGCTGTGTTTTCCAGAATTACATCCGTAGACGGTCAGGTAACCCAAGAAGGCTGACATAAGGAAGCTCTTCAACCACAAATAGCGTGCCCTCCCCAACTCTCAGAAGCTACGTGCTCTCACAAGATTAATTTCTTCCTCGTTTTGTCCCAGATTTCACTACCTAGTCCTCTGTTAAGCATAAAAGGAGGTAACTTGAGGTATTGTGACCCCACTTTTCCAGATTAGAGAAATACTACACTATGGATAAACAAGACAACATATTTGAAGGTGTTTTGTGTATTGGAAGGAAGACACTTTATAAATAATGCTGCTTATTATTGTTAACCATCATCTGAAATACAGTCTAGCGTTTAAGACTGTGTGCTGTGGAGCCAGTCGGTCTGTTTTCAAATTCCTGTTCCCTCACAGTTTAGCTGTGGGACTTTGGGCAATTTTCTTGACTTCTCTGAGCCTATTTCCCCAAATGAAAAATGAGGATACTAAGGGTATCCCCTTCCACATGAGGATTAAGTACACGTGGATTATGCAAAGCACTTAGAACAGTGCCTGACCCACTGTGAGCACCTGAGAACTCAGTGGAACAGAACCCCCAACGCTGCATTGTAACCTTGTTCCACCCAGTGGGCATCCCAGCAGCTTAGCTGTACCCTCTTGAGAGAGCAGGAAAGGTAAAGGAGAATCGCAGAGGGAGATTTCTTCCCAGGCATCCAGCTTCCCGTTTTGAAGCATGGGTGTGATTTCCCTCCCTCTCCTCTGAAGAGGCGGCTCCTTCAAATGAGGCTAAGTGTCAGCCATGGTGGGTTTTGCTGCAGAAGCTTTAACCACTTCATTTTACAGTGGAGGCTTCAGCAAAATAAGCTTCTCTTTCTATAAACGGTTTCCTCTCACTGCACCTTTGTGGACAGTGTCTAATGGTGGGGTTGGCTCATTTTCTGGAGCCAAATAAACATTTGTTCACACTAGCCCCATGGTGATAGTACCACTAGTAATGAGCGGCGGCATTGCCCACTGCTGCAGGAGCCACTAGGGAAGCCCTGATAGAGTTCTGTTGATTGACAGGGGAGGTGTTAGAGGCACAGATGGGGCTTTCTGCCCCCAGCAGATCATGCAGTGCAAGTAGCCAGACCAATCATTCTTAGACTTGTGAAGTCAGGATATAAATTCTAAGAGGAATAAAAATGGGTGAGATAAAGGATTTGAGGTCTATGATTTAGAGTCATTTTTCAGGTTTCTGAAATGTTGAATAAGTTAAGGTAATATGACAAGGCAATTGAAAGGACACTTCATAAGAGGGCAAAACTTTGACTAGTTCCACATTAAGGAACGAACTCTGAGTTGGTTTCCTTGTCAGAGTTTGCATTCTCTGGGGGAAGCCTACATTCTCTGGTGCTCAGTAAATATGCATTGTAGGTGCTGAGCTGTAGGGGAGATCTTCAGAATGAATAGGGCCCATCACAGTGCAATATGCACAGAATAAATGTGACAAAATCCACTGGTCCCTGAATTATGACCAAACCAGCCTCTGCAAATACACTGGGATTGTGCGTGGCCAGCTGGTTGGCAGAGAACGCTGCATTTATACGAACATGAGATTGCTACAGGAATAGGTGCTTCTCAGAATTTGCTTAAGGCAGGCTGGACAATCCATCACAAAGCATTTGTAGGTGCTGATTTTAGACGAGTATGTTTTTGGCTAGATGGACTGAGATTTGCAGATAGATGGATGTCCTAGTCACTCCTCTTTGTGCAAAGTACCAGAAAACCTGTCAGGTTAGCACAAGCCAAAGTAGAATTTAGCGGAAGGATTTTGGGATATGTCGTGGTATCTAAGAGGCGGCGGCACTGGAGTTAAGAACTGGAGTATCAGGATCCCAGGTGATTTTCTCTCTGCCTTTTGAGAGCTATGTGAAAACTTTCATCTCTGCTTCTCTCTGCATATCTGATTGTACTCCTTGACACTAAATCTCTGCAGCCTCGTGCCTACTCACATGAGCAGTAAAGTTAAAAATAAAAGGTCTAACAGTGCAGGAAGGTTCCCTTTTCTCCACACCCTCTCCAGCATCTATTGTTTGTAGATTTTTTGATGATGGCCATTCTGACCGGTGTGAGGTGACGCCTCATTGTGGTTTTGATTTGCATTTCTCTAATGATTAGTGATGTTGAGCATCTTTTCATGTGTTTGTTGACAATCTGTATGTCTACTTTGGAGAAATGTCTGTTTAGGTCTTCCGCCCATTTTTAGATTGGGTTGTTTGTTTTTTGATATTGAGCTGCATAAGCTGCTTGTATATTTTGGAGATTAATCCTTTGTCAGTTGCTTCATTTGCAAATATTTTCTCCCATTCTGGGTGATGGCTTTTCGTCTTGTTTATGGTTTCCTTTGCTGTGCAAAAGCTCTGAAGTTTCATTAGGTCCCATTTGTTAATTTTTGATTTTATTTCCATTTCTCTAGGAGGTGGGTCAAAAAGAATCTTGCTGTGATTTATGTCATACAGTGTTCTGCTTATGTTTTCCTCTAAGAGTTTCATAGTGTCTGGCCTTACATTTAGGTCTTTAATCCATTTTGAGTTTATTTTTGTGTATGGTGTTAGGAAGTGTTCTAAACTCATTCTTTTACATGTAGCTGTCCAGTTTTCCCAGCACCACTTATTGAAGAGGCTGTCTTTTCTCCATTGTATATTCTTGCCTCCTTTGTCAAAGATAAGGTGACCATATGTGCGTGGGTTTATCTCTGGGATTTCTATCCTGTTCCATTGATCTATATTTCTGTTTTTGTGCCAGTACCATACTGTCTTGAACCCTCCTGCACTGTTGGTAGGAATGTAAATTGATACAGCCACTATGGAGAACAGTATGGAGGTTCCTTAAAAAACTAAAAATAGAACTACCATATGACCCAGCAATCCCACTACTGGGCATATACCCTGAGAAAACCATAATTCAAAAAGGGACATGTACCACAATGTTCATTGCAGCCCTATTTACAATAGCCAGGACGTGGAAGCAACCTAAATGTCCATCGACAGATGAATGGATAAAGAAGATGTGGCACATATATACAATGGAATATTACTCAGCCATAAAAAGGAATGAAATTGAGTTATTTATAATGAGGTGGATGGACCTAGAGTCTGTCATACAGAGTGAAGTAAGTCAGAAAGAGAGAATCAGACACTGTATGATAACGCACATATATGGAATCTGAAAAAACAGTACTGATGAACTTAGTGGCAAGGCAGGAATAAAGACGCAGATGTAGAGAATGGACTTGAGGGTACAGTGTTGGGGGGGGGGAAGGGGAAGCTGGGACGAAGTGAGAGAGTAGCACTGACATATATATGCTACCAAATGTAAAATGGATGGCTAGTGGGAGGCTGCTGCATAGCACAGGGAGATCAGCTCGATACTTTGTGATGACCTAGAGGGGTGGGATAGGGAGGGTGGGAGGGAGGCTCAAGAGGGAGCAGATATGGGGATGTATGTATACATATAGCTGATTCACTTTGTTGTACAGCAGAAACTAACACAACATTGTAAAGCAATTATACTCCAATAAAGATATTTAAAAAAAAAGTCTAATAATGTTTTAGAAATGAGGAGATATAACTAAAAAAAAAAATATTAAGGAAAAGAGGCCTCTGCCAAAAAAAAAGTAGAACCCAGAGTTCAAGGAAAATGAAGAAAGATTCAGATTTCCTTGGCATCAATTGGCATCACTAGGAGGGAAGAAACGTCCGGGTACCCCAATGGTAATATGAGAGTGGAGGGAACCAGGACTGTCACACTTCCCTGAGTGAGGTACCAGGCAGGAACATGGGTGGAGTCAAGAGGAAACAGGAGGAGGAGAGACTCATATCTTATACATACTGAAATCAGGTCTGTGTGTTTGAGAATTTTTTGATTTCTGCAGGACTGTCCTGCTGACTCAGGTCTAGGCAATACGGGTAATAAATTGGACATATCCTTGCAGCCTCACCTGTTTTTCTAGTTGGCATTGCTACTAGAGAAAGCTGTCCTGGAAAAGGTGAAAAATACCCTGTAAGAATGAAGGTGAGATTTAGTCCAAAAGTCATTAAGTAAGGCTAAGCAAGATAAGTAGCCATGTGATGGGGCTGTCAGATCCTGAGTGGGACAAGGAAGGCTTATACAAGGTGGGGGGATGTTAATGATGTTAGTAGCAGCAAGGTAAGCCCAGTGTGTGATATTAGAGCCTGAACGTGGTAAGGAGGCTATATATACTCAGCCGAGGGGCGGGCTGGGGAGAATGGGTGGGGTGGTGATGGGAGACTGGTTACAAACTGGGGCAGGAGTGGGAGGGTAAGGAAGGAGGACAGGAATTGATCTGTATTAATTTTCCTGGGCTGCCATAACAAAACACAACAGACTGGGTAGCTTTAAACATCAGAAATTTATTTTCTCACGGTTCTGAAGGCTGGATGTCCAAGATCACGGTGTTGGCAGGATTGGTTTCTCCTGAGGCCTCTCTCCTTGGCTTGCAGATGGCCAACCTCTCACTGTCCTCACATGTTCTTTCCTCTCTGCATGCATTCTTGGAATCTCTCTGTGTCTCTCAGATTTCCTCTTCTAATAAGGACCCCAGTCATATTGGATTAGGGCCCACCCTAAAATTAAAATTAGGGCCTCATTTAAACTTAATCACCTCTTTAATGGCCCTGTCTCCAAATAGAGTCACATTCTGAGGTACAGGAGTGTGGTTAAGCCTTCAGCATATAAACCGGGGGGGTGGGGGTGGGAGGATGCAATTCTGCCCATAATATGATTCAATAAACAATAACACGATTCAATAAACAAATATATTGAGAATAATGGGAGAGAGGGTTCTTACTGTTGGAGAAGGGAGCTATAAATATAGAAAGATAGAAAACTACATTGGAATTGAGGTACTAAAGTAAAATCATTGTTTCCAGTATGTACAGATGTATAGAAAAACAAATACAGATGTAAATGTGTGTGTGTACACATATGCATATATTCCATATCCCTGGCCACTGAGAGGGCCTAGGAACAGCAACACCCTAATAGCAATAAGCACACTTAGTGTTCAGACCTTGGTTCCTAAACACTATTTTCTAGTAAAAGGAATCTGTTTTTCTTTCTCTTTCTTTCTTTCTTTTTTTTTTTTTTTTTTTAAGAAATGCCTGATTCCAGGGTTAGGGCAGAGAAAGTCTAAGATGAGTCTGGAATATACAGTTTGAAGGGACTCCTACTGGTTAAATCTGGGGCAATTTGAGCATCAAAATGAATGATGGTAGTAATGGATTCTAAACCATTGAATAAGTAGGAATCATTGAGTCCATACTGATATAACTAAATGAATAAATAAGTGAAGAGAGGAGAAAACTTTTTCTAACAGTAGAATGCCAACAAATGGAGAAGGGATGGTGGGGTTAGAAAATCACTGTTTGTCAACCATATAGAAATAATTCAGCAAAGAAATATCAATGGATGCTGAAACTAGAGGGTAAAGGTTTTTTTTTTAATTGAAGTATAGTTGATTTACAATGTTGGTTAGTTTCAGGTATACAGCAAAGTGAATATATATATATATATATATATATTCTTTTTCAGATTCTTTTCCCTTATAGGTTATTACAAAATACAGTTCCCTATGCTATACAGTAGGTCCTTGTTGATTATCTATTTTATATATAGTAGTGTATATATGTAAATCCCAAACTCCTAATTTATCCTTCCCTCCCCCTTTCCTCTTTGGTAACCATAAGTTTGATTTCTGTGTCTGTGGGTCTATTTCGGTTTTGTCAATAAGTTCATTTGTATCTTTTTTAGATCCATCCATGTTGCTGCAAATGGCATTATTTAATTCTTTTTTATGGCTGAGCAATATTCCATTGTGTATATATACCACACCTTCTTGATCCATTCATTTGTGGATGGACATTTAGGTTGCTTCCATGTCTCGGCTATTATAAATAGTGCTGCAGTCAACATTGAGGTGCATGTATCTTTTCGAATTATAGTTTTCTCTGGATATATGCCCAGGAATGGGATGGCTGGATCTTATGGTAGCTCTATTTTTAGTGTTTTAAGGAACCTCCATACTGTTTTCCATAGTGGCTGCACCAATTTACATTCCCACTGACAGTGTAGAAGGGTTCCTTTTCCTCCACACTTTCTCCAGCATTTATTATTTGTAGACTTTTTGATGATGGCCATTCTGACCAGAGTGAGGTGCTACTCACTGTAGTTTTGATTTGTGTTTTAGAGGGTAAAAGTTTGATGAGGTAAGGATATATACATAATTTCAAGATACTGCCTAAAAGAATACTTGTTAATTACATAGTGGGAAAGGGTAATTTATACAGTGGAGAAACCTGGCAGATACCACCTTAATCAAGTGACCAAAGTTAATATCACCTGTAATGACACAAATCTGGATTGGGTACCATCTGATAATATGCAGTGAGAAGAGGACTTCCCTGGTGGTCCAGTAGGTAAGACTCTGTGCTCTCAATGTAGGAGGCCCGAGTTCGATCCCTGGCTGGGGAGCTAGATCCTGCACGCATGCCGCAACTAAGAAGCCCGCGTGCTGCAATGGAAAGATCCTGCATGCCAACTAAAAATCCTGCATGCCACAACAAAGATCCTGTGTGCTGCATCTAAGACCCGGCACAGCCAAAATAAATAAACAAACAAACAAATAAATAAATAAAAATGCAGTGAGAAGAACATAGCATCACTTCTGTGGTATTCCTGCCCAAAACACATAACTTGAAACTAATCATGAAAAAACACCAGATAAACCCATGTTGAGGGACTTTCTACAAAATAACTGTCCTGTAATCTTCAAAAGTTTCAAGGTCATGAAAGACAAGGGAAGTCTGAGGAACTATTCCAGGTTGAAGGGGACAAAAGAGACAAGACAATTTTATGCAACATGTCACCTGAATTGGATCTTTTAGTTTTCTAGAGGATATTATTGAAACAATTAGCAAAACTTGAATGGGTCTCTATATTAGATAGTGATAATGTGTAATGTTAATTTTCTGATTTTTATGTTTTATTTTGGTTAAGTATGTGGAATGTCCTTGTTTATAAGAATTATACCACAAAGTGTTTAAGTATGATGGGGCTTCCTGTTGGCAACTTATTTGCAAATGGGCAGGAAAACAAGAGGTTCTTTCTTTGTCCTAGTTTTACAAATTTCTTTGCATTTAAAATTATTTCTAAGTTACAAAATTATCTAGACAAAAAGTGAAGGGAAAATAAAGATATTTTATTGACCAAACAAAAACTGAGAGTTCACTATCAGCAAACCCACTAAAGGAAATTCTAAAGTACTTTTTTTTTTTTTTTTCAGGTAGGATGAAAAAGATCTCAGGTGAAAGGTTAGAAATACATTAAGGAATAAAGAACAAAGAAAGGGATAAATAAATGGGTAATCTAGGAGAATATCGACTGTAGAATTTCAAAGTAAAATACATGACAATAATAACATATAAATTAGAGGGAGATATATGGAGTTAAATGTTCTAAAAATTTATTGAATTTTTGGGGAGGAAGGTTTGATAAACTGATTTCGTTAGATTTTGATAAGTCATGGATATGTATTATAATTTTTAATGTACACACTAAAAGTAAAAGAATAGAAAAATAATATAGAGCTTCAAAGTGTGTAAGAAAATAAAATGATAAAAAAAATGCTCAGTCAATCCAGAAGAAGGCAAAAAGGAGAGAAAAAGGAACATAAAACATATGAAACAAGAAGCAAGCACATAATAACGTAATAGACTTTAATCCAAATATATCAGAATTTACATTAACTGTATGTGGACTAAGTGCTTCAGTTAAAAGACAAAGATTATCCTACTGGATAAAAAACAAAACAAAGCCTAACTATTCACTATTTATAAGAGACACATCTAAAACATAAGGATACAAAAAATCTGAGCATCAAAGGAGAGTAAAAATATACCATGTTAAACAGAAGAGACAGTTGTATGGCTGTGTAAGTACTGAACAACATAGATTTACTTTAAGGCAAAAAGCATAACTAGAAATAAAATGGCCACTTCATGATGATTACAGGTTCAATTTACTAGGGTGAGATAATAAATCCACCTTTGAACATATAAAATTATATAAAACAAAAATTGATAGAACTAACAAGGAGAAACTGGCAAATCCATAATAATGGGCTATTTTCATGTATGTCTCTCAATAATTCATAGGACAAGCAGACAAAAGTCAGGAAGCGCATAAAAGATTTGAACAACACGATGAGCAAACTTAATTTAATGGACATATCAGTATGCACAATACTGCATCCAATAACTGCAGAATATATATTCTTTTCAAGACCAAGTAGTATTTACTAAACTTGCATATATCATGGGCTATAAAGCAGTCTCTGACAGACTTCAAATGGTTGAAATAATAGTGTGCATTTTGTGACCACAATGCAATTATACCATAAATCAATAACGAAAAGATAACTAGAAAATAAATACCCTTGTGTATGCAAATCATATTAGGCGTCTTTAGTTAGGTTATCCTGCAAATAAACAACCTCAGACTCTCCTTGACTTACAACACATTTGTTTTCCATTCATGTTAATATTTTCACTGTTGCAGCTCAGCTCCATCCGAGCTATGGATTAGCTTTAGGTCTGCTTTCTGTGTCTCTTTATTCTGGGATCCAGGCTGAAGGAGCAGCCTCTAAGTGGGACATGCCATTCTTGTGACAGAAGGCACTGGAGTGCAAAAGGCCTAGCCAAACCACACAATTTAATGTAAAAGCTCTGCTCCAATATAGCATACATATAACAGTCCATGGGCCCAAGAAAGCCACGTGGTCAAATCCAAGGTGAATGGGCATGTATTATCCTATTACAGTTTAAGAGGAAGTGACTAACTGAGAAAAATAATATATTTACGCCTTAAGAAATCCATTTCTAAATAACCCATGATTCAAAGAAGAAATCACAATGGACATTAGGTAAAAAATTGAATTAATAATTAAAAAACCCAACATATTAAAACCCTAGGATACAGCTAAAGCAGTTCTTAGAGGAAGTTATATACTTAAATGCATATGTTAAAAATGAAGAAAGACTGAAAATTAATGGGATAAGCATTTACCTCAGGAAGTGAGAAAAAGAATACTCCATAGTGGTTGTGTCTTAGGAGGGTACTGGGTGGCTGGGGGACAGGAGTAGAAAGAATTGTTTTTCACTGTATATCCTTTTCCTCTTTTAAATTTTATACCATATGCACTTATAATTTATTTTTAGGAAAACACGGTATTGAACATGGCTCATAATGCATCCATTTCTTATATACACTTGGCTTGAGGGGATTGAAAGGAAAAAGAGAAAGAACAAAAAGAAACTAGTTTAGGAATGAGAAGGGAGACATAACCATAGTACAAAACAGAAAGATCAAAACAATTTTGAGAGACTGTGGCATACAACTCTATGCAGTAAATTTGAAGTCTTAGAGAAAAGGATTATTTCCTTTCAAAATACAAACAATCAAATTTGACCCAAGAAGAAATGAAAAACCAGAATAGATTACTTATCATAGGAGAAATCAGAAAGATGATTCAAAATCTACCATTAAAAAAATCTACTTTTTAAAAAAGGGGGCCAGGTAGAGTCAAAGCTGAATATTACCTAACCTTTAAATAATGGATGATTTTGAAGTTATTTAAAATATTCCAGGCTACAGAAAAAAGGTAAAATCCTCCAATTTGTTTTACAAAGCCAGTATAATTTTATAACCAAAACTTGATAAAGGTAGTACAAAAGTAGAATTATAGACCCATCTCACTAATGAATATGTATTTGCAGAAATTTTAAATAAAATATCAGCAAGTAGAATCTAGCAAAAAGAACCTAGAAATCTCTCTCTCTCTCTCTTTCTGTCTCTCTCTCTCACACACACACAGACAAAACAACAAGAACAAACAACAACAACAAAACCCTCCTGATATAACCAGGATTGGGAGGGCTTTGTTAAGGTGATTCAATATCAGGACACTTTTCAATAAAATCCATGATTTAAATAATGGAGAAAAACCATATGATCCTATCAATAGCTGCTAAAAATGCATTTGATAAAATTTATCTCATTCCTAATAAAACTCTAATAGTAATAGAATGAAACAACTTAAATACGTTGAGAGCTATTTACCAAAAACTAACAGCAAATATTGTCCTTCATGGTGAAACATGAAAATAATTTCCATTAAAATCACCATTATAATTTGACTAGCAAATTGGAAAACAAGAGAAAAGTTATCTTTTTGTTCTTGATGATATGATTAAATACTTAGAAAAACTGTGAGACTCTAGTTTAAAAAAGATAATTGGGTAGTGTGGATAGATTTTAAATAAGTATAAAGATCAGGAACTTTACTAAATGTGGAAATGGAAAAAGTATTGCATTTATAATAACAACAAAATGGAAAAAGTATTGCATTTATAATAGCAACAAAAATAATGAAATACTTTGACATAAATCTAACAAGACACAGGACCTAGATAGAGAAAAATACAAAATATTATCATTAGTAGTATAAAACCACAAAGATCTGAATAAATGCAAAGCCATATCATGTTCTTGGATATAAAGACAATATTTAGAATGTCAATTCTCCACAAAATATATACATTTAATGCAAGTCCACTTACGGTGCTCATAGGTTTTTTCTTTTATAAAATTATTATTATTATTATTATTATTTTGGCTGAGTTGGGTCTTTGTTGCTACATGTTGGCTTTCTCTAGTTGTGGTGAGCTGGGGCTACTCTTCGTTGCGGTGCGTGGGCTTCTCATTGCGGTGGCTTCTCTTGTTGCGGAGCACGGGCTCTAGGCATGGGAGCTTTAGTAGTTGCAGTGCATGGGCTCAGCAGTTGTGGCTCGCGGGCTCTAGAGCGCAGACTTAGTAGTTGTGGTGTTCGGGCTTAGTTGCTCTGTGGTGTGTGGGATCTTCCCAGACCAGAGCTCGAACCCATGTTCCCTGCATTGGCAGGCAGATTCTTAACCATTGCGCCACCAGGGAAGTCCCATAAGTTTTTTCTTAATTAGATAAAATAATCTTAAACTTTACACAAAGGATAACTGAGATACTGAAGAAAAAAAGAACATCAGATATAAGAACTTATTGATATAGGGACTGATGTTGGTATAGGAATTATTAGAGCAGTGGACCGCAACTGAGAATCCAGAATTGGTACACATAAGAGGTTAATACACAATAAAGAGGCACTTGAATTTAGTAGATAAAGGATGAACATGTTTAAATAATGTTGGTTCAGCTGGTTATTCTGCCAGAAGAAAATAAATTTGGACCCCTATTTTACTTCATATCCACAAATAAATTCCAGTTGGAAAAAAAGATAAATGTAAAAAATAAAATAAATATTTTATAAGATAATTTAGGATGCTACATGTATTTTCCAAGGATCAAGGAGATCTCTTTAACCAAGACTGGAAATCCAGAAGTTATAAAGAAAAGATAAATATATTGGACTAAAACATTTAAAGAACTTTTATATTATAAATGGTACCATAAACTAAGTTAATGGGCAAATGATAATATCTGTAATGCAGATGAAAGTCAAAGACTTAATTTCTATAAAGTTAATCTTAACAAATTTCAGCTCATAAAAATTGACAAGAAAAATACTAAGTAATGCAATAGAAAAATGAGCAACAGATATGAAGAAAAAATTCACAGAACAAGTGCAGATATCTTCTGCCATATAAAAATATGCTCAAATTTCTTGGTGGTCAGGACAAGGCCACTGGTGGCACCTTCCCATAAACTAGAAAAGGTCAGGGAGCTTCCTCTGCACTGAACACAGCCGGGATGCTTGGTTTTGCAAGCCATTTGTGGACTGGATTTCAGCCCCGACAAACTGTGTGCAAGCTGTACAATGCATGCTGGGGTCCAGACTAAGAGAAATGCAAATTAATCATGAAATATTGCTGTAAATCCATTCAACTGGCAAAAACTTGAGCTATGGTACCTGTTGCCAGCAGGGGTGTGGGGGAAGTGTGCTCTCATACACTGGAGTTGTTCCAGCCCTTTTGGAAGGCAACCTGGCAATATCTGTTAAAATTAAAAATACATATTCCCCTTGACCCCAGAATCCTACTCCTAAGAATCTATTCCATAAAAATAAAAGTGCTAATTTGTAAGGACATGTGTGCGAGAATGTTTATTGCAGCATTGTTTGTAGCTGCCAAGAACTGGAAACATGGTGAATGGCCATTAATCAGGGAATGGCTGAAAAATTAAAATATATTACTCCATAGAATATTACATGGCCATTAAATGGAATGAATTATAGCCTTGCCAGATGTCTGAGAGAGATTTCCATAAGATACTGGTTAGTGAGAAAAGCAAGATGCAAAATGAGTGTAATATTATTCCGTTATGGTAAAAAACAGAACCAAAAACCCTCCCTATATATGTGGGTATATGTGAATATGTATGTGTGAGTGTGTATGATAACAAAAGGAAATCTATATGGACTCTAGATTGTTAACGTTGAGGGAAGAGAGGAAAAGAGGGAAAAAGTTGCCCACAATAAAAACAGCAAGTATGATGTAATCCCATTCATGTAAAATTGTGGGAATATCTGTACATAGGTGTGTATGCACGTACATATGTGTGTATGTAAATGCAGCAAAGGAAGTTCACCTCAGTATTACTGGTAGGATGGTGAGATTTCAGTGGACTTTTATTTTCACGATTGTTTCTTTATATATTGTTCCAATTCTTTATAATGGACATGTATTATTTTTATATCCAGGAAGAAGATGAAGTTAATTTCATTTTGAAAATAAAAATAACAATGAAACCCAAATAAACCCCAAACTGGAAATACTAATATGACCCAGTAACACACACATTCTTATTTATAGTTGGCTGGAGGGGACTCAGCTTGAAAAGGGGATGGGAAAGAAAGAACAAAGCAAAGGTCTGTTGCTCTGAAGTATTGCCTCCATCGCAAATTATGGGGCAGTTGGGAAAATGTTCAAAGTCACACATATATTTGTTACAGCACCTGTTTTTGATGGTTTCACTGTGTCAGCAGAATTATTTGCTGCTTTTTGTAAACTTTTAGAAACTTTCAGTCGAAGTTTGATATTTTGGTATTTGTTTTTTCTTTATGGGAGAACACAGCAGGGGGTGGAAGGTCATGAGAGGTAAAGGACTGTGTAAGGAAGAGGTTGGGAGGCCTCTCCAGCAGCTGGGGTCACTGGCTCAGTGTTGCTTGCTGCTTTGAAGGGGTACAGGGTTTTTTTTTGGCCTCACCCTGCAGCATGCTGGATCTTAGTTCCTTGACCAGGGATCGAACCCCGTGCCCCCTGCAGTGGAAGCATGGAGTCTTAACCACTGGACCACCAGGGAGTTCTCTGAAGGGGTACAGTTTTGTCTGTTTGAGAGAGATGTTTCCTCCCTGCTTTTCAGATGGCTAATGAAAACAGCATTATGTGATATTACAAACCCAGCATTGCACATTTTATATTTGAGAATGAAATTCATTTTTGTGTTTTGGACTTGAGAGAAGAGTCGATGCTGGTAGTTAGCCTGGGTTTACTTTTACTCAGTTATCCTTTAGCAAACTGAGAAAAACAAGGGAAATCTTTCCTGCCCTTAAAATGAGCATCCTGAGAGTATGGCCAAGAGTTGTTGAGAGATTTAAATGGGCTCATATGGATAAAGTGCTTTAGAACGGGGCCTGCCCTTGGGAAGCATGCCATAAATATTGATCTTATTATTATTACTATTATTATTATCAATCTTTTCTCGTAGGTTGGGCTTGACCGTCTGGTTGCACAGTGCGCACTTTGGTTTTTTCATTTTGGAAATGGCTAATAGTATACTGTATTGATGTAGTTTAAGATTCTGAGATGCTGTGTGAATTACTTTGTGTATAATACTTAATCCGACACCATGAACTTGAGGGCATTAAATTCTATTTGGTGGCAAAATTAAATCAATGGTTACTTATAGTCACCTCCTAATGACACTTAGGGATTTAATAGAATATAAAAAATATTTTTGGGGGCTTCCCTGGTGGCGCAGTGGTTGAGAATCTGCCTGCCAATGCAGGGGACACGGGTTCGAGCCCTGGTCTGGGAAGATCCCACATGCCGCGGAGCAACTAGGCCCGTGTGCCACAATTACTGAGCCTGCGCGTCTGGAGCCTGTGCTCCGCAACAAGAGAGGCCGCGATAATGAGAGGCCCGCGCACCGCGATGAAGAGTGGCCCCCACTCGCCACAACTAAAGAAAGCCCTCGCACAGAAACGAAGACCCAACACAGCCATAAATAAATAAAATAAATAAATAAAGATACATGAAATTGCTAAAATTAAAAAAAAATATATGGGACATGCTCACCATCCGTCCTTTAAAAAAAAAAAAAAAAAAAAGAAAAAAAAATATTTTTGGCTTCCTTAAATAAATGTGGTTTTCAAAAAAAATCAGGTGTTACTGATGCTCTAGTTGGGATAGGACACATAGAAAGTATAGGTCTGCAGGATATCTAGCAGTTTTTGTCAAGGGTGTCTTTTTCTTTTTTTTTTTTAAGGATGTCTTTTTCTAATAATTAAAAAAAAAGAACCTTTTACAACATCATGCGATGAGGATGAATTAAGGGGTTTTGCTCTTGGGTTTGGTATTTTGTTTCATCCAGATATAATGTCCCATCACCTATGTGACCTCTACAGTTCTGAGAGCAGAGTCTTAGAATACCATTACTAACTCTTTGTACCTCCTTCACCCTCCCTCGAGTTTTGGATTAGCTATTTTGACCCACTCACTGGGAGAGCACTCCTGGTATTGGAAGGTCAGGAACCCTGAAAAGAAGGCAGGAGATGAGAAGGCCTCATTCCTCCTGCATTAGCTGTGAGCCAGCAAACCTCCTGCGGGGCTTCCAGATTTTCAAAGCACCCTGGTGCTTAATGACAATTGTGTGAGTGCAGAGCAAATGCAGGAAGACTCTGCCCCTCTCCAGCTCATTCCATTTCTATTAAAATAGAAACCAGTCAAATGTGCTGACCAATGGTAGCCTCAGTTTTTACTCCTAGTGCTCACCTGCCTGCCTTACTTTTGGAAATGTTGAGTAAGTTCCAGCTTGTTTTTGGCATCTCTCCTAAAGGGCTTTGTCTGGAGGACAGATTTGTATCTCTTTCCTAGCAGTACCATTTGCCCTTGATGCATTTAAGGCACCTGGTCTCCCTTTATTCTCTTGGTACTGGAAAGAAGATTGGGAACAGTCTTTTGAGTTCTCAGTCTGTGCTCTGGGCACCTCTCTCCAGACTGTCTGAGGCATAAATGTCTGTGACTTCTAGGCCAAATGAATAGTTATCGGGAGTATCAACCTTCAGGAGGTGCGACCTGTAGGGCTTTTCCAAAAGGCAGGGCAGGGCATCTCAGGCCATTCTGCTGGATATTCAGTTTCAGGTAATTGACCATTCATCCAGGGGACATAAATAAGGGCTGTAGATACAACTTGGCATTCTCATAGAAAGAAGTAGAAGTTGTTGTAGATTTCATAAGTGAAGGAAGTAATATGGTGTGTGTCATATATTCACCCTGAAGTTGTATAGGGATTGTCTCTCTAAGTTCTCAAAACAGGGAGAATGCAGGTTCCAGTGTATTGCTGGCTGTCCCAGAGATCCAGGTACTCTGATAAAAGTGGATCATTGCATGCTGGGGCTGGGTTTTTTTTCTCCTTAAGAAAAAAATCCTTGCAATCCTCCTGGGCACACCTGGAATAACCAGGGAATATTTGCTCCATATATTGTCGAATCCACTGAATATAAGTTTCTGGCAACAAAAGAAACTGGCCTGGCAAGCAATTTGAGGTAAGTGTGTGTGGTGAATTTTTTCTTCCCCTCACAGTGAATCATAGGTCTGATGCCAAAACAGCTTTGGCTATGGAACTGGGCATTTTTTTTCCCACCTGACTCCGCATGGATGATAAATAAATCATGTTTTACTGTTTTAACAGTATGTGGGATCATGGGTGATCTTTCTTCATAGGCAAGCCATGTTCCCCGCTTCCCCCAGCTTTGCAGATGGACTCACCAAAGCTCATGGAGGAAAAGGTGACTTGCTTTTATTGACAGCACACACATCTGGTAGACCCAATTGAGCAGTTCCTTAATTTCAAACAGGTGACCCTACCATGGTTCTTACACAACTGTATCACTCAGAATACATTCTAAAATTTGAACAATCAAGTTTTCCATTGCTGTATCCATTTGACAGGTGGCATGTTCATTACATGTCAATACCCTGATGTGGCATTAATTCAGGACTGTTTGCCATGGACCTAATGCCATTAAATCATTCAACAAACATCTTGTGCATACCTACGATGTTCATGACAGAAGGACTCACTTGTATCATCTTGATTCTTTTTCAACCCTTTTCTGCCTTGGAGGTAATCTGTGTAAGCATTGCCGGTTTGGCAGTTTCTTCCAGGGCTGGGACACTGTAGGATTTCCCAACTTTTGCCGCTTTCAAAGTCTGTCTTCCCCACTAACTGACACTAGAGGGCGCTCAATTGCCAGTAACAAATTTGGGCGGGTGGACTTCGTGCATTTTTTCCAAGACGTCGGTTTTATTCTTTTAAGTAAAGAACAGTTGCACAACTCCATCCTCCTTCTAATGGGGTGTCAAAAGAGGAGACACTCTAACGTTGACTAGATGTTGGCTTCCATGACGGCTTTCTCCCTGAAAATCCAGGCTTTTGAAATATCCCTGTTAACAGTGAGTAATTTGCTAGTACACACATCCTGGATATTACATTTAATCACATCCTATTGTCATCCACATCTAATCCCTAGATATCCCAAAAGGAAATTCTTGAAAGGACGGACTCCTTTATAAACTCAAAGAATTTACTGACAGACCAGTTTGCCTCTCATTTTGCTTTCTGTTAACGTCTAATGCCCTTTTTCCTTAAGCACAGGCACGTCTTGCCTCCCATTTTGGCGGAGGATTATCTGGCTTCAGCAGATTTAGTGGACCACATGCTGTTTACCTCAGACTCCCCCTAACTCCACCGTCCCTTATCTTCTGTTCTTTCCCTTCTTTGTACATCTTAAGCAGCAACGAGCACTCCATCTTTCATCCTCTTCCTAAGGAGAACGGAGAAGTATTTCTCAGGTGCTTTTCCTTATGTCACTTACGCTATGACATGTGTTCTTCCCAGAAACCCTTAGGAGCTGGTATCGATATCCCCATTTTACAGATGACTCAACTGAGGTACCGGGTTAAATCATAGGCCAGAGGTTGTATATCTTGTAAGTAGTCGAGCCAGGGTTCAGTTCTGTGGTTTTCTGATTATGCTTTCCTCTGTGCCTCCCTCCTTACTCTTCAGTATTGTCATCGATGTATCCAGTCATAGCATTCATTGTCACGTTCCTTGGTTTTACCATAGGAGAGTTTAACCAAAATTCTCAATTTATGATAAACACTAGCTAAAGACATTATGAAAATGAAAATAGACCCCAATTCTGATGAAATTGGCCCTCCTACCCCCCATATAAATAAGGATTAAAAAGAAATCAAACTTGGGATGGGAGTAGCTTTGGTTATTAAGTAAAATACATTCTTGGTTCAGCCCCCACTTTATGAGATTTCACTTTAGGAAGCACCCCACAGAGGCTATTATGCAAGATCACAACACTTATATTTGACTTTATAGAAAGACCAGAAATCCATCGGCCTTAAGAATCTCTGTTAATGAGCTCATTTGTTTGGTCATAGTTATAGCTTCAATATTTCAAGCTTTTCATGGCAAGGAATTTCTCTCTGTGTTACTTGGTATAAAGCAAGAGGCTAACGTGAATATAGAATTATCCAGTTGAAGGTTGAATTCTCTCCAGTAGTTGACGTTTTCTACTGTCTGATGCAGTTCTCAGGGAGAAAATGGCCATAGAAATTTCTGGGTTAGTGAGCTTCTGCCATTATTATGAGTAGAGATCAAAAAACACTTTATTGAGATATAAATTTATATATTGTACAATCACTCATTTAAAGTATACAATTGAATGGGTTTTATTGTATTCACAGATATGTGCAACCATCACCATTGTCAACTTTAGAACATTTTCACCTCAAGAAGAAATCCTGTATCCTTTAGCTATTACCCTCCTGTTCCCCTGCACCTGCCCTCTCCAGTCCTAAGTAAATCACTAATAAATAATAGTTTTAGTCTCTATGGGTTTCCCTATTCTAGACTTTCATATGAATGGAATCACATAGAATGTAGTCTTTTGTGACTGACTTCTTTCTCTTAGCATAATATTTTCAAGATTCATCCATGTTGTTGTATGTATCAGTACTTCATTCTTTTTTATGGCTGAATAATATTCTGTTGTGTGGATATACCATCTTTTGTTTATCCATTCATCTGTTGATGGACATTTGAGTGTTTCCACCTTTTGGCTATTACGAATAATGCTGCTATGAACATTCATGTACAAGTTTCTGTGTGGACATATGTTTTCACTTCTCCTAGATCTATACCCAGGAGTGGAATTGCTGGGTCATATGATATGTTTAATTGTTTGCAGAACTGCCTGGCTGTTTTCCAAAGCAGCTGGACTATTTTACAATCCTACCAGCAGTGTAAGAGCGTTCTGATTTCTCCATATCCTCGTCAACACTTGTCATTTGACTTTTTGATTCTAGCCATCCTTGTGCATATGAAATAGAGTTGTTTTTTAATAGGGTGGGATTTCTATTACTAGATATAGTTATTTATGATTTTATTTATTGTTTCAACTACCAGGTATTAACCATCTGCTAGGCTTAGGGCCAGGTTCTGGAGATTTAAAGGTGCCATACCTGCCCTCCACATTTTGTGAGAGACAGAAAATGAGATACTCTAAAATACAAGCATATTTTCCTTTCTTTCTTTTTTTTTGGCCATGCCATGCGACATGCGGGATCTTAGTTCCCCAACCAGGGATTGAACCCATGTCCCCTGCAGTGGAAGCACAGAGTCTTACCACCAGTGAAGTCCCTTGAGATCCATTTAATCCACATAGGTTTACATCCTACACCCTACCAAATGGGTATGATTAAAATATTTAATATCAGCTTTATAAAAAGCCTTTTTAGAAACATGATGGTTTTCAGAGTCATTGTGAGTGAGCCTGCTTGTGTTTAGAAAATAGCCCTGTTTTTCAGAATTGTCAGTGAGTCCCAACTATTACAAAATGGCAATTATACAAAGTTTTGTCCGTTGTGCAGGGATAAAAAAATTTGGTTGGTGAGAACAGAGAACATATGGTGACTTTGGGAATCTAGGTACCAAAATAAATTTCATTTCTTGTCTAGACCTTAATAATCCCCTTTCATTGGATTTTTGCTTCTCCTCTTTACAGAAACAAATTGCTTCCATTCTGTTTTCTTTTCCAGCAGTCCCACCTCACTCACCCTCTGTCATTATTTTCATTTGGGTTCTGGACCCCCTGGGAGGAGCTGCCCCCAGGCTGGCTGCCCCCGTTGGCTTAGATGCATTTAAAATGTACTGGGTCCTCTGTGGACTTCAGGCACGTTTTCTCATCTCCTTCCTTTTTCCTCTTGAGTAGAATAAACATGGAGTTGAGGTCCTTCTGCAGCTATGCAGGACAGAGTTCATCGCCTAGAGCGTCACGTCAGAGTAGAAAACATCTGCAATTCAGCAAGCCTCTGTCCCCTTCTTTGCCAGAGTGTGGGACATTTTAGGTCCTGTGGCTTCTGTCCATCTCTCCCGCTTGTGGACACCTATTTTTATATGGTGGTGTAAATATATGCAGAACAACCAGACTTAGTATGTTCTCCTGTGCTTGGCTCTTCCACTCTTCCTGGATGAGTCCTGCCTAATGACAGAGGACAAGCCCGAGGTCATGTCAGTGGTGTGAGTGAGGGAGACAGGTGCCTCGGAGTGTTAGCACACGTAAAGCAATACCCCGAGGAAAGCCCTCTTTGGGGGCTCTTGGGGCAGCCATTTTGCAGATGAAAGGAAGTTTCTTTACCCAGGAAATGGCTGAGGGGGTGAGGTTATTTCTTTATGTGTGGATGCAGTCTGAAGGGAAATTGGTTCATTTATGTCTTGGTCCAAACATGGTTCTAGTCACTCCCCGTGGTGGTAATGGTGGAAGGAAGTTTCCCCCCTCCCTGCTCCATTCTGTTCTTCTCTGCAGGAGGACCTTGCCAGGTGCTTTGATTTAGGATGCAAGAGCTGCCAGGATTTCAGATATGGTGTCCATGTGGATGAGCCGACGGCGGATTTGGAAAATTTGGGCTTGGCAGGTAGAGAGAGGAGTTAGCTGTCTTAAAAAAAATAGACTCGGTGAGAGCTCTATAACCAGTGCCTCTATCGGGAAGAACCGAGGCCCACTTGTGATTGTCTGGCATTACTGAGGGAGAAAAGGGGCCAGGGCCAGTCCTCAGAGTAGACTGATTACTCCCTGTGATTTGAGTGGAGAAAGCTCTTGTATAAAAATATCCCATTCGCTGCCTTTCCTGGTGCCTGCAATTCTAATCAAGGCACTGCTTCTGCGTGCGTGCGTGTGTATGTATGTGTGTGTATATCTCATGAAGTCTTGATCCCTTTCTTGTGAAAGTTTTTTTTTTTTAAATTAATTAATTTATTTTTGGCTGCATTGGGTCTTTGTTGCTGAGAGCGGGCTTTCCCTAGTTGCGGTGAGCGGGGGCTATTTCTCGGTGTGCGGGCTCCCCACTGCGGTGGCTTCTCTTGTTGCAGAGCATGGGCTCCAGGCGCCCGGGCTTCAGGAGTTGTGGCTCGCGGGCTCTGGAGCTCAGGCTCAGTAGTTGTGGCTCATGGGCTTAGTTGCTCCATGGCATGTGGGATCCTCCCGGACCAGGGCTCGAACCCGTGTCCCCTGCATTGGCAGGCGGATTCTTAACCACTGCGCCACCAGGGAAGCCCTCTTGTGAAAGTTTTGAGGTGTCCTAGAATCCCCTCTTAAGATGCAACTACCCAGGAGGAGTTGCTTCTTTAAGCCGATTCAGAGCATGCCCTGAAAGAAAGGGTGGAGATTAGCAGGAAGGGATTTTGAAGAGGCCCTTAATGGAAGGTAGAGTCCATTGAGAAAGGAAAAACCAGAGGAAGGGGGTATAAGAGAATCCCAGCCTAGGTCACCATTCCCCCAGGGGAAGAGATTTATACTGACATTATGGGGGAGTTTGGGCGATTTTTAGTAAGGCATGCTCCTCTCCCACAGTAGAAAGTCCTAGGGCTTCGCTGGCCTCCAGCCTTCAGGCCTTGACCTTGACTTCATATTTCTCTAGTCAAGGGGAGCTGGCTGCTGGCATTTCCAGGAGCCAGAAACCTGGCATTATCCTGGGCCCCTCCCATCTCCCTCAATCCCACAGCAAGCCAGACACCAAGTCCTGCAGGTTCTACTTCCTTAGAAATCACCAATCCTGCCCCTTATCTTCACCCCAGTGCCACCTACTAGCAGGTTCCCTGCCCTCCAGCTCAGCCTCTTTCCAGTCTGTGGTCATATTGCTGCTGAAATGAGCTTTCTGAAAAGGCAACCACTTCATTTTCACCCCTAGCTTAAAATCTTTCAGTGTTGGACTTCCCTGATGGCACAGTGGTTAAGAATCCGCCTGCCAATGCAGCGGACATGGGTTTGAGCCCTGGTCCGGGAAGATCCCACATGCCGTGGAGCAACTAAGCCCGTGCGCCACAACTACTGAGCCTGAGCTCTAGAGTCCGCTTGCCACAACTACTGAGCCCACGAGCCACAACTACTGAAGCCTGCGCCCCTAGAGCCTGTGCTCTGCAACAAAGAGAAGCCACCGCAATGAGAAGCCCGCGCACCACAACCAAGAGTAGCCCCCGCTCGCCACAACTAGTGAAAGCCCGTGCGCAGCAACGAAGACCGAACGCAGCCAAAAATGAAAATAGATAAAAAACAAATAAACTTATTAAAAAAAATCTTTCAGTGCTGCCTGATTGCCTTCCAGATAAATCTCCATATCTCTTATTATTGGCAACAGCCCCACCTCTCTAGCTTTTTCTGTCTCATTCGTCCCCCTGCAACTACCTTCCTACTATGGGATCCCCTGAAATCATGATGCCCTGTCACACCTCCCAAAGGTTTTATATGTGTTGCCACCTCTGCAGGGACATCTCTTGTTCCACAGGTCACTGGGGACTCAGTTCGGGTATCACCTCTTTTTTTTTTTTATAAATTTATTTTATTTATTTATTTTTGGCTGTGTTGGGTCTTCGTTGCTGTGCGTGGGCTTTCTCTAGTTGTGGCGAGCGGGGGCTACTCTTCGTTGCAGTGCACGGGCTTCTCATTGTGGTGGCTTCTCTTGTTGCGGAGCATGGGCTCTAGGCATGTGGGCTTCAGTAGTTGTGGCACGTGGGCTCAGTAGTTGTGGCTCGCGGGCTCTAGAGTGCAGGCTCAGTAGTTGTGGCGCACGGGCTTAGTTGCTCCACGGCATGTGGGATCTTCCCGGACCAGGGCTCGAACCCATGTCCGCTGCACTGGCAGGCAGATTCTTAACCACTGTGCCACCAGGGAAGCCCTCACCTCTTCTAAGACGACACCCCTGACCTCCTGTCTGGTTGGTGCCTCATCTAACCCCACAGTGCCCCCTGTTCTTCCGCCTCACGGCATCGTCACTGCCTTCTCCCCCTTCCTCTACCTTTCAAATATGAGTCCTTTAAAGGTGGGGACTGTCTCAGGTCTCAGTATACCCCTAGGACCAGCAGAAAGGATCATAGTGGCACAGAGTAGGGAATCTACAAATATTTGTTGAATGAATAGATGTTCTTAGGTTATGTTTTGGGTCTGGAAGGCCTTTTACCTCTTGGCTCACTTCTGAAATCTACCCAACCAGGGCCCAAATTAAATGTGACCATCTTCATGAAGCCTTTCCCTCCCGCAGCGTTAGAGGTACTTGCTCCCTCCATTGAGGTTCTTTGGCATATATCACTTCTCCCTTGTTTTATGCCGATTTATGAAAATCTCGATACCATGAAACCTTGAAAACCCAAAGGAGTGAATGCATTCAATAAATACCCAAGGGGGAGTTCCCTGGTGGCGCAGTGGTTAAGAATCCATCTGCCAGTGCAGGGGACACGGGTTCGAGCCCTGGTCTGGGAAGATCCCACATACCGCGGAGCAACTAAGCCCAGCTGCCACAACTACTGAGCCTGCGCTCTAGAGCCCATGGAGCCACAACTACTGAGCCCGTGCGCCACAACTACTGAAGCCCACATGCTCTAGGGCCTGTGCTTCGCAGCAAGAGAAGCTGCCACCACAATGAGAAAGCATGCGCACCGCAATGAAGAGTAGCCCCCACTCGCCATGGCTAGAGAAAGCCCACGCGCAGCAACGAAGACCCAACATGGCCAAAAATAAATAAATAAATTTATTTAAAAAAAAATAAACACCCAAGGATGGGATTATGGGCACCATGCCAGGAAAATGCGAGACTGGCTGGGCAGACAACTTTTCCCTTTTAAGTCACATCAAGTAATTACTCTGCTTACTTGTAGGGTTGGCCTACTATTTTTATTCTCTCTCCAGATGGATGGGAATTGCTTTTTTGAGGGTTGTTTCCACGTCTGGTTTATTTTTATTTTGCCACCTGTGCCTAGCACAAAGCCTCCCTTGTAGAAAGCCTCCGATAGATGAGTGAATGAATGAATGGAGTGAGTGGAAGCAGCGTGCATTGGTTTCAATTCGACTCTCCCTGAAACAGGAGGTTTCAGAGGTCTGGCCCTAGGAGCATCTCCCATATCCAGATTTTGATTTTTTTTTTCCTGTGCTTTGAGATTTTGGAATGGATTAAGAACCCCTCCACCTCCATCCCCAAGAAGAGAGCAAACTAGATTACAGTTTTGATGCCCCCTCTTCAGCCCAGTGCCTAGAACATACCAGAGCTGGTTCTGGATCTCAGGGAACCAGCATGGCCAACCAGCTGCCAAGGCCATGATTGATTGTTCTGTGGATGAATGGAGGGATTGAGGGTGAGCTTGTTCTTGTTTTTTAAATACCCACAAGACTTCAAACTCCTTCAGCTCCCAGAGCCCACTGGGAACTGCCTTTATTTTGGATGGCTTTTGTGGCGAGCTTCCTCTTTCAAATAAACTCTTTGGCTGTTTGTGAGGCCTGCATCTCCTTCTCTTACTTCTCTTATTTCCATGTGCCTTAAAGAAGTCAGCTGGAAAGGCTGACACTTGCTACAGAAATGCCACTCTTCCCTGCTTCTGGGTGAGCATCTCCTCACAGCTTTGATTCATTGTCTGCTGAAATAGTCTTCAAACTTTCTTTAAGAGAAAACAGATTCCAGTGCCCCTAGTGGTTCAGGTACTTGGGTCCTTGGTCGCACCCCAAATGGTCCTCTAGATGGGTGGCGTGGAACACATACTTAAGCGGGACCAGGGAGTTTTGCTAACCTACGTCAAAGCTGAGTTTGAGAAGGCTACACAGGATGGATTAACGTGATTCAGAGAGGTCTCACCCTTCTTTCCCAGGTCACATACACTGCCTAGAGCAATGCTGTACAATAGAAACACAACATGAATATTTTAAAATTTCTTAGTAGCCACATTAAAAAAGTTAAAAAGAAAGAGGTAAAATTAGTTTTAATAACATTTTTTATCTAACCCAGTAAATCCAAAATATCATCATTTCAACATGTAATCAATATGAAAATTATGAGATACCTTACATTCTTTTTTGGTCCTCAGTCTATGGCATCTGGTGTGTGTGTACACTTACAGCACATCTGGATTCAGACTAGCCACATGTCAAATGCTTAGGAGCCACATGTGACTTATGGCTCCCATATGGGACAGCACAGCTCTAGACTCTCCAGGTGGGGTGGGGAAGTGTTTATTCTGGGCCTACTCTGTCCTCCAAATGAAGCCACCTAACCAACTAAATCATGATGAAAGAGATGGGGAGGGATGGAGTGTATTCAAATATATGACTCTCTATAGAGCTTTAGAGATGGGATTTCAAAAGTCTCTTGATATTACAGTCAGTAAGAGTAGTTTATGTAGTTTAAGTAGTTAAACCCCCCAAACTGAACTAGTCCTATTTATTATTTCGTTCTCATCAAAGTTGTTCTTTGCTTATTTTTCTTGGATTAATGAGTTTAAAATCTGAACTTGATGGACAGTTTCACTTTCTGATGTGTCTTTTTATTTGGATCCCCTTCATTCCTTATGCCAACAGGAAAGAATTAAATATCTATATAAAAATAATAATCAGCATGTATTGAGAGCTTGCTATGCACCAGACACTTGACATGTGTTACCTCATTTAAGTAGGTAAGTAGGCTCTATTATTACTGCCATTTATCAGATGAGGAGACTGAGACATTCAAGTTCCGAAGTAAACTTGCCCAAGATAACCCAGCTGGCAAATGGTGACCTCAGGCAGGCGGATTCCAGAGTCCACACTTATAAACCATATACAGCACTTCCTTGCAAAATTAATGTAAAATTTAACATTCTCCCCAAATTTTTAGGGTTCTTGTCTCATTTAAACATGTCTACTCTAAGCTCCTTTGCTTTTGGGCATTCTGGCAAAAAAATATGTGCCTTTTTTTTTTTTTTAAAACATTTTTTATTTTTTTTTTTTAATTTTTATTTTATTTTATTTTTTAATTTTTTTGGCTGCATTGGGTCTTCATTGCTGTGCGTGGGCTTTCTCCAGTTGCGGTGAGCGCGGGCTACTCTTCGTTGCGGTGCACAGGCTTCTCACTGCGGTGGCTTCTCTTGTTGCAGAGCATGGGCTCTAGGCGCACGGGCTTCAGTAGTTGTGGCTCGTGTATGTGCCTTTTTTGTGAGGTGAGATCAGTACATTTTAAGTCCTATTTGAACAATTTGGTCTCATTGCAGATGGGATTAATCTGCCAATTGACAGAACGTGTCTTACTGTAGAAAAAATCTTGATCTAGGACATAAAAACCAAAGTTAAATTAATAATAACTCTTATGTCTTATAATTGATAAAAGGTGAATTCACAACAATTCTGTTTATTTAAAAGTCATAACTGTGTTGACAGAGTTAAAATGACATTCCATTAGATTATAAAAGGCAAGGCTATAGTACTTAAAAAACCCAAATCCTGTCTTTAATTAATAATTTTTTTTTCAAGTCAGTCATTATAAAATGTAACTTAAATGTTTAAATTCTGGATTAGTTTCTCAAAATGAAGACATATCTGGTCTGCCATTTTCAAGTGTGCTGGATATTTGGAAATTATGCTGGTTTCTGCATCTTGGCCTTAACTCAATAAATGACCATACATGCTTAGAGTATGGATTTTTTCTTTAATATGTAATATAAATTTGTTTTCCCTTTCCTATTGTAAGCCTTGTTCAGGGCAGGCACTACCTTTCCTGCTTATTTATCTGGCTGCATATATTAAAATGCACTGTTGTCTTCTAATCTGAATTGCTGTGCTTTTGATATCTCAAAGAGGCTTTGGGAGTTCTGACTGGTAGTTCAAACTCATACTTCTTGGGTCAGAAAACAGTGCTTGCTTTTTAATGTTGTCAAGGCCCATCCCAGAAAAGTATTAGCTTTTGAACCAATCCCTTGACAAATTAATAAGGACAGGATTTTTTGAACTTAAAGGGGATAACTTTTTCAAACTGCAAGATGCTGTGCAAAGACGTTACACAGGGAGGTTGGGGTTAGCAGATGTAAGATGCAGATGTAAACGATTATATATAGAATGGATAAACAACAAGGTCCTACTGTATAGCACAGGGAACTATATTCAATATCCTATGATAAACCATAATGGAAAAGAATATAAAAAAAGAATGTATGTATATATGTATAACTGAATCACTTTGCTGTACAGCAGAAATTAATACATTGCCAATCAACTATATTTCAGTTAAAAAAAGAAGTTACAAAGCAATCTATAGAACTTGACTCTGCTATTAAGTAGGCAGAAAGAAGGGGTTAAAAATGTCAAGTCTTACAAACATACTGATTCAGTCCTGTTCAGTTTATCTGTAACTCTAATAGTGTATGGAGTTGAACTCTGAAAGTTCTGGAACGTAAAAAAATTTTTATTTTATTTTATCCATTGCTCTGAGGGGAGCACTGAGAAAGGAAGTGAGAGGGCACAGCTTTGAAGAACTGGCAATTTGGCATCTCCTCTCCCCCCTTTTCACTCCTCCCCCACTATCTTAGCTATTTGACCTGATTAAACAACTTTGGGATGGTAGCCAGATTTCTGTATACTGACGAGGCCCCTATTCATGATTTAGTGCGATTTCATCCACCCCGACCTTCCAGGCTGCCCAGTGGAAGCTTGGCTTCGCAGAAGTCTCCCGATTTTGTCAGGGGTTCGCCAGTGAGGCGTTCGCACTGACTTGAAGCAGACAGAGACTCTCTGAACGCTTCGGGTCACATCGGATTATTCATTAGCAAATTCTTTTCACCTTCTGTCTAATCAGTTAAAGTTGACGCCAGAATCGCGTGTGCTACTCCCCGAAAGAGAGCCTGGCAACACCCAGCCTAGGTTCCACAACTTCTGTCTAGTTACTCGCTTTCCTAGGGGTAGAAAGCGTTTCCAAAGTTCCCTTAAACCTCCCCTCCCCTAAGCCTAAAGGTCAGAGCGTCAGGCCCCAGTTAGCTCTCAAGCCAGCCGGAATCTGACCATTTCAGAAGTTTCTGGTGTGTTCGAGAACAGAAGAGGTGGTAGTGGGGAACCGCCAGAGTGACCACCGCGCATTACGTAACGAAAGCCCAGGCTGCAGGAGGGAGCGAGCCTGACATTGAGACATTGCAGGGGGAGGGGAGTTGCTGTTCTGGAGTCGCCAGGAACGGCGGCGGCAGTTCAAGAAACCAAGAGAGATAGGTGGCCGAGATAAAGACAACACTTCGGGAAGGAGAATATTAAGAAGCCGCAGGACCCGGAGTATTAGCAAACGGCAGGACACGTGTAGTAATTTGTTAGACGAAACGGCCGCCTTTCAACTTTTGCACGGGAACAAGGGGATTTGCCCTTTGGGGGATTAAAAACGTAACAGCAAAGCCAAAAGCTAATGAATGGGGTTCAGTGGTTTGTTGGCAATACTTAAATATTTCTGTCCAGGGCTTAAACATTTCTGTCCAGGAGCGCAACTCTCTGCAGTTATTTAGAAAGTAGGGATTCAAACCAAACTAAAATACTCTCCCGTGCGTCTCCACTTTCCTCAATCCGAAAAAGAGCTGCTCGCGCGGTACTGCCCCTTTAAGACCTGCTTGCTCTCGGGCTCTACAAAAGGGAGTGACCTCTGGGCTTTGACAGCTCCCCTAATAACTACCACCGTGCAGGCCCCGCCCACCTGGCGACCAGCCGCGCCGATTGGCCGGCGGGCCGGTATCCCGTGCTCTGATTGGCTCTCCGCTTCCCCTGAGCAAACCTTTAGAACTCCGAGACAGACAATATTCTGTTACATTGTAGCAAAATGGCGACTGTCATTCACAACCCCCTGAAAGCGTAAGTAAGACTAAAAAATGTACATATTCCGCGTGGTTTCAATTTGAAAAAAAAAAGGCGCCTTCTGCGGGCCGAGCGCTGCCTATGCACTGCGCTTGCAGGCGCCTACAGCCGCGGCGGGGCTTCTCTCTTTTCTTTCAGCTCTTACTTCTTCATCTTTTTTTTTTTTTTTTTTCCCCCAACGCGCAGAAATGTCAGGAGATGCAATTAACAAGAAGAAAATTGTTACATCTGTGTTCTTCTAAATTGGCGGACAGAGAGAGAGGGGTTATCGGCAGGGAAGCCAGGCGCTCCAGCGCTCTACAGCTAGGGGATCGTGGGCAGCTCGGGGACAGCACGGTCCCCTGAGTCCCCGGCTTCGCGGGGCGGTGAGCGTGGCGCGGGGGGCGGCCCTGCTGGGGGCGAGCGCCGGGCTGGGGCGGCCTGGGTGCACTTGGCTGAGCCCCGCGCCTCCGGAGCCCGCGGCCCCCGCCCCGCAGCTAGGTCCGCCGTGGTGAGCGGACCGCGGCAGCTCCGGAGTTTGCAAGGCGCTCTCCGCCTTCCGATCGCTTGCGGGGAGTTTGTGCAAACCTTCCGGAGTTGGGAGGACCGCAGGGGGAGCAGCGGGTCCCGGGAGCCCTGGGGCCCAGGTGGTTGCCCGGGGCTTTCCTGCCGGGGCAGCCCCCGGAGCGTGACGGCGCTTCGGGCGGTCGCCGGTGTGTCTCCGGGTGTGTTTGTGGGGGAGCTGGCTGTAGTAAATTAACGACTCCGGTTAACTTGGGGTTGATTTGGAGACCGGGAAGCTGCAGGTCTTATGAATGGTGTTCTCGCCTCCCCCGGGTGAAAAGCCGAGGCAGGCGAGAGGCAGCTTGGGGCTCCCCGCCTGAGCGGGCTGCGTCTGCTCCCGGCCAGACGAGGGGCAGGTGCCTCTGGCCGCCGCCGGGAGACTTTGAGCGGACGCCCAGATCCGGGACGGAGGGGGCGGGCTGGGCGAGGACACGCGGGGGCCAGTCCCCGGGTCCGACAGCCAATTCCTGCTCGCCTTCCTTCCCCCTCCTTTTTATCCTGGCTTCCTTCCTTCCTTCCTTCCAGTCGGTGGAACTGTTAAGCCGCCAAGTCCGCTCGCGATCGCGGAGCCGGGGGTGGCTTCGGAAAACTAGCGTCTCTCTAAAAGGGGTGCTATTGGCAGTAATGTTGGCAGAGGGGCGCTCCCTCCGGATCTCGGCGCGGCGTGGGTGGGTGGGTCTACGCGCCTGGGATTAGGACTTCCCAGCTGAAAGTCGCGGGCGAGGGGAGGGAGAGGTGCGCGTGGGGGCCGTTTCGTGCCGAATTCTCGCGGGTGCGTGGCGGATGCCCACCCAGGTTCTTTCAACTTAGCGCATCCGCGTCAGCACCCGGGGCTCCCCTAGGAGTTGAAAGCCAGGTTCGCACGCGGGAAGGCGGGAGGGCGGCAGGGCGGCAGGGGGTTCTTAACGCGAAGGAACGCGCGGGGAGAACGGGAGGTGTTTGCACCAGCTTATCTCCTATCGGTAATAGGGGAAAAGGGTAGGAATGTCCCAGATCTCGGAGTTTTAAATGTCTGTATATGTATTAACGCTGCTAAGAGGACACTGGAAGCTGAGGCTGATTACAGAGCAGCTGTCGGCTTCAGTTCTCGCTCGGAAGCTCGGATAGGATACGCTGCACTTGAACGCCACAGCGTTTCACCCAAGAAAGAAGATGTTTTATGGCAGAAAAAACGGGCGTAACTTCGCCGCATCCCCTCTCCTCGTCGCTAGCGCTGCCACACAGCTGATGCTGTGAGTTTTTACCGAACCCACAGCCGATTTGGAGTTTTCACATTTCCAGCCGAAAACGCATAGCGGGGCTGATGCCTCCTGGTAAACTGAAGTTAGATAAATCTATTTTCACATGTGCGCCAGGTTTGTTTCCTACTGGGAAAGCGGTACCCTAGTTATTACCCGGGAGCCTGCTTACGCGCGGGCGGGCGCAAGGTCTCTACACTCATTCCTGCCGCTCCAGTTTTTTGTTTTTGTTTTTTGGACCGCAGAAGGGTGCGTATTTGGGGAGGGTGTCTGTGTGGGGTGGGGTTAGAAGTGGGGAAAGGGACAGAGAAGCCGGCTGGTTATTGGAATTAGTTCTGAATTATTACACTTGTACTTTGTATAATTAGAAACAGTTGCAATGTGATGTATTTGTAATTCTGTGTCGCCATACACACAACACCCCAGCCTGCTTTTTCTAGGTGGCAGTTGAATGGTCATTTGTAATTAGCCGCTCATTTTTTGCATCCCGACCCCTTTCCCTCGTGGTAAGGGTGTGTAAACAATACCCCCGACCAGCCGAGCCTCCTGCGCCCTAGATGGGTTTTAAACTGCTAACGCAGGAGCACGCATGTTGTTACTGCGAGACCTACAACATCTGCCTTTATTTTTAAAAACAGCTTGTTTAATAGATCATCTTTATATGTTTCATTTGTTTTTAAAAGTTGCTGATCAGGAAACAATACACACGTGAATAAATTATGCATGGGCTAAATTAGAACAAAGCGCAGAGACACATCCAGCGGAAGGGATGGATGGGGGTGCTGGGAGGAGGGGAGCAGGGAGAAAGGTTTGGAGAGCTATGTTTTTATTCTCCTGTGTCCCTCTTGACAATGAAACGGAGCTGAACAACATCAGCATTTTCTCTGTGTGCGTTCTGAGTCTTTCTCTCCCTTCCCTTAAAAAAAAAAAAAAAAAAAAAAAAAAGACCAACACCGAGGACGCCCCCTATAGAAACTGGTCACACAAAGGTTTCCTCTAGGATTGGGGGATAAAGTGGTGGTAGGTAATGTTCTGGGAAGAAACAAGCCCAGGTTTCATGCAACAACTCTGTAGGGCTCTGCCTGGGCTGAGTGTAGACCATTTTTCATTACACTAGCTTTTTCCACGTGGGACATTCAATAATTCAATAGCTTGAGTAACTGGAGGGCACAATTTGAATCTCATTGCTTTGGGGTCTTCTGTAGGGCCTCAAGCTCCTGGAGCCACATCTCCTCTCTCAGCAGTTTAGCTTTCTTCTGCCTGTCTTTGATCTCCCCTCAACTCCCTTTCTTATTCCTCCTCCTTGTACCCTTCACCCCCGTCCTCTCTGAAGCTGACAGCCTGGCTTTTCTGTCTGTTGTCGCCTTTAACATCTTATTACTGCCCAATAGGGTGTTAGAGGCAGAAACAGGAGCCGCCTGGACTGATCAGATCACAAAGGGGACACGGCAGGTGGCTCCACAACCAAGCAGTCACATCTGGGCTGATAGAATTTAAAAGCATCGATGGACATGTATGATGTGTAAATAGGTATTGCACATTATTTAATTTAGCAGCTACATTGTCTGAGCCTAGATGTGTGAGTCACCCTTATTTCTTACATGTACATGCAAGATAAGGGCCATGTAGTGAAGTAAAAGGTCATGTTATGTAGGTAACATAAATATAGATTTGATAAAGGTCTATGTGTAAGTCCGCCACATTACCTATCGTATTCTGGTTGATTTCTACATACCTAGGAAACATAAAGCTTTTTTTTTTTTTTTTTGCCCTGCTATATCCTTTTTTTGTTTTTGCTTTTAATATAGATTCTAATCTTATTTGATATTCTACTTCAGGTTAGCCAGCCTCCCCCAAATCTGTTGTCAACACTTTAAACAACTTACTCTTTTATTAAGTTATCAAAACGCTGGTTTGTATGCACTTAACTGGGAATGTCTGCCACCTTCTGCCAGACTGGATTATACACGTATATATCTATTATACTAATTGCCTGCTTAGAAAAGAATAACTGTTATTATTATTTAATTATTCCATATAAGCCAATAGGGATTTACCCCAAGTAACTATTTGTTTATAAATAATGAGAGCAGAAAACTATTTGGTCATGCTTGTAACATGTGAACATACAGATACGTAATTGTATTGAAACTTTTTTGTAAGGAGTTTCCCTTGCTTGGTTGGAGGCATGGTTTTATATCTCTGTTTTGTTATTAAGGACACAGCTCTGGGAGAAGCAAATATACTTACTCAGCCAAGGTCAAGCAGCTGGTCATGTGCATAGATGGACCTCAGATCTTCGTCTTTTTATACATTCTATGATCTGGAGACAGTGTATTCTAATCTAAAGTCGTTTTGTGCCTGTGAAAGTTGTGTAATTGTTGCCACTTAGAAGCCAGACTTCACTCTTGCTGTGACACTCAGTTTAGATATCAGAGAGGATGGTGTAGGGGGGACACATTCCTGGTTCTAATCTCCTTCTGGCTCTTTCTGTTGGGGTGGGGGGACGTGGGTAGGTACTAAATGGGGAACATTGCAGTTGGGAATTTGTGAACTTGCAGCTTTTTATGGGCATTATTTTAGCCCCTTATGAAAAAGGACCCTCAGACATTTTAAGCTGACATATGCCTAAGAACCAACTTCTGCATCTGCTTATGGTTGCCACTGGAAAAAAAAATCCTTAAATTGTCCAAACTTCGTTAGCACACATTATTTTTCAGTGGGAAGAATGTCTGGTTTGGATGAGATACCCATAAAGGATATTAATTTCTGCCAGAACCCAAATGAAGGCATCGTCACAGGTTAAACCTCTGAAAATTGCCAGACCTGCAGACCACCTGGGAGACATCCAGAGGTCTCCAGTTGAATGGGAGCTGCTCAGTTCCATAAAATGGGCAGGAATTCAGAGGCAACTTAATTGGAGACTCCTTATCCTCCTTTGTCTTTCTGGAATCATGCAGGTAGCTGAAATTTAGGCACATCTGAGAAACATCGTAATGTCTAAAGCTGTTCCAGAACCATCTGCTCAGATCAAGGCAAAAAATAAAATGCCACGGTCAACAGGCTTTGTTCTGAGCCTGTGCCAGGAAAAGAAGGAAACTGAGGCTGATGTTTCAGTTTTGAAAGTTTTGATTGTAGTGGTGCTGGGGGTGGGTCATAAAAAGGCACCAGAATCCAGGCCTGTTTATTATCCCAACCTCTGTAAAGTAACTTTTGTGGTTTCTGAGTGTTCTGAAAGTCACTAGAAGACAGAAATGTAGCCCAATGTGGCAAGCCCCTGGCCAAAGAAGTGCCACACCACTGAAATAGTTTTTGCCCAGCCAGGGTTTTCCAGCAGGGGCCTATGTAAGCATGACCCTAGCTTTAAATAATCTTTAAACATGTAGGTATTTAACAAGAAAAGATAAAAGAGTGGCCTGGGGTGGGGGTGGGGAGAGGATAGGTAAGTGGATAAAACCACTGTGTGGTCTGGAACTCTGAAAAGATGATTTTTTAACAGCAAGAGAGACTGATATTATGATCTACTGCAAGTTCCAAAGTTTTCTTTAGTTGTGTGAGCAACTGGGGAGAGATGACGTGTTGTGGTGTTTTTGTAATTTGTTTCTCTTATTGGTCCGGTTACTAGTGTTTCACAGTCTGTCAAACCATATGGATGAATGGAGCTAGCATCATAAAACTGTCACTGAAAGAAGGTTTTTGAAGCCTGTGATTTGCATCAGAGTTTTAAAAGTAGTGGTTAGGAGGTGTTTTGGCGGGGGGTGGGAAAAGAGGAGCAGCCTGTGGTGGGAATTTCTAGGTTGTGTGTTTGTGAATAGTAGTAATGGGTGGGAGTGGCAAGGGAAGAGAGAAGCCTTGAGGAGACTAAGATTTAGGGGGTTGTGTTTGGAAGCAGGGAGGGGCAAGGGGATTAAGCTCAGAGCTCCTAATAATGGGGTTCAAATAGCCCACATTGAGTCCTGCACTATCCAGGCCTTAGTTAAGAGCCCAAGGAACAATGATGGCACATGTCTAATCCCCCTTGTGGTCATCTCATGTTGCTATGAAATGAGTGAGTTTTTTTCATTGTTATTCATTTTGAAAATCTGCTGTTTGTATTAACTTCAATTGGAAGCTCCACCAGAGAAGGTTTTTCAGTCCCCAGACTTTCACCTGCCATCAGTGTGGCCCTGTCTCAAACTCTGTCCCTCTTCCACATTTGTTTCTCACCAGTGGCTTTTCTTTTGTAGCTTCAGAGTAATGGGGGAGAAAAAGCTCTGGGAGAGGATCCCAGAGATCTGAGCTCTGTTTTCAGCCCTACCACCCACTAACTATGCGATCTTAGACACAGAACTTCTCTGAGCTGCATATTCCTTGTCTTTAAGATGAGGGTGATGCCCCTTGATTGCCAAAATTCCTTTCAAGTCAAAAACCTGTGGCTCTTACTATGGTTAATTAAGATGAGGAGGATAGTTAGGATCCAGTGTTCAAATTCTTCCTTGTTTTTATTTTATTTATTTATTTTAAAAATAAATTTATTTATTTATTTATTTATGGTTGCGTTGGGTCTTCCTTGCTGCACGCAGGCTTTCTCTAGTTGAGGCGAGCAGGGGTTACTCTTCGTTATGGTGCACGGGCTTCTCATTGCAGTGGCTTCTCTTTGTTGTGGAACATGGGCTCTAGGTGCGTGGGCTTCAGTAGTTGTGGTACGTGGGCTCAGTAGTTGTGGCTCACGGGCTCTAGAGCACAGGCTTAGTGGTTGTGGTGCACAGGCTCAGTTGCTCCCCGGCATGTGGGATTTTCCCCGAGCAGGGCTCGAACCCGTGTCCCCTGCATTAGCAGGCAGATTCTTAACCACTGCGCCACCAGGGAAGTCCCCTTTCTTGTTTTTAAAGTGTGGCTCTAAAGGGGAGTTAAGACTGGTAGACTCTTCCATAGTTTCATCTTCTCTGATCCAGTCTTGCCACATTATGCTACCATTTGGGGTTCTAATCTCTCCCTTCTCAGGGCCCAAGCCTGAGGACCAGGTGGTGGCCCATTTAGAATGTGGACTTTTCTTCTGATTATCCCTTTTGAACACTTTTCTTCTCATTAGCACTCCAACTAGAGGATGGAAAGAGAAGTGGGAAAACTAATTAGCCTATTTTGTTGTTTACAAGCACTCAGATAAAGTTTTTGGTTGGGCAAAAGACTGGAATTATTGAGAACATCTATCTTTTTCTTCCTCTTTTCTTTAAATGTATGGAGGGAGACAGGGAACCAAGCAAAAGATTTTTCTTCTCTGGATTTCATTTATCTACAGTCTCCTTGGAACAGCCCTCCCCTCTACCACGGCGCCCATCCCAATTAACATGGAAATAAAGTGCTTATTTCACTTCCATCTGGGCAGCTGCAGTTACCTGACTGTTCAGTGAGCCGAAGCACGTGGGCCTGTACTGATGTCTCAGTGAGCTTCCTCTGTTGTATCCCATGATAACTGCTGAGGAAATGGAGGTGTCTAGCAGACCCACAGAGTCTGGCCATACCCAGGTGGGTATTAGCAGTGTCTAAATTGGAATTCACTGCCTCTCATTCAGTGACATGCCTCCAGAACATCCCAGATTCTTCTGGGGGCGTTATTATCAGGCTTTCCTTTGTTTGGAAGCTCCCTTGGCAATTTTCTACAAGTCTAAAGGAGGAAGGGGGGTTGTAAAACCTATCAGAGAATTCATAAAAGCCTAAATTGTGAGAGGTAAAATGAAAGAAAAACAAAACAAAATGGTCACCCTGACCTCCAGCATACAGAGGCAGCCCTTAAATTTTTTTTCTACTAGTGGGAAAATACACATAACATGTATATTTAGCATATATGACATGTAGATGTGCCATTTTAACCATTTTTAAGTGTCAGTTCACTGGTATTAAGTACATTCATAATGTCGTGCAACCATCCATACTGTCCATTCCCAGAATTTAAAAAATCATCCCAAACAAACTCTGTACCCATTAAACAATAACTCCTCATCCTCCTCCCGCCCCCATTCCAGTCCCTGCTAGCCACCATTCTACTTTCTGTCTCTATAAATTTGCCTATTCTAAGCATCTCATATAAATGGAATCATACCATATTTGTCCTTTTGTGACTGGCTTATTTTGCTTAGCATAATGTCCTTAAGGTTCAGCTTTGTTACAGCATGTGTCAGAATTTCCTTCCTTTTTATGGCTGAATAATATTCTATTGTATGTATATGCCTTATTCTGTTTATCCGTTCATCCAATGATGGGCACTTGGGTTGTTTCCACCTTTTGGCTGTTGTGAATAATCCTGCTATGAACATGGGTGTGTAAGTAGCTATCTGAGTCCCTGCTTTCAGTTCTTTTGGGTATATGCCTAGGTTCCCCTTCATTTTTAGACTTATTAAAACCCAGAGAGTACATTTCTAGATAGTACAGGCAACTCCCTCCTTGTAAACTTAAAAAAAAAAAATACTGATAGTATCATAGAATTCAGCCTTTTAACCCCCCTCCCCCGTGGAACAACCACTATTTTGGGGAGGAGGAGTAAATGCCCTGGGAACCCAGAGACTCACTTCTCTCATCCCCAGCCACAAGGATTGCCTTCACTTTGTCCCCCTAACCCCAACCCTTTGAGGGCAGTGACTCCCTGTGGGGGTCAGGGTTTGGGTTTGGGGGAGCTCCAGAAGCTGCTGCAGTAGTAGTTACCTGGTGAGGCTTGGAGTGAAGGTTTCCTAGGCAGAGTGGAGGTTTCATCTGGCAACAGGGGTTCAGGTGGAAGGAGCACCTGGGATGACAGGACAGCTTGAAAGTCAAGAGGTAGTAAATCTGGCCTATTTTTTCATAAGGTGAGAAAGGCTTGTATCTCCTTTCGCTTCCCTTCCCTGTACCCAGCCCTGCTTACCCCCTGCAAGGGGACCAGATGAAATAATAGATGTGAAAACATTTCAGAAGGTGTAAAGTACAAATGTGAGGTGTTACTAGAACTGCAAAGTTTCTCGTAGCTAACTGAGGCCTTCTCAGAGAGTCAGCAATGTCTCATAAACATTACTATATTAAAACTAAAATAAACGAAAAGATCCTGGCATTACACATCATATCTAATCATTGTTTCTCAGTAAATGCAAAGCCTCACTCGTCCAGCTGTGTGTAAATAGCCCTGGGATCTCAGTGGGGTTTTTTACATCGTCTGGGGTTGAAATAGGTGAGAATATGAGCTCAAGGGAAGCCCTCATTTCATTTCCCACTGTCAGCCGTGTACTGAGTCCACCCGTGGTCAGAGGAATCAGACGCTGGCGGGCAGAGGGAATGCTCTCCTGGAACTTGGGCTCCGGTCATCAGCCAGTCTCTGGCTCCTCCTTCTATCAAGAAGACTCCAGGGAGGGAGAGGGGGTGACCGGGGGGCTGGGGTTTAAATCTGCTTGTGAGCAAGGAGGGTGTGCTGTTGACATAGGGGGTCAGCGGCAAGAATTGGTTCTTTATACAAGCGTAGACTATGGACAGCATCGTGGCGAGGGTCAAATCTCAGAATGACAGAGTTATTTGCCAGCCTTGGAAATGCTTCAGATCCAAGCTTGCTGCAAACCCACAGCATTCCTGTACTTTATAAAAGCAAATTAAGTGAGAAACGTCATCCCTACTCCCATTATCCTCAACCAAGGACTCTTCACATATCTGTTTGCTGCTAGTTGAGCTCAGGGAGAACTGTCTCACCCTCTTTGGAGCTTTCTTCATCCTGTCCTGGCCAATTCTGATTGCGAGCCTGCCCCTCGCAGCTAAGCGGCATAGAGCCCCCCTCCCTGCATCTAGGAGCTTCCACTCCAACGAAGGCCTCCAGTCTGTTTCTCCTTCCAGACCCCTGTTCTTTGGCAGGGCAAAGTAAGTGCTTGTAAACCGGGAGGCGGACTGCTCCCTTAGGCTTCTAGTGAAACCACTGTCAGTTGCGGGGTGGGGGGGAGGGCGGAGGCAATGTGGTGCTGGAGGTGGGGGAGGGCAGGGTGGATGGGGTAGTTGAAGTGGAGAGAATATATTCTCTCCTGCTAATTATTTTCCCCGAGGACTTAGCCAATGCAGAACCATCTATTATCGTGGGAGTGCTCTATGGTGGTTTCGCCTGTGATGAATGCTAAGTGGAAACAAGCAAGAAAAATTAACAGGCGGCTGCTTCTGTCCACCTAATTAAAATGCATATCCAAATGCATAATTCCTTATGTTTCCCCATGCACACACCCCCTTCCAATCCCAATTCTACGGAGGAAAAAAAAAGACACTTTCTCCCAATCATTTCTCTTGATTATATTTCCATCAAGGAAGAACTGGAGGGTTCCCTTAGAATAGAGAAGGGCCGTTTTTGTAATACACTAAAATTGCTGTTTTTATTTATTTATTTATTTATTTTACTTAGATTGGCCCCCAAAGTTCTGAGCTCTTTTTTGTTTAAAATGAAGAACAAAAACTTTATCTGACTGCAGAGAAAAGGGGGAAGGAAGGAAGTAGAGAAAGAAAGGAGGAAAAAGAAAGAGAAAGCAAGAAAGAAAAAAAAGAAAGTTCCCACAATTTCCACTGACCTTTTAGTTTTGCACTAAAAGTCTGGTTTGGATCAACAATGAGAATTTTGAAGGTCTTTTTTATCTCCTCTTCCTCTTCATTTCTTTCCCTGACTTTGCACTGCTTCCCCCAACCCCCAAAACAAACATAGCCCAGGGTTTTGCAGAGAGATTTTAGAAGAGGCATCTACCTGTGCAGATCAGGTAGAGAGAAGAAACAAAAGCCTCTGCATCTGGGGCAAGATCAGAGATGCTGACATCATGGTCCCAAGTATGTCTTGAGTCAAGCAAAAAATATCTCTTCATCCTTATCTTCCTCACTTTTTGTTCACCCGAATGATCATTTTCTCCCCCCTTAGAAGAACAACTTTATTCAGTGGTCATACAATATTTAATAAGACACGAAACTTAAGTCACTGTGTTCAACTGGACGTCACTGCCATCTCTGCAGCAGCCCCCCTCCCCCGGCCAGCAACCCCCCCGCACCCCACTCCTGAAGCCCCCTGACTGCCCTCCACAGAAGCCCCAGCTGTTGATTTATCAGGGCCGGCTGGCTCAGCAGTGCATGGAGATTGCTTTTAATTAACTCTCTTCATTTTTCCCAATCTTCAGGGAGCAGCAGCCCTTTAATGATTTTAATATTTTATCTGGATTTATATCCGCCTTATTTGTTGTTGTTTGACTTCCGCATTTGTTCTTCCTGAGTCGCTTCCTGACTGATATATTTGTTTGCCCCTTCCCCCTGGCCCCCAAGACCTTCCAGGAGAACGGGTTCTGAAGAAGGCCCAAGCTTTCTTTCCACCATTGCACAGGGAGAGGTGCCTAGTGTTGGCCTGTGCCATGATTTGGGTTAGAACTTTTGTCTTAGGAATCCCAGTCTCACCTGACTCAGCAGAAGGAGTTTCTGAGCTTTTCATTAAAGAAAAAAAAAATCTGAATTTTAGAAAGTTAGGTCTCTTTGCCTCTTTGGTGCTTGCTGCCTCTGTAAGGGAGTGAGCTGCCCTGGAGAGCTGGATAAAAACTGCTTCCTGGGTCTGGAGGTCTGTCATCTTGCTCACCCCAACCTGACGTAGTTCAGTGGAACTGCTGGAGGATGATGACTTCAGGGCAGGGCTGGATGTAGGTGCAGCCAATTCTTCCTGCCACTTTCTGCATCTTTAGATATGGCTGGGATTTGCTCAGCAGCTGCTCAGAAGAGTAATTGTAGGTACGGTCTGAAAGAGGACCTGCAGAGGCACCAATTGCTTTCTCTATTTGAGGCTGCCTGCTCCCTCAGCCCTCGGTTCCCTGTTTCTGTGCCCACTTCTTACACACCACCATCTGAACACCTTCCCACCCCCTCTTCCAGCTTCCTTTTGGCTGCAAAGTCTGCTTCTTCCCCCAACAGTCCCAGAGAGGCCTGGCAGACAAACTTGCGCGGGGGCTAGTTTTCAGAACCAGCTTGCCCACAGAATGCCCTTTTGGCATCTCTATTTGGTGATGTGTCTTCAGGGTTATTTGTTGCTAGGCAACTGCCAACTAAAGTTTGAGCCTGATCTGGGATTGCAGTGAATTGCCCTGGGTGACTTGTATCCACATTTAGGGACTTGGCTTTGCAATCCTGTGAACAGGAAGTTGAGAAGGTATTTTTCCATGTGCCTTTATGGAAAGAGGTATTGGTTTGTAAAATCTAGCCCACTGACTGGCACAGGAATGTCTGTACACACAATGTTTGTTTTGATGATGAAAATGGCGATTTCTTCCCATCTCCTTGTATTCATCCCTTGAGCTCTGCTAATTCTGAAAACCTGTGATATGTCAGGTACTAAGCTATCTTCAGGGTACAGAGACAGAAAACCATGGCTTCTACATCACGGTTTGGTGTTCAGGCAACTCAATGTCCTATTGAGTGTTTCTTTTTCACTTTTCCTTGGCAATTACAGGCCCTTTTGAGAATCCTATGAAAGTTCTGGATCATCTCCCCAGAAAAAATGCAGATAGGTGTGAACATCTGTCTATGGTTTTATGGGGTTCACAGACTCTGAGGAGCCCATCAGCGGATGCCCTAGAGTTACATGGGCTCCAGGTTAAGAACCTTAGAATGAGCGATGTGGGTGAACTTGTTACCCTGAAAGGATGCTTCTGTATCCCTGCTCAGACAGGTGGCACCATTCCCACTTCCCCTATAGTCTTACCAAACTGCTTGTGGCTCCCCAGCCCTATCCTGCCCCAGAGGCACATGACAAACATCTACTTGCTCATCTTCCAGACACTTCAAAGTCCCCTCTTCCCTGGCAAAGCCCTTGCTGACCCTCAGGTAGAATTGGCCACCCCTGTCCTTGGCCCCATAGTCCCAAGCATACTCTTCTCTCCCCGCCACTGAAATACTTAACGCTGGTTGGTTAGAATGCAAGGCCTTGGAAGACTGGGAGGGTGGCTGCCTGTGCCTTTCTTTCCCTATAGGATCTAGCATAGCAGGCGCTTAATAAGTGTGTGTGGAGTAACTGAGCAAATGAAGCTAGCAGGCTCTTCCCGCCTAATTTGCTTCTAGCTCTTTAGAGTTGACTTGTTTCTCATTCTCTCCCTGGCAGGAGTTTGGAAAAGGCAGCAGAATTCCTTTCCCCAAATTCTTCAATTTCAGTAGTCGGAAAATAGGCACAAGCTTGCCTTGCTTGCATGTAGCATGTGAGGCTGTGATGATTGTCAGCGCCATTTATTCTAGCCCTTTGTCTCCTTACCACTTCATCCTTGTGGATCTAAAAAACTTGGCTTTCCTTCCGTTTGGTTTTGGGAATTAAAGGCAAGTCTTTTTGCTCTGTCCTCTTTCAGGGACTAAGTAACCCGGGGCTTGTGACTAGCCACTGATAAATCAACCACACTTTTACTAAGTGCCTACTATATGCTCAGCTGTGTATGGGATTTTCTTTAGCCTTAGGTATACCTGAGGACTTCTATGGATTTTTAAGATGGAAGAGACCAGAAGGTGCAGGTACTATAATGGTTTAACCCAAAGTTGGGATCTGGTGAGAGTCTGTTGCCTGTCCTACTGAGCTTTGGAGGTAACTGTGGCCCAGTCACTGTTTTCAGATAGATATTCTTTGAGAGAATTTCCTATACTTTCATAATGCCTGCATAGATAGAACTTTCCCTATGACTCTCTCCCAACCATGTTCAGTGCAGGTAAATTCATGTGACCATGAAACAAAAAATGATGTCCTGGGGATCATGTGAGGGCCTTTATTCTTCATATTGAGAGAGAGAGAAATCTCTATCCTCATAACTTTTGCATGTCCTCTTGCTGCTTTTCGACCCTCCAGAACATTCAGTGTTGGGACCATGTGGAGGAAGACACCACCCTGGAGAGGCCATTCTGTGTCAGAAGGAAGGTGAAGGCCAGAGGTGGAGACAGGCTATTCAAGTCAAGTTTTAACTCAGATTCTCGCCCACTAGACATCCTTCAACGTGGAGAGCTAGAAAAAGTGCGGATGGTGCACGAAGTATAGGCTGGAGGAGCAGGATTGTAACAAAGTGTTTGTGAATTCAGAGAGGTTCATACTGCACCAGCACCTACTCTGGAAGTTAATGCTCCTTCAGTCCCGGGTATAGCCCTTCAGTACAGAGGGTGCACATGGGGCCATCCGGTTCTTGGTGCTCATTTCCCTTCTGGGCAGCCATCCCAGTATAACAGATACTTATACATATTCTGTCCTCATTTTATCTAATTACACACATCTCTGGGGGATGGGAAACAGGTTTGGATCATTCGATTTTAGGTCAGTTACGCACAGGGTAGCTGAGATGAACACTGATCTACGGAGTTCTATGAAATTCGGAAATTTCCCATAGTTCCCTGGTCCATAGCACACCAGGGGGCATTGTTTGCTATCTCAGGGGCTGGAGATCCCAGTCAGCATGGGGGAGGGATAGAGCCTGACTGGTTCGTGGGTCTGAATGTAGGAACCTTTCTGAGACTGCGCTAGCTCTTGCTATCCTTGGAGCAATAGGATTCTTTTATTATTTGGTGATCTGCCTAACTGAGAGACCCAATTGTATAGGTCCCTCTTCTGGTGATCATTTATGTTCACCCATTATCTGCCTAGAATGTGTTCAGCTTCCTGAGAAATACAGGACAAAAGAAGCTCTGATGGATGCAACCATCTCTATCATTGCCCAGTGTTGCCAGGAGTTCCTGTTCCTGTGTCCAGACGCAGATGAACTGGTCTGGACAATATAAAAGCTCTGAAATGTCCCCACCTTTCTTCAAGGCCCAGCCTTGGGCAGTCCAACTTCCTGGCATCTCTCCTTCAGGCTCTATTGTAGCTTTTCAAATCCCCAGGAAGGAAAAGCCCACTGGTTACTCTTTTCTCTTGCTTTCTGCTTCTGATTTCATTCCTTGACTCAGACCTAAACCTCCCCGATGCTCTGTGAGCCCTAGATAGAGGAATAATCTACTTAATGCTTCATATCAAGGTTTGCACCTCCAGCCTCGGTTTCGTTCTGACCTTGTCCCCTTCATCTGTGCCCTGTTGACATCTTTCTCCTTTCCCCATGCATCGCACCTTGATCAAAAAGCATTGAAGAGGCACAAAAGGAAGGGAAGAGTATTCTGCCTAGTCCCCAGGAGGGCACACTCTATCTTATCAATGTGGGAGCAGGGAGAGAGAAGGAGGAAAAGGCAAAGCTTGCACACAGCAAACAGGTGAGAAGAAGCCGTGGAGAAGAAACAGGGTGCGTGAGGTTACATGGCGGGATTAACTGCGCTCTGTGAGCGGTCCAGCCCCCGAGGGGTCTGTGAAATTGCAAGAGAGAAAGCGGTCCCACGGTGGGGATGTCAGAGAAGGTTTCAGGGAGGAGGTGGCTTGGAGCTGAGTTTGGAAGGAAAGTGGGATCTGGTCAGGCTCAGGAGTGGTGGAGGCTGAGGATGGAGAAGGTCAGGCATGAAAGGGACGTGAACAAGGATTTGGGAAGCATTTGAGTAATTCCTTAGAGAACCCTCTTCCTTTGGGGTGGTGGTGGGAGGGCCAGGTAGGAAGGGATGTGTGGATGAGAGCAAATGGATCCATTTGGCTGGATGGGAGTGGGAGGGGTCTATGAACAGAAGGTAAAAAATGAAATAGCCTGGGGCCAGGTTGCTCTGAGTGGAGCCCCAGTTTGGCAGCCAATTATTGGGAAGAACTTGAACACCTCAGAGGCCAAAAGAGAGACTCCAGGGGGAGGTAGGGGTTTGTCATCCTGTGTCCCTCAGCAGGGAGGATGTCCACCCCCAGAGACTCCCTCTCACTGATTCTTGGTTTCCTTGGTTACGTGTTCTGGGTCTTTCCCAGGGCACCTCCCAGAGGGGATGGGGGTGAGGGGGACTCTCGGGGGCTTGCCCTGGATGAGCCATCCATCCCATCGGGTACAGGACAGCCCTGGCCAGCTGCTTGGGCAGATTTGCCGAGTGGCGCAGGATTGTAGGATAAAGCCCGTCCTAGTGCTGGATCTAAAGGTCTTTTCCCCTTTCTATACTTTAATCACCACCCCCTTTCTTCAACAAAAGCAACAAAGATAGCAACCCATAAATGGTTATACGTAAAGTACACAAATCCAGTCTAGGGAAGAAAACATAAATGCGGACCCTCGTAGCGCAGTCAAAGGCTGGTGCCCCAAGGGTTAGTTTCATGGTTCAAATGGGAGTGGCGTTTGCGGGGAGTGAGGTGGGAGTGTGGGATGGGGAGCAGGCAGTGAGACTACAGGTCTCTAAGGCTGTGTTTCTTCCCGGGAGGATGGAAGTGGTTTATTCTGAAGGTAATGCCTCTCCACTCCCACCCAGGCACCCAGGCACCCCGTTACCCATTCAAGCTGCCCACCTAATGTTTATTTCCTCCTGCCGGAAGGCCTGGGCCCCAGGGAGCTAGCTTTCAGGGGGAGGCTGGTGTTACCCCAGTCCTCAGGTTCCTTGGAGCCTTGAACTCTTTGAGAGCTCAAATGCCCGTCCTAGGGAGCGAGAGGGTGGCGAGCAGTGCCATGTGGCTTACAGCTTGGGTACAGGCTCTAGAGCTGAAGAGTGTGGGTTCGCATCCAAGCCCCATGACCATGGGCAGGATTCCTAACCCCTCTGTGCCTCAAATTTCTCATCTGTGAAGTGGGAGAGATGGTTTCTGCCTTTAGAGGGTTGTTGGAAGAATCAAACAAGTTAATATATGTACAGTGCTTAGAAGAGTTGGTGCTTCTTACCCTCGTAATAGATGTTGGCAGTGACCCCGTTTTTCTATCTGTAAAATGCAGTCACACTAGCTGATTTTTCCCACAGTGGCCTCTTAAGGAATATGAGATAATAAGTAGGAGAAGCTCTGATTTTCTTAGAAGAAAGACACTCTAGAACTCGATGGCATTATTATTAGTAACTCTTAGAACAAATGTGCTAGAAGAGACTTTGAGAGAGATTTAGCTATGGGATGCTTTGTCTGGGAGTTCAGGTTATTGCATGCCACTGAATCGGTGCTGATATTGGGTCCTTCTGAGAAAGAACGAGAATTTCACAGCTGCAGAAACACAACACATTGAGGTGAGCTGTCATGTGATTGAACGCCTGGCTCCTGCTTCCATTCACTGACGCCTCCTCCAAGGGAGAGGCAAGTGCTTTCTGCCTGAATGAGCTCTGCCCTTTCCATAGCTAGAAAAGGGCTTGAACATCCTTCAGACCAAAGCGTGTAGGGGTGAGAGCTGGTCTGTGCACTTTTCTCCCATGTGGCCCGCCAACCCGTTGTCGGACACCTTGCTGATCGCAGCCCTCCTGCCCCAGCGGGTGTGTGTATACATGTTCCCAGCACACGCTTTTTGTAGGCAGCGATCTGTGCTTGACAGGCTGGCATTCCAAACTCCAGATCTTCCAAACACCAGACCCCTATGTTATTTTTAACTGTCCAAAGTTTTTTCCACGTCGTGTAATTGATGGGACTCCATAGCCTCGTCAGAGAATCTAAACTTCAGCTTGTTTTGCCTCCCTTGAATGGGCATATGTCTGATGACCAAGCAGAAAAACACCCTGTTTTCAGAGCTGACTGGTCTAAATCTTCATGCCCACCCCACACCCCGCGCATCTCTGGGGAACAGAAGTGAACACAAAGATAACCTGAGCTTGCCTGTTTCTGTGGCTCCAGATAGGAGGGGGGCAGATGCCTTCTGTCTGTGACCTTCTTGTCCCCGCTCTCTCTCGGCGTCCCGATAGTGAGGGACAAAGCTATGTTTTCAGAGAGATAACAGGCAGGGCATTGAGGAGTTGGACGTGCAATCTCTCCTGGCCCTCTTTTTCAGCCCCCACATTCCCCGAGAGGCAAGTCACATTCTCATCATCCTCTGGGGACAGTCCTGGACAGACGCTCTTATTTCAGAGAACCTGAGATCTTGTGGCGTCAGTGACCACCATCCTTGTTACACTGGAGAAGATTCTCAGCCCTCCAAGTCCAGGAGAAAGTGCACCATCTCACACTGGCCTGTCATTTGCATTGTGAATTTCTCCAGCTTTGTGTGCCATTTCTCTTTTTCCTTCACACATCTCTCTAGACCATGGTGCACTTAGCACCTATGTTAGTCGAGCATGTACGAGGTACCAGCTACTCTGGCACTGAGTATACAGCGGTAAGCAAAACCAATATGGACTTCTATCTTTGTGGAGCTTGTGGTCCAGTTGGGGAAATAGACATTAATCACATAAATATATAAATAAAAGTTGAATCTGTGTTATGTTGGAAGGTCCAGGAAGATAGAAGAGAGTAGGCTGAGGGAATTGCTCTAGTCTGGTATGTTGAGGAAAAGTTTCCTTGAAGAGGCAATGTTTCATCCCAGGCAGAGGAAACAGCATGTGCAAAGGTCCTGTGGCATGTTGGAAGAACCAAAAAAGGCTGCTGTGGCTGGAGTGCAAGAAAGAAAGGGAAAGTGTGGCTCATGATAGGGTACAAGAGGTCAGGAGGGACCAGAACATGCAGGGCCTTGATGGATATTTTAAGGGTGTGTACTTTCTCCTAAGAGCAGTGAGCAGTCAAGGGTGTAAGTCAGGAAGTGACTTAATCCCATTTATGTTCTAAAAATTTCCCCCTGGCTGAAGGGAGATTCAGCAATAGAGCCTGGAAAGGATGGGATGAATGAGTTCTGAGGAGGCTTTTCTGGGTAAAATTTAGAAAATAAAAATGAGACATGTGCGTGTCATGAAGGACAGGCATTAGCTGGACAAGGTTGTGACGATAGAGTTTTCCCTTGAACTGCTTCCCTCCTTCCGCTCATTCTCAGTTCCATTTGGTAGTTTTTATCTATTTTTTTTTCCATTTGGTAGTTTAAAGAAGCTGACAGGCCACTCCCATCCTCGGAAGTTTTTGATACTGTGGCGAGATCTGTTTTCCTCCTAAGCAGAGTCTGGAGCAGTCCTTCTGCTGTCCCTGCTGCTCAATCCAACTGTCCTTTGAGCATCTCAAGGTGTGGCCCGAGGATTACGTGCACAAGGGACATGGGTGTGACTGGTGAAAGGTGGATTCTGGGCTGCCTCCTGGACCCGCTGAACCAGGGCTGAGACCATGCCCTCTGGTTCTTAGTTCTTCTAAAGCTTGAGAACTGCTGTTCTTTCAGCCCTGCACATGCATCAGTAAGTGTAATGACGCTTTAAATGGGAGCTGGGAGGTAGATGGGTACCAAGTGCTTTCAAGGCAAAGAAGGAAAGAAGGTCTTTAGGCCTCACAATAATTTGCTTGAGGAGACAAGGCTCTGGTAACTTCAGTTACCAGATGGAGTTGGTGGGAGGGGGGAGCTCCAATTGATGTCTGACTCCAAGCACTTTCCTTTGCCTTTCTTTCTTCCCACTCTATTCTCCAGTGGGCAAAGGTTAAAAAGTACTGACTTATAATTTCCAGATGTAGTTCCTTTTTAAAAAAAGATCCAGTACCTTTTTGGGGGCTCATGAGATCCATCTAGAAAGTGAGTATCCAATTAGTACATGAAAGGGTGGAATTAGGTGAGTTAATCGTAATTATTATTATAACATTCTAATATGGAAGATATCAAACCTGTACAAAAATACACAGAATAACACAAAAAACCTCCATGTATCCAGCACCCAACCCAGCTTTAACAGTCACAAGGGGGGTGGGCATCTTTTCAATTGTTCAGACTTTGCTCTGTGATGCTCTCATTTCTATGTCCATTGGATAAAATACCTGATAGGTGAGTGGGCAGCAGGAACAGAGAAGCTTTCAAAGTACCCCGCCAACTAATGACCAGAGAGGGACAAAGCTCTTTTGATTCAATTTGTCTGTCAATAGTACAGCTCATAGGCAGAGCTAGTGCTTGGAACTGTAGATCTAAGAAATACCTTAGAGACCATTGGTGGTCTCCCTCACTGTGGGACATGGCAGCAGAGGCCAGGGCAAGGTCTGGGGACAGTCCTCAGGCTCTGCACAGCTAATAAGAGACAGGTTCTCCAGCCCTGCCTTCCTTACACAGCACAGAGGATCTCTTGGCATTTTTGTTCTAGTATTTTCTAGCATGAAATTGTGGGACAGAAACCCCACCAGAGCCCTCATGGTTGAAATACCAGTATTCGACCACGTCAGCTTTTGCTTCCTCTTTGTGAAAAAGATCCTTGGTGTAGCCCAGCGGTCTCCTGGTCTGGCTAGGATAGATACATCTATGAGTACTGGTGAAAGCAAAGTGGGCCACATGCTCAATCTCCCTTAGCTCTGCCTGCCCTAAAATTTTAGAAGCCCTGAAGCAAAATATGACAAATTAGTGAGTGTCATAGACTTTCAAGAAAGGAAGAAACCAGTTTCACTGACCAGCTTCCTGGAGGAGGTGGGGGCGGGTGGTAGGTATTGATGGATGGGTAGAAGTTAGGGAGTTGAGGATAGAGAAGGCTTCCCTTTAAGAGGGGAACCAATCTCTCAGCACTGCACATTTATCAGGAATTATTTAGCACCTGCTGAAGCGGAAGGTTCTGTACTTCACAGTGAGGGCGATACCGAGAAGCAGAGGATACAATTTCTATTCTCCAGGAACTTTCTGTCTAGTTGAGGGACAAGACATATGTTGAATATTAATATAAGCGAGAGACTCTAAGACGGTAAGATGCAAGTTGACTTTTAAGATCAGCCTGAAGAAGAGTGCAGTGGAAACTAGGAGGTGAATCACAAAGCAACACGTAGTAACAATATTAATGGCATGGACCCAATGTCTTCTGCGTGTGTGGCCGTGTGCTGGATGCGGCGATAACTGCATCGTTACACGGCAGCCTTTAAAGTAGGAGTCACGCTCGTTCCAGCTACCATCTCTTGAACACCTGTGTCTGCTCGGCAGCCCTGTGCTGTGTGCTTACACACATGAACTCATTTAATCCTCCTAGGAAGCAGGCAGTATTAACTATTTTATAGATGAGAACACTCCAAAGAGTTTAAGCAACTTGCCCAAGACCTGAGGCATGGACCTGGGTCTGTCCATCCAAATGAACTTGGGTTCAAAAAGGAAGTGTGAATAGCAGCCAGGCTGAGTAGTTGGGAGAGAGAAGGCTGAACAGGTAACAAAGGACCTATTATAGACACCTGTGTGAAAAGTTTGGCACTGATCCTGTAGGTGTTGGGGCGTTATTTAAGGTATGTCAGGATGGATGTTAAGGGTGATTAATTTGCAGGATGGTTTGAGTGGGAAAGCTGTGGCAGGAAGCCACTGGGGTCTACGAGGGGGTGGTGGTGGAAATGCGCCTGGTCAAACCAAGTAATGAAAACCCTCACAGCCCATCAAACTTAATTAAAATCAAATAAACACTCTGGCAAACCCGTCTCATACCAAGTAGAGGTAGAGATTCTGGATCTTACTAGGGCATTATTTCTGGTTTTAGTATAGCTGCAGGGACATAGAGCTTCATCATTATATAATATTTTTAAAATATGAATATGCTTTGCGTTGACAGGCTACCTTACACATTCACGGTGTCAGCCCTCAGCTTGGTTCTTGGTGCCCCACCATAATCTCTTTTCTCACCCCTTTTTATTTCTTCCCGACAGCAGTTGTTTCAGTATTTTGCCATTTACGTGAAATTCCTCTCCATCCTCTTACTCTTAGCAGGTGATTTCACCCCAGACTTATTCAAGAAAATCAAAGCCATGAAGCAAGGAACTTCCTTGTCATTCTTGCCCTCCACCTCATCATGGCAAAAGCCACTTATTCAGAGGGGCCTCCCCTGCCCACCCCATGTAATACTGTCCCTGCATAACTCTCCCATTACCCTGGTGTATTTTTTTTCACAGTGCGTACAACCATCAGAAATTATCTTTATGCATTTGTTCATCTGTCTTATGTCTGCCTTTCCTCTTGGAATTTACGTTCCATGAGAGCACAGACTGTGCCTGTCTTGGGCACTGCGGCATCCGAAGTTTTAGCTCATAGTAAGTGCCTGGAGCAATGGAAGGTGCTCAGACGTGGAAATGAATGAGCGGATTCCCATGACTTCAGCCAGCGCTCATGACTTGATCTTCCTCTCTCCTGCTGACTGTCCTACTGCCTACTCGACTCCATCGGGTTGTCCCTCCTCAAACTTATATTCTAAATAAAACTTTTTTCTTCCCCTAAAGCTGCTTATTCCTCTTGGGGTTCACTATCATTTAAGCAAAAATCTCAGGGTCATCTTCGGCTCTTCTCTCTCCTCACTCCTACATATACTTAGTCCCCAAGTCCTGTTGACTTAACCTAGGCAATGTCTCTGGACTCTGTCCCCTCCTCCATTCACCTCTCATTCAGGCAACATAAGTGCTCATAGGGACACTGGCAGGAGCTGCCTAATTGTCTTCCTAACTTGTAGTGTCTCCTCATGTCAGGCTATCCCTACCCACAGGGAGAGCTTTGCACTGTTCAGTTTCTTTATACTTTCAGCGGTGCCTACTGATTGTAGAATCCATCCATCTGCCATTGGATTGTAGAATCCATCCATCTACCCATCCATCCATGCATCTGCCTATTCATCCATCCATCCATCCATCCATCCACCCATCGATCCATCCACCCACCCACCCATCCTACCATCTATCCTTTCCATCCATCCATCCATCCATCCATCCATCCATCCATCCATCCACCCACCCACCCACCCATCTATCCTTTCCATCCATCCATCCATCCATCCATCCACCCACCCATCAACTATTTACTGAGCGCCGATCATGTGCACTATGGGAGGTGCTGGGTAGAGAGAACTGAGAGCACAGTCTTTGCTTTCATATCAATTTTCAACCTTGTAGGCGGGGACAGATATAAACAACCCTGATCTTCAAGTGTTACAGGTGCTTTTTAGTCATTCATCAACTATTTATTGAGTTTCCACTATGTGCCACGCACTGCAGGTGCTGGGGATACAGCCAGTCAATAAAACAAAGTCCCTGCCTACACGGAACATACATGCTAGTGAAGGAGACCAACAGTGGGCAAAGACACAGGTATAAATACTATGGGGAAATACAGTGAGGGTAAGGGGCACATGTGTGTGGGTTGCCCCCTGGAGAGGGTATTCAGAGATGGCTTCACAGAGAGGGTGATGTCTCAGCAGATACCTTGCAGACAGCTTGGGAGGAAAGCATTCCAAGCAGAAGGAACAGCCAATGCCCTGTGCCAAGGCCCTGCTGGGCTGGGAATGTGCTTTGGGGAGTGTGTACAGGGCATGGTGGGATGCAAAGGAGGGAAGAAATCTACTCTACCTGGAGGGACCAGGGGGTACTCCTTAGAGGAGGATGCCAAACTCCCTAGCATGACAATTCAGCCTCCCATTCCACCACCTGTCCACGGACTCTGAGCTTGAATCACGCCAGATTGTGGACTTTCCACCTCCAGGCCTTTGCTTCTCTGACCGTCTCTGCCAGCTCTTCTTCCTCTGACCCCCACACCTCTCTCTGATTATCTCTTCCAGCTTCCACTCACCCTTCAAGAACTGAGCCACCTCCAGGCAGAACCAGTTGCCCCTCTGCGGGTCCCATAGCACTTTGTTCATGCCAGGGGAGCACTTAGCACGGTGACATCCGGTGAGCTGTGTCTGTGCCGGTCATCTCCGCCCGCCAGAGCTCCCTGTAAGAAGGAACCATATCTTAGACCTTCCTGGGTCTCCAGCACCTTGCACTGTGTTGGGCACACAGTAGGTGGTTCGATGCATGTTGTGTCGCAAAACATCTTGTTTTGTTACCAGACCTCTCTATATAGAAATATGGACAGACATACATGCCCCTTTTCTACACATCAGTTGCTTAAAAAAAGTTCTGCAGTTCTTAGTGAAAGCAAGAAGGTCATGAAATTAATTTGTCACCCTGATGCCAGCTTCACTCAGCCGACTCATGGGCTGGGAAGGGGTTTTTAAACATGTGTTTCTAATCGATGTGCTAATTTTTCTTCCCTTTCTCAGTCATCTTCTCTTCCCCTCAAACTTGTGGGTGGTAACGCCTTCAGGTCTGGTGGCACCTGCACCTCCTCCTCCATCCCTTGAGCAGATGTTTTCCAGCTTTGGGCCTGATAGAAGGGGAGGCGGTCTCTGATTTAGGAAGGGTGAGAGGGAGTAAAAATGAAATGAGATTTCCTCCCCTCTCGAGATTCATTAGAACTTGCTTGTTTGCTTGAGAAAGGCCTGAAATGTGTATGTTTTGCTATGAACTGGATCATATGTCTTTAAGGGGATTCTGTGATTTTTTTTTTCCCTCCATGATGGGGAGTTAAGACTATTTCCAGGTGTCCTGGGATTAATTTATTAATTCAGCAAATATTTACTGAGTACCTAGCACTATTCTGGGTGCTGGACACCAGCAGTGAAAAAAATGGGCAAATCCTGGCCTTCTTTGAGCTTTCATTCTAGTGGAGGCAGACAGATGGTAATCTAAGTAAGTGGATAACTGGGACGGTGCTAAGTCTATCAGGGAGTTGGGATAGGGAGTGTTGGGGGGAGGACAGTTACGGTGGCCAGGGGAGACCTCACTGAAAAGTGACATTTGAGGGTCATCTGGGGGAATAAGATTCAAGGCAGACAGAGGAGCAAGTGCAAAGGTTCTGAGGTGAAAGTATGCCTGACGCTTTGCAGAATAGCAAGAAGGTCAGTGTGACTGGAGCAGACTTAGAGAGGGGGAGAGTAATAGGAAAACTTTGGCTTATCTTTGGAGTTGGGAACCTACTGGAGGGTTTTTACAGCATCACCCTGGCTGCTCAGTTGAGAGTAAACAGAAAGACCAGTAACGAGGCAGTGGCTGGGACCAGGGTGGTGATTGCAAAGGTTGTAAGAAGCGGCTGGATTTGGAATACATATTGTAGATAAGGAAGACAGCTTTTGCAAAAAAATTGGAAGTGGGGTGTGACAACAAGAGAGGCATCATGGATGACTCCAAGGTTTTTGACCTGAGCAAGTAGAAAAATGGGATTGCTGAGCTGGTGAGGATCGTGGGGGAGCAGGCATGTGGGGGCCCAGCTTTTTTTTTTTTTTTTTTAAGGGATCACAGTTTTTATTTATTTATTTATTTGTTTATTTATTTATTTATTTATTTTTGGCTGTGTTGGGTCTTCGTTTCTGTGCGAGGGCTTTCTCCAGTTGCGGCAAGTGGGGGCCACTCTTCATCGCGGTGCGCGGGCCTCTCACTATCGCGGCCTCTCTTGTTGCGGAGCACAGGCTCCAGACGCGCAGGCTCAGTAGTTGTGGCTCACGGGCCTAGTTGCTCCGCGGCATGTGGGATCTTCCCAGACCAGGGCTCGAACCCATGTCCCCTGCATTGGCAGGCAGATTCTCAACCACCGCGCCACCAGGGAAGCCCGGGAGCCCAGCTTTGCCCTTGTTAGGCTTGAGATGCTGATTCAACATCTGGATGGAAATGTCCAATAGGCAGGGGCGTTGATGCATCTGCCCTTGTTGGACCTCCATCCGGGGAGGAGATTAGGATGTGGTCCAGTGAGTCTTGTTGGGACCTGGATGCAGATTGGTTGCGCTGGGTGTGTGCCATTGCACTTTTTTTTTTTTTTTTAATATGTATTTCTTTTCTTTGCTTTTATTTATTTTTGGCTGCATTGGGTCTTCGTTGCTGCGAGCAGGCTTTCTCTAGTTGCCGCGAGTGGGGGCTACTCTTCATTGCGGTGCATGGGCTTCTCATTGCAGTGGCTTCTCTTGTTGTGGAGCACGGGCTCTAGGCGCGTGGGCTCAGTAACTGTGGCTCACAGGCTCTAGGGCGCAGGCTCAGTAGTTGTGGCGCACGGGCTTAGTTACTCTGCGGCATGTGGGATCTTACCGGACCAGGGCTCGAACCCGTGTCCCCTGCATTGGCAGGCGGGTTCTTTTTTTAAAAAAAATTTTTTTTTTAATTTATTTATTTTTGGCTGTGTTGGGTCTTCGTTTCTGTGCGAGGGCTTTCTCTAGTTGCGGCAAGTGGGGGCCACTCTTCATCGCGGTGCGCGGGCCTCTCACTATCGCGGCCTCTCTTGTTGCGGAGCACAGGCTCCAGATGCGCAGGCTCAGTAGTTGTGGCTCACGGGCTTAGTTGCTCCGTGGCATGTGGGATCTTCCCAGACCAGGGCTCGAACCTGTGTTCCCTGCATTGGCAGGCAGATTCTCAACCACTGCGCCACCAGGGAAGCCCCCGGCAGGCGGGTTCTTAACCACTGCACCACCAGGGAAGTCCTGTGCCATTGCACTTTAATTAAAAAAATATTTTTAAAGCATATTTGGATTCAATTCAAGAAATATCTACCAGTACCAACTATATGCCAGGCATTGTGTTAAGTGCTGAGGGTAAAACACAAAAGTAGGGCTGAAAGGTTTTTTTCCTCTTTGAGTTTGTAGTCAATGGGGGAAAATGTGCAAAGCATGCATTTTTATTAAAACAATGGTGAATCCACAATTAATATGAGAATAGACCCTATATCTTGATGAATAAATTAAAACCTTCACTCATAACACTCTATTGCCATTATTGTGATAGAGCAAGAAAATTGGAAAATGTTTGTGGTTTTTCCAAATTGAATTTTTTTTTTTTGGCCAAGAAATTTGATTTGGAAGTCCTTGTGCCCTGAGTGCAGGCATAAGTGATTCACTGAATAATGCTAAACGTTTTCCCATGACCACACATTCACATAGGAGGCCCCTGGTTGTATTATTGAGGTCGTATAAGTCATTCCTGGAAGGGAAGTTTTGTTTTTAAAAACTGCTACAGTCATGCATGCTAGTAAAACTTTACCTAGTTCACCGTCAAATGTGGATGCATATCCTTTGTCAAAGTGGCAGCAAAGGTTATAAACACTCTGATACGAATGTGGCAAGTGGTGGGCCCGGCGTGGTGAGGCCTGGCTGCCCTTTCCTGTGCCATCATTTACTTACCCGGTGGTTGCCTTGGTTTGGTCTTTGTGTCCCATGAAATGGGGAACCGGGTTGGGGTGGGTTGTTGGGTATAATTCTATCTCTTGGCATCAGATCATGTTTGTCTTTATTTTGGACAAGATCCCACGTGATTCAGGGATGTCTTAGGGAATATACCCCTGACCCTAAATCTTGGAGCTACATCTACAGTAGCCCCTCCTCCAGTGTGAAAACTCCGCGAAGGTGGCACTTTTGTCTTATTCACCATCCCTGGCTCAGTTTCTGGCACAAAGTAGGTGATCGATAAGTATTTGTTGAATGGGTGAGTGAAACGTGCCCCCCACCATCTACCAGTCAAGCTGTTCTGCTTCTAAATAAACAGAGCCCGATAGTAGCTGACTTTGAACAGGGGTGTGTGGGAGTATTGCTCAGGCCCATAACTTCTGTCCCCTGGGCAAGGGTAAGGTCAGATAGAGTGGCCTGGGCACAGAATGTACCAACAGACCTGATGGATGATTCTAGAAAGTTTGGGGGAATGGTGTGGGAGTGGAAGAAAGCCACAGAAAAAAATGAAGTTAAACTGTAACAGTGAAAGAGAAGAGTTAGCCTAGGATGATGAAAAGCTCAGGTAGAAAGATTGCTGGCTGGGGACTTAGCTTAGCTTTTGGGAAATATTGCTTCCCTGTTGGCCTTGAAAGAGATTTCTCTTTTGCTGTATATTATGAAAAATTTCAAACATACATAGTGTAATGAATATCATATACCCATCATGCAGCTTCAACAATTAGCAACTCATAGCCAGTCTCACCAGAAGCCTCCCCCGACCCTCCCATACCAGGGATATTTTGAAATAAATTCCAGACATCATTTTATCTATAAATATTTCTGTATGTCTCTACAAAACAAAAGGATTCTTTTTAAAAACAAAGTCACAATCTCACTGGAATTAAAAATGATTTCTTAATAATATGAAATATCCAGTTAGTGTTGAAATATATGTCTGTGTATATATGTATGTGTGTGCATATAAACATGCATATATATTATTGTTTTAGTGGTGTTTCAAAATGAATTTATTTTTTTATAAAAATGATGTATATTTGTTACTAAAAATTCAAGCAACACAAAAATATAAAAAGATGAGAGCAAAAATATCACCCCAAACCCATTAGATGAACGTCATTTTAGACACTTCTCCATGCCTATGTTTACAAAGAAGAACAAATAGAAGATGGGTATAAATGCTGTCAGAAGTACTTTTTTACATTAAAAAGGAATCGCTGAATAGTATTTTAGAGCTGAAAGGGCACCCAAGGCTCTTTAGCTTTTGCATAAGGCAGGGCTAGTCTGCAGAGCCCTTGAGAGCGGGGCCGTGCCTCAGTTATGTTTATACACCCATTCCCCCATCACTCAGGTGGCACTCAGGTGGTCAGTTTGAATTGAGGGGGCCCTTAAGAAATCACTCAGCCATCTTATGAGATAGAATGGCCCATGAGCTGAAATCACTTGCCGAGATCCCACAACTAGTTAGAGCACGTGTGGGGCTGGAGCCCGTGCTCCCAAGTCCCCTTTCAATGCTCTCTCTCTGGACCGTGGGATTGAGCTGTAGCAAAGCGGTTCAGTGCACAAGCTTGGAGTCAGACACACCTGGGCTTCTGCTCTGAATCTTTCTCCTGACTTAGTGGCTGTGAGACATCTCTTACCCACACAGTTTGCCTACCTCAAAGGGCTGTTGCAGAGAGTAAAGGAGATAATACCTAAAAAGCTTGTAGCATGGTTCCTAGCACGTACCAGGTGCCAAATAAATGTTAACTGTAATTATTATTACTTGTAGTAAGAGCAGCAGCAGTAGTAATAGTATCATTATTTTCTTATTCTACTAGAATTGTCACCTGGAACTCAAAGAAAGCTCAGCCCTCTCCCAGCCTCCACTCCCCTCAGGTTCCTGGTTGCAGATGGAACACAGTCTGTAACTTTGACTTTTGCTTTCTTCCTGCCACTGGGAAGAAAAGATTCTCTCATGTGGGAATCCTTTTCCTGTATTGCATCAGCTTCTTGTTGGCAGTTTGGTGGTCAAGGTTCGTGTGTCTTCTCACCGTATGTAGTTTAGTGGTGCTGCCTTAACAAGAGCTTCGCAAATAAGTATTCTAAGCTCTTCAAACAGAAACGCCGGGCAAAGGGCTGGGTGCAAGACATTTGGCCTTCCCTGTCGCTCCTCCAGTCTGCTGACTCAGCAGCTCTTCCAAGGCCCTCCTCCAGGTCCTGGGTCTGTCAGGTCACTAATGGAATCTGCTGGAAGCAAATTAACTCATGAAAAAAGGGCTAACAAATCACTCCAGCTGTTGGTGTCCGCCCCAGGATGGCTGGCACTTCCCCATTCACTCATAAGAGCTCACCTCACGTTTCATACCTGTCCGGGGGAGCCCCGCTTTCTCTTGCGTGGTTACTGACGAGCATAGGGGTTGTGCTGGGATCTCAGCCCTCACAGAAGACCTATGACCTGTACACGTGAGGCTGCCATCTGTGCGGCCTGACACGCCTTCCTGTGTGGGAGGCCCGAGAGCTGGCTCCACGCATTATTCACACTTCTGGGTTTGGGTTGGTTAACCATTTGCTTCAAGTTGAGGCTGGGAAGGGTTGGGGGTGTGGGGGGGCAGGTCTTAAGCATGGTCTTTCCTTCTTCCCTGATCAAATGTGTGCTCTTTTCAAAATATTGTCTCCTGTGGGGTGGGATCCATGCTCCACCTGGGTCTGTTCAGTCCCCTGCAATTCCTGGAATGCAGTGTCCCTCCCTAGACCAGTGCAGGGTTTGGGGGGGGGCCTTCATGAAGCAGGCTGGGAAATGCTTGCATCCTTCCAGAAGTGGCAGGCTGCCACTGTGACATTCTTCCTCCTCTCTCTCCTTACCCCTCTCGCCTCTTCCAAAGTTGCCTCGTGGATTCCTGCGTAACTTGAGGGTGTTCTGGTGGGGGTCCTGCTGGCTACAATAGGGGTGATAAGAGAAGAGGGAAAGGTGTTCTCCTTCTGCCTCGGAGAGAGTGGTCGTGGGGAGGATTTTTGGGGGTCAGAGAAGCCCCAGCAGCATCCTGTGGTGCCTGTGGAAGAGAATTTGAGTAATGGGGTGGGGATGGGACAGTGACTGATAATGTGCCTGGGCTGGAAGGAACCAGAGGCATCCTCTTCCTCATTCTGTCAGTGGAGAAAGTCCATGTCATGCCTTGCCTGAAGCCATTGCATGAGATGAGCTCTGTGAGGGCCCAAAAAATAGGCCAGGCCTTAGAAGATGCTCATTATACACTTGTTTCTGTCTTTCCTTCCAATTCACCCAGGTCTTTGATAGCAGTGGTTGATCCTAGATTCTAGAACATAAGTTTCCTGATGTTTCATAAGAATAGAAACTACACCTGAGTGCAAGAATCATTATCTGAGGCTACTGCTGATCACTCATGCCTTGAGCTGTTAAAACCCCCTGAGATAGGGGTTCCCAGCTAACAGCACCCAGGTGTTCACTCCTGACCTCTCCATCTTCTCTCCTGGCCTCATGACCCAGGGATGTCCATGTCTGCTTTGTATCAAACTGACACATGGGATAAAGAGTCAGTAGAAGCCTTTGCTTTCCCTACTACCCCCTTGGCCAGTGGGGCTCTGAGAATGTCTTAGTTAAAAGACTCTGTGCAGAAGCAGGGTGAGCTCAAGGAGAGAGCTCTAGGCTGGTACAGAGGAAGCCTGAGTTCTGTATCTCCAGGTGGCTGAGTCTTCCAGACACAACCCAAGACCAGTATCACTGGAATGCATTTCAGTGTTCTGAACTGACCAGTGCTGCTTCTACAAACCACACTGCCCAGGTCAGTTCACCACTCTGTGCCTCAGTTGCTTTTTCTGTAAAATGGGGCTAATAATAATGGTCTACTATCTCACCAGGGATAATGATGAGATAGCATATATGAAGTCTCTTTGAAAAGAAGGCAAAGGGTGGGCTCAATTCCTAGTTCCCTTATTTGTGTTGTACTGTGTATTTTTTTCCCCCTGTCATGACAAATAAGCCATTTGAGAGATAATTTCATTCATCTCACAGATAAAAAGGTAGCGAGGTAAGTGTACATCATCCTTGCTTAATAAATCAGAGCGATCATCATTGGTGAGTCAGTACTGGAGCTGGCAGAAGCTGGGCCCTGGGCCTCCCAGTTTGGTCTCCCCGCCCCTCCTGCCTGTTATTTTTTCATATTCCATATCAAAGTCTCAATCGTTCTTTCAAGTCCTGTGTAGTCTGGGCTCTGATCATCCGGGGACTGCACAATTCTTATTAATATTAAAGGTGAGATTTTTCCTTAGCCTACTTCCCTTCATTTCTAAATCAGTCACTGGAAGGAGAGGGCAAAAGTAGAGTTGGAAGAACATCTATGGCCCCCAAAGAATGCATTCTGGACTGTTGCAAATTTGGGCTCCCTCTGGTGACTTTAAGGATTGTGATGAGTGAAGTGTGAACACTAACTGATTAGCTGCAGAACTTCTGTGACTATTAGAGTTTTGATTTCAGGGTCAGGCTGAAATCGACAATTTGATCCTGTTGCCCAGCTCTGCCAAATACCAGGAGTACAAGAGACCCAGAGTGTACATCTTCCTTCATTTCAGACTCCTAGTCACTGATTTGCTGATAATAACTGTATCTAGCTGTATTCGTGAGGAAAACAGATGTAAGTGAAAATTTTGTAAATGAATTGGATTTTCCTGTTGGCCTCATCACTTCAACCCTGGTGGTTTTTTTTTTTTTTTTTAAACCTCATTTCTAATTTCTTTGCAAATGGTTAAGAGCCCTTTGAGATTAGATCTGCATCTCTCAAGCTTCCAACAGACGTATTCTCTAACTAAACACTTAAATGATGGAAGAGGTTGGTGTCACTTGAAAAGTCCATTCTTTAAGAGAAGAAAAAGATGATTTTAATAATTGGAGGGATTCCAGCCTATCGGTTGGTTTTGTGAGTTTGTGTGTTCTGGCCATTCATAGGGACCAAGAATTGGGAGCAGGAGTCGTGTCTGATTTGTGTAGAATGATGGCTTTTCAGTTGTGTTTCTCAGATAATCCCTAAGGAAGTCAAGTCCAGAAGCCTCAGTTGTTTCCTAGGTATTAGAGGTACATTTCTGCCTCTGACTGATGCAGCTTCACCCTCCTCTGTGAAGTAGGTTTCAAGATATTGTCCTTTCTTAGCTTGGTGCATTTTAGATGAAGCAGCCCGAGTGTTGACAATATTGTGATGAAAGTTTATAATATTTTTTGTGTACAAGACAGCAAGCCATTTCCAAAACCTACTTGCTTACTTTGCACTGACATGGGGACAAAATGCAACACTTGGGGAAAAAATGATCTTAGAGTGACTTTTCATTTTATAATTTTAAGCATTTAAGATGTGATGCACTGATTGTAAAAAAAAAAATGCATAGTACAGAAGGGCATAAAAAGAGAAAAAAAAAAGAACAGGAAAAGAAAAAAGACTTCTTCCCCTCTTGCCCATTCTGCTCCCCACAGTTAAGGACAGTTTTTTTGTATATCCTTCCAGATATTTTCTACGCCTCTGAAAGCATACACATGTATACAGAAGGCTATGTCAGAATGGCTGTTGGTAGTTGAATGAAAAAAAAAAGTCCATTGTAGGATGATTTCTTTTATTTCTTTGACTAAATGGTAAATTGAGAGCAAACTCATTCAGACCCTTTAGGAAAATCCTTTCTATAAAAACTTAAGTATCTCCAATAAGCCTATAATTTGCACACAGCATGGGCTCTGTTTAGGGACGCAAACAGCACATAGTGTGCGACAAAGAAAGTTATTTGAAATTTTTGACAAAACACAGACTAAAAACATTCAGTGTAGAAATCAGTGTGTAAGGTTACTGCCTGTGTGTGGAGAAGAGATTGTGGGGTGTTTTATAACTTTTTTAACAGTGGCATACAACTTTTCCAGGTATCTCAGAGCAAGATATTAAAGGTAGAATAAACGTGTAATGTAAGAATGTGTGACATTTATTGCCAAACACAGTGACAGGTTGTGATCCTTGTGAGCTGTGGGAAGCTCTGGATCGGTTCTCCTGAGATGGAAAGACCACCAGCCTGGCAGGGGATGGCCTCTGTGTACACACACAAATCCTCCCCCTCCCCCTTTCAAGAAGCAGGCTGGGGGTACCAAAACAGACTCAGTGTGGCAAATTGGGCCCAGATTTCCGTTTTTCCTCCCACGTTCAGTGGCAAGTAGGTTCTGAAGAAGGGGTTTTGAGCCCAAATCCAGTCATTTGAACTCCTTCTCTGGTTCCGGGCTTGGTGCACACAGAGCCGTGCTCAGGGCTCTCGCCCTGTTTCACTTTGCAGCCTCCTCTGGGATGGGGCAGTAGGAGCCTTGAGGGGCGCCCTCAAAAGCAGTGGCTTCTCAGCCGCCTCCTCCTTTGCCCCAATTCTGTTGGTTCATTCTTCTCCTGCAACTTGACTCTCTCTGGAGAACAGATCTGGGGCCCAGGGCCCAGTGCTCTGTTTTCTCCTCTGCCCTCCCTTCAACTACCTGCGGTACCTCTTAGCTTCCACATCCTCAAAAGGGATAATGTTCTCCCTGAAAGCATCTTTTGAGGATTAATTGATGTTTGCTCTATGCTTTGAAGAGAGAATCCTATCAAGTCGCTCTGCTGTCCTCAAAGCTGGCCCTGGTTCCAGCTGGTGCCAGGCCTGGCCAATAGGGACGCTGGGCAAACGTGCCTCTCTCGTTGGCTGCCTTTCTGGGCATATCGTTTGCCTGCTCAGTACCCTCAGTAGAAGGGCGATTACCCAAACAGGAGGCACAGATCCTCAAGTGGACATTTTGTACATTGTATGTTTTTCACTTGGAGAAAGAGTATTTGCATCAGAATGATCATCCCACGGGAAGCCCGTTTGTGGCAATCTGTGACATTTTCTCGTTTGGAAATTGTTCTTTTCTCTCTCTTTTTTAAAAAAAGCCTTAGAAGTGAAGGAGCCAGAGTAGTTATAATCTGCCACCTCCCCAAGAAGTCCCTTTGCCTGCCATTTATATGTTCAAGGCGTGTGGTCGGGGAGGAAAAGGGCGTTACCTGGTCCATGATAAGCACTTGCATCTCAATGAGCTCTTTGTTAGAGTTGCTTAATCAGAGGAATGGAAGCTGCAACCTACTTATTGGACAGATCCACACAATGCAGTGTGAGTTAAGAACCTGAGGGTTCTAAGGAGAAGATGAATAAGAAAAATAAGGTTTGTTTCAAGGACAACCCAAACAGGGAGTTAGGAGAAAAAAGGAAACAAACCAGTCAAAGACACCTTAGCTGTCTTGTCATCATGGAGGACAAAACTGGAGGGCAAAGCCAGCCAAGCAGGCTAGGGTCCTCTTCCAAGTCCTAGGATGGGTGTCAGGACACCCGGGACGAGGGATTGAGGACCTGCTGCTGACCGTTCCCATGGGGTGTTTCAAGGGGAGCCTGCAGTGCCTGCATTACCTATCAGCCCTTCCTTGTAGAGTCTCTCAGGCATGGATGTGGGGCTGGGGGTGGGTGTGCGGGTGGTTTGTTTCTCAGCACAGGTTTTATTAATAGCAATCATTGTTTCCCTTTTCTAAATTATATTCCTGGATTCTTGAAAAATCGGAGACGTGGCAACCCTGAACCTTCATTCCACCAAGGGACCACCAGCAGCTGCTGCCCCTTTTGATGGGGCAGTGGGACAGATACTGGTTCACCACTTGGGGCAAATGTTGACTTCTCACCTGTGTGGGAAGTTCATGAGGAGATAGAGTGTTAATCCAGAAGCACATGTGTGAGCACACTTGTGTACAAACACACACACACACACACACACACACATCATCCAGGATTTCGGCCCTGAGGGGATTACCTTATAGAAAGGTCACATCTCAGCAGGTTCAGAGTGTATAATCTGAATGAGAGATTTGAGAAAAGTTAATCTGGGGTGAGATGAGGAGAATCAGATTATCATGGTACACGATAAAAGAGGTGTTTGTGATCTGAGTGTTGAAAAATACAGTGCCGGGAACTTCCCTGGTGGCGCAGTGGTTAAGAATCCGCCCACCAATTCAGGGGACATGCGTTCAAGCCCTGGTCCGGGAAGATCCCACATGCCTCGGAGCAACTAAGCCCGTGCGCCACAACCACTGAGCCTGTGCTCTAGAGCCCGTGAGCCGGAGCTACTGAAGCCCACGTGCCTAGAGCCCGTGCTCCGTAACGAGAAGCCACCGGAATGAGAAGCCCGCACACCGCAACGAAGAGTAGCCCCCGCTCTCTGCAACTAGAGAAAGCCCGAGCGCAGCAATGAAGACCCAATGCAGCCAAAAATAAATAAATAAATAAATAGACCAAAAAAAAAAGACATTCACATTATCAATGAACAAGTGAAAAAAAAAAAAAAAAGGAAAATACAGTGCCTTTCTTCGGCCTGTCCATGCGTTTGGAGCAGCAGTGTGGAGGCGAGTAGTGACTAGAGAGAGGCAGGGGCAAGGGACCTGTATTTAAACCTCTGTGATGCTCTGGACAGTGCCTGGGACACCCAGGAGCTTGATAAATAGTATCTAACGATAGGCAGCCTTGGCTTTGCTGATGAATTCAAATTTGACACCTGGAAGAATAAGCTGTCTCCCCGCTTTCTCAGTTTGCTCATCAGCAGAACAGAGACACCACAGCAGGCACTGCAAACACAAATGCCCATAGGGGCCAGGCAGGCCGTGTAAATGAGTGAAGGGATGTCTGGATGGGAAAAGTAGAACAGGGAATAGAGAGGACTGTGGTAAAATGGAAGTTCATGTCCACCCATCGGGATGTCCAAATTCAACTCCAGCCATTTGCCACGTGGGAAGGAGGGCCCACTGTTGCCAGGACGCCTGATTTTTCAAGAGAGGCTTGAAATCTGAATGTGTATATAAGCTCTAACAACTTTTTTTTTCACATCTGTATAATTGCTTTATAACCTTGTGTTAGTTTCTGCTGTACAACAAAGTGAATCAGCTATATGTGTACATATATCCCCATATCCCCTCCCTCTTGAGCCTCCCTCCCACCCTCCCTATCCCACCCCTCTAGGTGGTCACAAAGCATCGAGTTGATCTCCCGTGCTATGCAGCAGCTTCCCACTAGCCATCCATTTTACAGTTGGTAGTGTATATATGTCAGTGCTACTTTCTCACTTTGTCCCAGCTTCCCCTTCCCCCTACTGTGTCCTCAAGTCTGTGCTCTACATCTGCGTCTTTATTCCTGCCCTGCCACTAGGTTCATCAGTACCATTTTTTTAGATTCCATATATATGTGTTAGCATACGGCATTTGTTTTTCTCTTTCTGACTTACTTTACTCTGTATGACAGACTCTATGTCCATCTACCTCACTACAAATAACTCAATTTCGTCTCTTTTTATGGTTGAGTAATATTCCATTGTATATATGTGCCACATCTTCTTTGTCCATTCATCTGTTGATGGACATTTAGGTTGCTTCCATGACCTGGCTATTGTAAATAGTGCTGCAATGAACATTGGGGTGCATGTGTCTTTTTGAATTACGGTTTTCTCAGGGTATAAGCCCAATAGTGGGATTGCTGGGTCATATGGTAGTTCTGTTTTTAGTTTTTTAATGAACCTCCATAATGTTCTCCATAGTGGCTGTATCATTTTACATTCCCACCAACAGTGCAGGAGGGTTCCCTTTTCTCCACACCCTCTCCAGCATTTATGGTAAGCTCTAACAACTTTTGATATAACTAATTCAATTTTCAAAAAGCATAGTACAACCAAACAAAACATACTCAGGGGCCATATTTGGCCCCTAGACTCTAGGTTTACAGCCTCTTTGGATAAAGCCTGCTTGGTGCCTCCCTCCCTGGCTGCTGACTCTACTTTGCTGAGTGTAGGGCATGAGGAGGAAGGAGCTGGTGGAGGTGAAGAATGGCTGTGAGGACAAAGTTGGGGTGAAGGTGGGATGTGAAACTTGGACCACACCATTACCAAGCTAGATGGGCAGACCTGGACCGTGTGGCTTCAAGGAGGAGAGTTTCAGGGCCTGGCAAGACTTGTGCATGGAGATAGGCAAGAGAGCAAATCCAGGGGAGGCAGCTGAGGGGAAAGGATGCAGTCTGTGGGTGGCAGTGGTGTGGGCAGCGGGGTGCAGAGGTCCGGGGACAGCAAGGGCAGCCCAGGGAGCAGGAGAAAGCAAGAGGGAGCTAGGTGGGCCCTGGGGCCAAGGCTGTTTGCCCTCTGCCCTGCTGAAGCCTGGTGGGTGTGTGTAGCCTCTCACCAACTATGCACAGAGGAAAAGTGTCATGTCCACACTGTAAGCTCGGTGCATTAGGCATCTATTCAGATAAGCATAAAACTTGGCCCAGCCCTCCCAATGTAGTAGGGAACAGAAGCCTGCCATACATGGAGAGAGGCAGAGTAGCATAGTGGGTAAGAAGAGTAAGTATAGGGCTCAAGCAACTTGGGTTTGACTCTGACCTTTGCCACTTACTAGCCATGTGGCCGGGGCACGTTACTTAACTTCTTTCTGAGCCTGATGTGCTCATTTGGGGATAATAAAAGTTCCTACCTTTTAGGGTTGTTGTGAGGATTAAATGAAAACGAATGCCATAATGTGTGTGAAGTGCTTAGTACAGTACCTGGCCCGCAGTAAGTGCTCAAATTGAACTCATCATTATTGTGAGACAAGCAGTAACCTCAGCTAACTTGTGGTTAAGCACAAAATCCATCGTCTCAGCAGAGAGCTGACACAGATACAGTACAAATTTACTCCTCCCCTGTTATAAATGCTTCCCTAAACATAGGGTCTCTGGCCTGAGCTCCTGTTTGCCAGGAAAGCGGGAGACATTGTACCCACCTGGATAAGGGTCATCTACTGAGCTTGGGTAAGTCTGTTTGGCCCCAGTATCACCTGGTTTACATAATGGCCCCAGTATCACCTGGTTTACATAATGGCCCCAGTATCACCTGGTTTACATAATGGTGTTTTCATTTATCTTGACAAATATTTGATGAGCAACCTACTATGTTCCAAGCACTAAGAGAGGGTTTTGGGGATACTGAGTAGAATAAGACAAGGCTTGGGACTTCAGATGCTGAATCTAGCATATAAGGGTAGGCTGCTATAAACATCCCCAAACAGAATGGCTAAAGAACACAGGTTCTTATTTAATATAAGTCCTAGGGGGATCACACCAGGCTGGCAAGGTAACTCTATGAAGTCATTCTTGGGCCCAGGTATTTTATTTTATTTTATTTTTACCATTTTTCATCTCTTAGTTTTTCAAAATGTGGGAAGCAGGAGGTGAGGAAATCCAAGGCAAGCAGTTTGTCATTAAGGGGCTTCCACTCACATCTCACTGGCTTGAACTTAGTCACATGGCCACATCTAGCTGCAAGGGATGCTGGGAAATGTAGTCTGGAGCTGATGACCATGTGTCAATACTTAGGTAAAGCTTGGGGGTGGAGGTTATTATAAAAAGGGAGAAGGGAGAATGAATACTGAGGGGCAGTTAGCAGTTTATGAGTCAGGGAGATAGAGAAGTAAATGAACTCTCACAACACATTTAGGTAAATGCTCCTCATCAGAGTACCAGCTGTAATCCTTGAGTAGAGAAATATGTTGTGGTCTTCATGGGAGCCTGGGCTTGGGAATCAGACTTCTGGGTTCAAATCCCAGCTATCTCTTTCACCTCTGACACCTGCCCCATAGGGTTGGTGTGAGGATTAAATGAGTTAACCCACATGAAACTCTTAGAAGATGGTCTGAACCAGAGTCAGGGCTTAGGAAGTATAAACCATTCCTGCTGGGGAGTGAGGGTGGGCGTGTTTGAGAAAGTCAGTTGACTCAAGGGTATCTGGGGCATTGCTCATGGATTCACCACCTCTCTCAGGCTTATGTCTTCCCGTGGGCCTTGTCTCTCTGGATGCAACATTGGGCGTTGAACCCTCGGTCCTTGAGAAATGGTAATGAAGATGAACAAAGCCATCTGAAGGGGCTGGTGTTTTGAGAAAATAGAATCAATTAGTGTTTGCCTGGACTGGACATAGGGGAGGATGTTTCAAGGTCACACTTAGCCTTCTATAGCTTGAGTAGGAGCCAGTGCCTTTAGTTCATGGTCCACGGGCCTCTTCTTGGGTGTGTCTCCAAGTAAAGAGCTCCAGGAATTATTTTAAAACTCTACTACTCAGCTAAATAAAAGGGATAGTGAGCAGTGAGGCCTCACTGGGGGCCGGGGAGGACTTTGCCCTTGGAGAAGGCCCTGGTGGCCTTTCTAGGGCCCCTTCAGCAAGAGGAGAAAAATGAAAAAGCTGCCGCCACTGGGTGCTGCACTGGCAGGAATTGGGGTGTCCGCTTACTGGGAGCTGGTGTCCTGTGATATGCAGAGGGTGTCACATTTTCCATCTTCTACAGGTGTCGTGTGGAAAAAGAACCTTCCTCGCTTTAGAACAAGAGCCTTAACTTTCCTTGGCAACTCACACAGTGGATAGATTTTAGCAGAAAAATAAATAGACATTGGAAAATTGTTTTCAACCAGCTTTCTGCACTGTCTCATCTTTGGGTCTGAGGAGCTTTCATACCTTTTCCCCCCAGGTCTTAGAATTGGACCTCGCGGTATTCTGGAAAGGAGCATAAGATGCCATGTCACAGTGGGCACCACTTTTGACTCTCTAAAAATATCTAATTGACTCCCAGGAAATGGGATGGACTTGGGAGAAGGGAGCACATATTGGAAGATTCATATGTGTTTAGGACCCTCTGTGCCTGTAGAGAGGCCAGCAAAGGTGGGCCAGTGGCGTGGGTGTAGCATCTGGAGGCCTGGGTCGGAGCTAGTTCATGGGCAAGTAGGCAGTGGTTGCGTTCCTGCCTACCTCTTGTAACCTTAGTTGACCTCCTGGATTTGACCTCTAGGTATCATGAAGAGCCTACACCTGGCTGGCCTGGGTCTTTAGTGGCCACGTCCTCGAGTTTTCACCCACATTTTCTCCAGCTCTGTGAACCTCATTTCTTCTCTATCACTGCTTCCCAGCTAGGCTTTCATTGTTCCTTACCACTGGGATGAATCACTTTATTCTTCTTCCCTTAAGAAAGGCTTATTAAGAGGGTGGGGGCGGTAGTGGGAGCTGATTAAACTTGGGTCTCCCATTCATTGAGGACTCAAACGAAACTTTGTTACCTCTGCATGAGATGATATTGTGTAGTTACCAAGATGTTCATCACAAGACATCCAATGTATAGTCTGTGGCTAGACCACACTGTTCATGGGGCATTCTCTGAATTAATATTTTAAAAAAAGATCCTGTAATTCTCTTGAGATCATAATTATTTTACATTGTATTTAAGTTTGTGTGTGTGTATATGTAAAAAGTGTGAATTTGTTAAGTGTGAGCATTTGTAGTGTGCCATAAGTGTAGTAATCCTGCTTTGCATTTCTTCCATTTTTTAATAACCTGGGCACCTTTTGAGAGGCCCTATATTGGAGCCGGCTAGATCAGTGGTGAGCAATCCATTTTACACAAGAGGGCAATTCAGGAAAAGTAAACAAACATATTTACAAGTTTTTTTTCCCCCCAATCAAAATGAAGAGAGATTTATTGAGTCTCATGACCCAGGAGTGGGTGGGGCGTCAAGGAATATTTATCCATATAATTTACTGGGAAGAATAGTATCAAGGAATTTTTTTTTTTTTTAAGTATTAAGGAATTTTATTCTTTTAATTTACTGAGAAAATGGGCAGTGCTTTTCAGTCATTGAAAACTTACATCCAGGCGTTTGGAGAGAGTTTTCTAACTTTTCGTTCTGGAATTAGACCTCTGGATGCCTGTGTGAACTTCATCACTGCATGGACTAACCCTGTAACCCATGGGTCGGTGTTTTCTGTATGTCAGCACTTCTCTTGCCCAGTATAGTGCCCGGCACATAATAAGGGCTTAGTAAACGCTTGTTAGAAAGCAATATGATATAATGGTTAAGAAGGGAGATTCTAGCCAGACTGCTTAGTTCTGTCACTTACTAGCTGTGTGACTTTGGGCAAGTTTCTTAACCTCTCTGGGCCTCAGTCTCAGTCTGCAAAGTGGGGGTTATACAATCTTTACCTCACAGATGGAGATTGAATAAGTTAATGTATGTGAGCGCTCAGAGCCATGCCTAGCATATGTAAACCCTGCATATGTGTTAGCTGTTACTGTAAATATTGTTATTGAAGTGAATGGAAACCAAGTTTGTCTGTGGTATTAGAGCCTTATAGAGAATCTCTTTCCATCTCTGGCTTCAACTTTGATATCGTTGATCAGTTTTTCTTTCCAGTCTCTATCTGTAAAAATGGATTTGATTTCCATATAAAATAATGATGCCTTTCCCCCTCATTCCAAACATTTTTTTTTAAGAGAAGAAAAGCAAAAACGAAAATCCCAAATGTTTTTGAAGGAAACCTGGGTCCATCTGTAATGGATAGTGCATTGGATTAACTACCCAGCTGGAGGCTGCACATCTAGATTTTGTGAAACCGCTCTTTTCCAAAGAAAGTGCCAGTTTCTGTTCCCACTTTCATCTCTTCTCACAGAAGCCTCTTCTGCCACATTCAGCTAAGCAGTATTTACGTGGACAGGAGAGTCCTCGGGAATGACACACGCCAGATAAAACCTGGCCCCAAGAGCCCTGTCCACCTGATTATTTTCCTCTTAATCACTTTTATTTTTGTTCAATGTCTTATTTTTTTAAAAAATATTTATTTATTTATTTTGGCTGCACCGGGTCTTAGTTGCGGTGTGCGAGATCTTCGTTGCAGCATGCAGGACCTTTTAGTTGCGGTGTGTGAACTCTTAGTTGAGGCATGTGGGGTCTAGTTCCCCGACCAGGGATCGAACCTGGGCCCCCTGCATTGGGAGTGTGAAGCCTTACCCACTGGACCACCGGGGAAGTCCCTCAATGTCTTATTTGTTAAAGTTTTAAAACTTGAAGTATAGCATACATACAGAAAAGTACACACTTATTCAGCTCAAGAAATTCTGACTAGTTAAATTTACTTGTGTCATCAATGTCCAGATTAAGAAACAAGAGGACAGAAGCCCACCTGTGCCCCTTTCAGTTACCACCACACCTCCTATCCCTGCCCCCCACTACCAAGGGTGACCATTCTGATTGCAGCCCCCCATGGAGTGGAATCTTCTAGTATGTCCACTTTAGTGTCTGGATTTCCCCCATCAACATTGAGAGATTCATCCATAGTGTTGGCTGTAGTTATAGGTCTTTTAGGTTGTACATTCGGGGTGCTGTGTAGTATTCCGTCATGTGAGTCTACTATGATTTCTTTGCCTGTTTCTATTCTTGATGGGCACGTGGCAGTTGCTGGTTTGGGACTTCTCTGAGTTGTGCTGTGAGGGACACGCTGGCACATTTGGAGATCTGAAGTGTGCATACCTGCCAGTGGGGCGGTTAGGTCCCAGGGTAAGCTGTGTTCAGTAGATGCTGCCAAGAGCTTGTCCGGAGTCGGGGTGTCCATCATCTGCTTGAGTTTGATGAAGACAATTGTTCCGTGTTCAGATTTGATTTGAGTTTTAAAGCAGAATAACATTACACTAATTCTGTTGATTTTTATCATTCCTATTGCTCTGCTCTCATGTGCTATGAGCCATATGGTAACCAGGCAAATTCACTCGAGTTGCCGTAACTGCTTCTTTTCAGGGAGGTTCTTGAAAGACTTAGAACTGCTACCTGAAATGGAAGGTTTAGGAGTCCACCCCTCCCCAGAGTGTCTCCTTTTTTTCAAGAACAGAAAATGCTATTACCACACCCCCTGCAAAAGAAGTACACCCCCTCCCCCAACCTTATACCTTTTATTGAATGAAATTTAGAGCTTAGGGAACTTTTGAGTGAAAATCAGATGTCACTGAGATCACTGATTTTCCAAAATCTGGTCACTGGATCATTCCTCTCATAACTTCAATTACAGCTGCTCCTCTTTGGAATGTGACAAAGCCCGGCAGGTGGAGAGTCAAAAGTCCCTCTGTCTAGTCCTGACTTTGGGTTGTAAACAATCTCAGTGCAAAAGGTGCTTCAGGAAGGCGGAGAGACAGAGGCCTTCCTCTCCAGCCCCAGCAAGTTTCTAAAGCGGGACCTCTGAGTCTTTTTTTTTTTTTAATAAATTTATTTATTTATTTTTGGCTGCACTGGGTCTTCGTTGCTACGCGCGGGCTTTCTCTAGTTGCCGCGAGCAAGGGCTACTCTTCATTGCGGTGCTTGAGCTTCTCACTGCGGTGGCTTCTCTTGTTGCGGAGCACGGGCTCTAGGCACAAGGGCTTCAGTAGTTGCAGCACGCAGGCTCAGTAGTTGTGGCTCGCAGGCTCTAGAGTGCAGGCTCAGTAGTTGTGGCACACGGGCTTAGTTGCTCCGCGGCATGTGGGATCTTCCCAGACCAGGACTCGAACCCGTGTCCCCTGCATTGGCAGGTGGATTCTTAACCACTGCGCCACCAGGGAAGCCCAGGACCTCTGAGTCTTAGAGGGAGTTTAACTGAAACTGTTAGTTTTGGCTTACCCTCCCTTCCTTGACCCCCCAAACAACAAGCTAGAAGCAACATCCTATGGAATAACAGCAAAAATAGCACTTCACACACTGCTCCCTCATAAACTCCCATCACAAAAGCACTCTTGAATCCTACCCCACTGAGCAGTTATTATTTTACTTTACAGATGGGAAAATTAAGACCTATAGAGTTGACACAGTAAGACCCTGGAAGAACTAGGGGTTGGAGGTCAGACCAATGCTTGGGATTTGTACTTCTAAGAGCAGAGGGGTCCTTTTCTAAGGGGACTTTTAAGGATGATGTGACCATATCGGGAGCTCATCATCATGTCCTTTTGATGGATGACTTTCACATCCAGACTTGGGCATTTTGTCTGGTTAGAAAATGATCTTTGGTAAGGACATATACAGGAGGATTTTATAGCTGTTTTGTTTGTTAGTGGTCGAGAATTAAAACTCAGTGAATACCCATCAGTAGGAAAATGGTCTGATAGCAATGGTACCTTCATACCATGGGTCATTACAGAACCATTAAAGGGATTTTAGCAATGTATGGCAGAATAAACAAGAGAGAGAAGAGTGTATACCTCTCCCCAGACCCCTATTTATGTATGTTTGTGTGTGTGTGTAAAATTACATGGGTATGGGGAAAAATGTGGAAGGACACAGACTAAAATGTTAACATGGGCCACCTGGGGAAAGCAGGGTCAGGGGTGGAATGCTAATGTGGGAAAATAGAGTATAGGAAAATAGCATAAGTGATAAAATGCATTTGAATAAATTATATATATACATATATGCATAAAGAAACTCATAAAAAGTATACCTAAATAAAAAATTCAAATAAACAAACGAGTGGTTCCAATAAGAACAAGGCTGTGAACCGTATATGGGTCAGTTAGCTTGGCAAGGATGAGAGCTTAGTCTTGTGAGCGAAGGCTTTACCCTCCAGGTCAGTTATGTTGCAAGTGAAGGACACGGGCAGAAGGGGATCAGGGAAAATGTGTGGGTGGCTGAGCACAGACACACTGCTGCATCTGGCAAACCGCTAATCATAGGCACCATCTTTGAAGAGTTGGCATTTTCATAATTTCTCAAAGTTACTTATTTTTTTTTTTATAATTAAAAAGTTTTTAAAAAAATTTATTTATCTTTGGCTGCGTTGGGTCTTCATTGCTGCGTGTGGGCTTTCTCTAGTTGTGGCGAGCAGGAGCTACTCTTCGTTGCGGTGCGCGGGCTTCTCATTGCGGTGGCTTCTCTTGTTGTGGAGCACGGGCTCTAGGCGCACGGGCTTCAGTAGTTGTGGCTCGCGGGCTCTAGAGCGCAGGTTCAGTAGTTGTGGCACATGGGCTTAGTTGCTCCGCGTCATGTGGGATCTTCCCGGACCAGGGCTCGAACCCGTGTCCCCTGCATTGGCAGGCGGATTCTTAACCACTGAGCCACCAGGGAAGCCCTCAAAGTTAGTTATTTTTATCCCCATTTTATGGATGAGGAAAACTGAGAGCAAACACTCAAGGCCACATAGTGATTGAGTGGTGCTGAGATTCAAGCCCAGGTCTGTCAGATTCCAGAACTCCTGCTTTTTAGGCCTCATCATGCTCGGAGTTCACATCCCGCCGCTCTTGGTGGGGTGAACAGGGCCAGCTTGCTTTGATCCAAACTGAGGTTTCTGCAGGGCTCTCTCTCACAGGTATGGGTCCTAAAGGACAGGTTTTGCTATTGAAACCAGCCAAGCCATCATCTGGTGAATGTTCCTGTGTGTACTCACCGGCCTGGTTTTGGATGGTAAAGCTTCTTACCTGTGTGGGGGCAAAGCAGTCTGTTTGGGCCTCTGGTCCCAGGGGAGCAGGGCTACATGGAAAAGTAGGGCATCTGGACACCTACCTCAGGACAGGTGAAAGGCAGTCTGGCTTGTTAAAAAGGAGGACAGTGTTACCAAGTCTGACATCTGGCCGCCGAACCATATCAGCAGCCTCTTTGGGAGTAAATGGCTGGGCTTTCATGGGGCTCTGTCTCCCACCTCTTCTCACCACTCGCCCCCCAGCCCCACTAAACACAAAAGAACTAACAGTAGTGGCTTGTTTGGTGGCCTGGTAAGGGGGCTTTCATCCAAATCACTGAGTGCCTGTGCTGTCACCAAGGGTCCCCCAAAGTGAGTACATAAGATAAAAATCTCAGTTCTGCATATCAGTGTCACCTGGGATGACCTTTCTCTTTTCTTTGCCCTGGTTTCCTCATTCATAAAATGGGGATTGGATTTTTTTCTTGCTTAAGAATAAAAGAATATATTTATGATGTATAATTTTTTTTAACACAAGAGACGTGTTATAGATTTAGCAAGATAAAGCCAGTTCTGTGTGTTAGGTTTTGGCTGAAAACAACAGTGCTGCTGACACCAATAGCAATCGCCATTTTTATTTAATAAGCCTGGACGTTTCCAGGGCTGCAGGACCACTGTTTTCTACCTGGTGCTGTGTCTTAGCAATGGCATCGATGACTTCCAGGAGCAGTCCCGTTGCGTAAAGGTTAACTTGACCGCAGAGGGTGAGCTGGCTGCAGGGATGGCCTTCCCTGGGCCCTCCTGCCTTTCTGGATGGCAGCTGGCTGCCATTTCCCTGCTGGGGCTGCAGCAGCTGGAGCTGGAGCCTCTGCCTGCTGCCTTCCGTCACTGCCCGGGAGAAGGATCCTCTGCGGATCCCAGAGCAGAGGACAGAAGGAGGAGAAAGTGTGCAGCAGGCTGTTGTCTTCACTTGAGGCTTTGGGGAAAGGCCTGCCCATGCCTGAGCTTTTGCTCTCTGCCCACAGGTTGTAGACTGAGCCTCCTGGCCATGGACAAACTGCCTGGTCTTTCAGAGCCTCAGTTTCTCTATCTTTTCAGTGGAGCAAAATCTTTTTGGACAGACCTGTGTAGCTGTCATGATTGTGAACAGTCATCTTGTTATTAGTTCCTTGAAGACTGGGACTCCAGTACCTGGTGCAGTGCCTGGCACACAGTAGGGACCCAAAGAAATGCTTTTCATTGACATGGAACCCCTAGAGCTTCATGGCTAGACAGTGTGGAAAGTATTCATTTCGGAAATATTTTTCTTTCTTCCTTTGCATTCTTCTGTGCATGATAAGTATGGGGTTTGTAAACCTTTCCCTCTAGCCTTATTTTTCTTTGCCTTTATTTTACTTAGAAAGTGATTTCTTTCTGCCCAGTTAAGTAAAGCTGACAGGACCTTATCACACATCCCTGTCCTGTTTGCATTTCTGAGAGCTGGTGAAATCTGTACTCTACTTAAATGCAGGGAGAGATTGACCAGATGGGAGGAGAGCTTCTCTGTGTCCTGAGAGCTGCTCCTAACTCTTCTCTGCTTCCATTAGGGCTGTAGAGTCTTCTCAGGTCCCCAGACAGTGTAGTTTACCTGGGTCTAGATTAAGACAAGGGCTAGAGCTCCCACTGGGCTCCCAGGCATTGGATAGGAGGATGTCCTTTAGAGAAAAGGAAAAAAAATCCACCCAGATGGAATGATAAAAGGAATGACATCACAGTAGGCATGGCAACCACAGGGTAATCATAATCTCCCCACGAGGTGGTCAGAACCCCAAGGGAAGACCTGGTTTCATTGTGCTCCGCTTCCCTTTGGGGCGGGCAGGAGCAGGGAGGCATGGAGGAGGGGTTGCTTACCCCATGGCTAGAACAGGCCAGAGGTTTTGCTTTTCACTCCGGATCTGCCTCCCTGCTCTGATGGTCTCTCCAGGGTGGTGGGGTGCCACCTCGAAGCATTTTCATTGTCACTTTACTACCCACGGTTACCCTGGGAGTTTGGCGGGAGAGGGGGAGCAAAAAGAGAGGGAAGCACATCATTGGAGAGGGAAGTAGAGATGAAATCATTATCAGGAAGTTCTGCAGAACCCCAGAGCTCTGTCCTCAGGTTCTGCTCCCCAGAGACTCTGAGCTCCTCTGATAAACTCACGGTCCGTCTCCTGTCCCACACTCGGCTTCTTGGGGCCTTGACTTTTGCAGCCGACGGTGTTGAGCTGGGTGTCAACCACGTAAGTTGTGCTAATTTCAAAGTCACTTGTGTCCAAAGCCCAAAGAGATTCAGAGAACCTGCCTGAGGCACCGTGTGGGCAGAGAGCTGCTATATATATGTGGTGAATGCTGATGCTCTGGACAGCTTGGAATGCTGTCTCACGAGGTTGTCTTGAACATAGTGCAGGGGTTTTAGGTGTTGAATAAGGGGCAGGAGCTGGGAGGTTGCTATTCTGGGGCTTCTGGGTACCCTGGACCTGGAAATTATTTCTCTTTTTTGTCTCTGTGGAGTTCCTATGCCCAGGCCATGCCTGCTTGCTGTCTCTCTGTAGGTCCGATCAGAGCTGCTTGTTTGGCATTTTGGGGTCCTAGAAGCGAGGCAGCCTGGCCAAGGCATGAGTAGCTATCATGAGGCTCCTGCTCCATCTCTACTCATCAGCAGGGTCCTTCACCCCCAACCTATGGACATTGGAAGACATTTAAGTGTCTTTTGAGAAGCATGCTCTTTGGCTTCTTTAATTAGAATATCTGGAGTTTTGGCTTCTTTAGTCAGAATATCTGGGCAAGCTGGAGAAATTGCTTACCCAGCTCCTCTTGCCTGTGGGTAACTTTGTAAAGTGAGTTTATTGTCTAAAATTTGTTTTTATTGAGATAAAATTCCCGTAACATAAAGTTCACCATTTTAACAATGTACAATTAATTGGGTTTTTTTTTCAGTATTTTATTTTAAAAGTTATTTATTTATTTCAATGGAAAGGATTAAAAAAGAATAAAAAAAAAAAAGAAAAGAATAAAAACAGAACCATGCCATTCTTCCACCTGAAAACAACATAAAATAATTCCTTACGACATTTATATCCAGTCAATGTTCAAATATTGATTTTTAGTATTTTTAAAGTGTACAATTGAGTGGTTTTAGTATATTCACAATGTTGTACAAACATCACCACTATCTAATTCCAGAACATTTCATCACCCCAGAAAGAAATCTTTTACCCAATAAGCAGTCATTCTCATTCTCCCCTCCCCCAGGCTCTGGCAACTACAAATCTGCTTTCTGTATCTGTGGATTTCCCTGTTTTGAATATGTCATACAAATGGAATCAGACAATACATGTGGCCTTTTGTGTCTGAGGTCTTTAACTTATCATGTTTTCAGTGTCTAACCATATTGTACCGTATATCAGTACTTTGTTCCTTTTTATGGTAGAATAATATTCTGTTGTGTGGATGTTTTATTTATCCATTCATCAGTTGATGGACATTTTGTCTATTTCTACTTCTTGGCTATTATGAGTAATGCTAATATGAGCATTCAAGTACAAGTCTTCGTGTGGACATATGTTTTCAGTTCTCTTGGGTATATGCCTAGGAGTGGAATTGCTGGGTTGTATGATAACTCTATACTTAATTTTTTGAGGAACTGCCAAACTGTTTTTAGAGTGGCTCCACCATTTTACATTCCTACCAGTGGTGTATGAGGGTCCAGTTTCTCCACATCCTTGCTGACACTTGCAATTATCTGTGCGACTATAGCCATCCTAGTGGATATGAAGTGACATCTCATTGTGGTTTTGATTTGCATTTCTCTAATGATTAATGGTGCTGGGTATCTTTGCATGTGCTTATTGACCATTTGTGTATTTTCTTTGGAGTAATGTCCATTCAGATTCTTTGCCCATGTTGTAATTGGGTTGTTTCTCTTCTTGTTGTTAGGAAGTGAGTTTATTTTAATACATTATTGTTCCTTCCTCTGCTCCAGCATGGGGTGACCAGCTTGTGGAGATGGAGGCGTTTAGCGGGCCACTTAAAATCAGGCTGAGGTCTCTGCTTCTTAGACCAGTCCTTGTTGTTCTTGGGGGGGTGGGCGTCTCCTCTTCCTTGCCTACCCTTAAAACACTTTTGTTCCCCAGAGTTTCTGTTCTTGATTCAATTCTTGTTTTGCTCTCAGTTTCTCTCCAGTTGACCACCTCCACACCCATGACATCCACGACCATATGTATGCTGATTACTCTCAAATGCGTATATCCGACCCGCACTTCTCTCTGGGGCTCCATATTTACATATGCAGGTGAAACCTCAGCATGTTCAAAACTTACTACAGTCCTCTGCCAAACCTTCTCCTGGATTCCCCATCTGAATGACCAGCAGCGTCATTTACCAAGTCAGCCGAGCTGGAAGTCACCTTGGACTCCTTCTCTCTCTCAGGCACATCCGCCCTCTTCCTGTCAAGGACTGTCCATTTGCTCTCTTTAATAGCCGTCTCTAATTTGTCCTCAGTTCTTCACTCCCACTCTGACTGTTCAGATTTTTGTCATTCCAATTAGACTCCCTAGTTTTGAGTTACTGCCATCCATCCATCCTCTGCCAGAATGATCCAATTGTATCCATCCCATCTTAAAACCCAGTGCTTCCTTGTTGCCCTCAAAGTAAACTTCTTATTCCTTTGTCCAGCATACAGGCCCTGCTGGATCTGACCTCTACCTATCTTTCCAACCTCATATTCTTCTGCCCATTCTCCTTTCAACCCTTACTTTGGCCATAAGGAATTCCTTCGCGTTTCTTGAGTGGGTTGTATTCTCTCAAACCTCCATGCCTTGAATGCTATGCTATTGGCATGAGTTTTATATATATGGTCAACGTTAGATTTTCAGGGCTGGATTATGGATTCTATATGACTCAAATTAAATACTACTATGAATAGAGAACATGGTGACTGTGGGTCAGATGTGGATTTTGATTCAATAATTTATTTATGTGAGAGAATTTCTATACTGAATAGGAATTAAACTGCATTCTGTTGTATTTATGAACCACCTATATTGAAAAGGTGATGAACTGTTTTGGGAAAATTCTGACTTTGCCCCATCCATAACCTGTTGTGACTTTAGTTATTTTCTGAACCAAAACCACCATGATACATGATGTGACAAGCATATGTGTATTTGGGGAGCTAATGGGACAAAATATTTGAAATCAGATATGGATCCCAAGGTTGCCATAGCTACTGGCTACTATGAGCACATACTTGTCTGGAGCCCTACACCTCTTAACCTCTGGGATGTCTTACAACTTTTTCTGAGGATGTTAGTCCTTAGATAGAGAAGCTGTGAGAAACTGAAGGAGTGAGTCCTGATTCTTTCCAAATAAATAAAACAAGTTAATTTAGATTATGATCTAGTGCTTTCTCTCCCTGAAATTTTTACGTAGAAAAATTTCACACCTTCTGAAAAGTTGTAAGAATGGTACAATGAACATCTCTATACTCTTTGCTTAGATTCACCATTTACTAGCATTTGGCCACAGTAGTTTCCTCTCTCTCCTCCCATCTTATGCACATGTGTGCCCTGCACCCCCCAACACCCCCCGTCCCCCAAATGGTCTTTACAGTTCTCTTTGTATTTTGGTTATAATATCAAATGGTCTGGAGAAGACAGATGATGCATGATGGGGCAGAGAAAGGAGTTTCTGGATTCTCCTGTGGAAGGTGATTTCTTCCCTTAACAGTTTCCAAATGGAGGGAGAAGCCATAGGACTAGATCAGTGGCCCCTTCCGAGAACTTGTTAAGCCTCTCCTCATCTGAGGCTGCAAATGTGAGCAACTATATTTTCAGGAAGGGTGAGGTTTAGTTCATAACACACCTTGCTCTTCTCTGGGTATGTTTTGGAGCCCCCAGCAAAGCCGTGTGCCAAAACTGTAGCCTTGAGCTCTCAGCTCAGTGCTGCCGCTGCCTGGAGCACACTGAGATGATCCTGAGCAAGTTCCTTTCTCTCTCCGAGCCTCAGTTTCCCCGTCTGTAAAACGAGAGCTTGGGGCAACTGCTCTTTAAGTCTCCTCCCTGTGATTATGTCCTATGACCCTGTGATGGTGAGAAAATCTCCGTCCTGCGGGAAATTGTCAGAAGATGCTTAATGTACGTGTGAGGTGAACCCCAGAAATGCATGTTGGCTGGGCTTCGGCCAGCACCATGTCTGGTTTATAATGAGGAGTGTTTTTTCCCCTTGTATGAACTACCAGTGCTCTGTCTGCTGGGGCAGGAGGTGGGCTTGGTGGGGACAGAGAAAGCAGCGTGAACTCTGACCCCTTTGTTGGAGCCTCCCCACCTCCCCTTCCCTTGAGGTTGCCTACTTGTTTAATTTGTTGCTCGCCTTGTTTCCCATGCCCTTTTATAGCTACTTTTGTTCAAGGATATTGCCACCTCCTTTTTCTGTCCCTGGCTTACCTCCAGTTTAAATATCTAAGGAGGATGACAGCAACCTGATGATGTTGATGGAATGGGTGACTTAAATGGTGGACCTGAGCAAGGCTGCGCTCTCATATGTGGGGTGAGAGTTTCTCAAAGTCCAGGTAGTGGGTGGGTAGTGTGTTGATACAGATTGTTCGAGGATTCCCCAGAGTTCTCGCCCACAGAGCAGGGGTCCTGGAGTGGCCAGACTTCTTTTATGGGTTTAATTCCCATGAGTAGGTTTTGAGAAAGTTCTGGTAACAGAGGAACGAACTTAGATGTGCTGGGATTGAGGGAAGGAACTGGTGAGAGCAGGGTGATTGGGGGTTCATTTATTCATTCAATAAATGTTTATTAAAGACCTTCTACATTATGGGCAAGGTCCCTTTACCCACAACATCCTAAATCTGGGTAGCCATCATTATGTGCCAGACGCTGTGCTATGTGGTATAGAAGAGGTAGAAATAATATTAGTAATTGTCATACCCCCCTCTCCCAACAGTCACGTGCCAGGCATGTTGCTAAGTGGGTTACATCGATTCCATTTAATCCTCCCAACTCTGATGGAAGGTGCTGTCCTCATCCTTCAGGAGAGGAAAGGGAGGCTTAGAGCAGGCACTCATTCAAAGTCAGGCAATGAGTAAGAGGCAGATTTGGGATTTGAGGTCAAGTCTGATTGCAAATCCCATCTTCTTAACCTCTGTGCCTCTCCTTCCTCAAAGCTGTTTTATGGACTGATGCCAGTTTGTGATGAAGTTTTCACTGCTCTAAAATATAAGGATAATATAACTAGATTTTTAATAAGGCTTACTTTATTTAATTCAGTGGTTCTCCACTGAGATGATCTGGCCCCCAGGGGCTGTTTGGCAATGCCTGGAGACATTTTTTGGTTGTTACGAAAAAACTCGAGAGTGCTACTGGCATATGCTGAGTAGTTGCCAGGGATGCTGCAGAACATCCTACAGTGCACAGGGTCGCTCCCCACTCCCTTCCCCCATCCCCACAGCAAAGCCTTATCTGGCCTGAAGTGTCCGTCAATCGTGCTAAGATTGAGGAACTCCGATTTTATTTGAAGGATTATCCCGAATCTTAAAACTATATTATTCTGACTTGTGGGACATGTATTTTGTCCTTTCTTTTAAGAAACAGTGTAGTAGATGGCAGTTAGTAGATGGCAGTTGGGTTTTAGAATGTTCTTATTGGGCGAAATAAACAAGTTGGCAAGACTGTGGTGATCTCTCTAATTTTTTTTTTTTTTTCTGTTGTTGTGAAAAGTTTCCTGAACTTTGAAATCCAAACATCAAAGAATTACTCCATCTAGGTATTATTTAAAAAAACACTGTTTGTTAAGGATTAAAGAAGGAAACAGTCTCACATTGCAGTTAAGGCAGGCAATGCCTAAGGTGCCCTTGGGGCTCCTGGATTTGATTTAATAACTAACATTCACTGACCGCTTAGTGCCTAGTACTGTGCCAGGTCCTATGGGAGGTCAAAGGAATTTTGCCTTGACGGGCTTGTGATCTCTGTAGGATAAAAAGTGAACATGCGTAAAACAAGTAGGGAACAAGGAAATAACCTGGCAGATGATGGCTAAGTCACTGGTTGATGCTAACATGGCAAACCAAGGGGTTTCTACCGGAAAGAATTTTAGATTCCTGGTTTGGGTCTGCCATCAGATAGTTTACGTGACCTTAGGCAAAGCACTTCATTTCTCTGCCTCTTTCTTATTGGTTTCCTGTCTTGGACGAGGGCCCCTCAAGCCCATGTGATAAAGCCGTCTCTGACACCTCCTTTCCCTCCTACCGCCAAGGGGACACCCAGTCCTGTTGATTCTATTTTGGAGAAGTCTCCAGGGTCTGCTCAGTCTCTTCCTATTCCAGTGCATTCTCCACCCAGCAGCCAGAATAAACTTGCTAAAACATAAATCTGATCATGTCACCTGCCTCTGCTTAAAACCCTTGGTGGTTTCCTCATTACCCACAGGACAAAGTCCAAGCTCCTTGGCAAGACTTTCTTGGCTCCCCAGCCCACCCCTCCAGTCTCGTTTCTCATGCTGTGCCCTTCACCACCGCTCACCCCGTGATCTGGATGCAGCATCACTCTTCTCTGAGCACAGATGGCAGGCCCACCTCCTCGGAATTTCCTTTCCTCTTGGCAAAATCATACGTATCTTTTAAGGTCTGTCTCAGTCATCTCCTCTGGAAGCTGCCGCAGATCCTGGAGACTGAGTGTATGTCCCGTCTCTCTCCCCCACCGGACTGTGAAGCTGTTGAAGGCGGGGCCCGCATTTGTCTTGCTCTGTCTTGTGAACGTCATACCCTGCGTGGTACATGGTAGGTGCTCAACCGTTGCTGAGTAGAAAGCAAATGGAGAAAGGAGGAAAAATTTAGAGTGGAGATAACAGTGTTTACTGTTTGTTACCATCCAAAGTTACTCGTGGCATGAACGGGAGGTAATATTTTTTGAAGAACTGAAAAATGAGAGGCTATACAAATGCAAAACAAGGTATTCATCATTGTTTTCAAAAGGAGACATTGTTAACTTTGGAACCATGTATGAAAAACCTTAGAATTTCCTCCATCACATCATCATTCATGTGTGTGCACATGTGTTTATGCCTAAACACACACACACACACACACACACACACACACACACACACACACACACAGAGCAGGTCTAAGAGTAAAGGTTGTCGGGTGCTGGCAGTGGGTGTATCAATTAGAAAAATTCAGATAGCCAGAGCTTTGCACAATTCAGCGAAAATATGCCTTGTTGGTGCAGGAACAAACGTGGCATGAATTGTGACTCGGTGGCCTGGACCTGCTCAGGGCCTCTAGTGACAATAGGTCCTCTTCTTTCCCAGAACTGGGGCTGAGTGTAGAGAGGACAGTGGCAGGAGGGGGCGGGGCTTGGCTTCCTTTTTCTTTTGTGTCCCCTTTCTTTCCCCTCTTTCTGATTCCTCTGTTTTCTGAATATTATCTGCCCTAGTCACCCACATTGAACATGGTGCATCAAAGAAAGGAGAAGCAAAGAAATGGAAATAGAGGTCTGGACATGGGTAGCACTTTGCAAATACTATTGTAGTCACTTTTATTATCAATATCTGCATAGGTACCTTATCCCCAGCACCAGCCCCCACACTGTAATTCCATCCCGAGCAGGTATGTTCTTTGTATACTTTGGCACTCTCTGCAGGTGCCTCACACCGTAGTAGGTGTACACGGGTGTTTGCTGAATGAATGAGTGAACTCACAGAGTAAAGACAAAGTTTACGCCCTGTGCCAATTCCCTGGTGTGTCGTGTCTCTCTCTTGTTTTTGGTATTTTCTGAAAGGAGGGATTCTTCTTCCTTTTACCCAGATGGAGGACAAGTCAATTGTCTTTGACACTCTCTGTGGGCACCCCTGCTCCTGCCCCACAGGTTTGATATTTCTCTGGACACCACCTGAGGACTCAGAGGCATTGAGTCTTGGGCCTGGATCCCTCCTCTTCTCAGACTCCTGAAGGTTGCCCTGTCCCAGAGCTGGGGGGAGCGGAGCCCTACAGGGTGCAGGGAGGGAGCCTAAAGAATGAATTGGTTAAACTTTATTACAAAGGCTGGTCCTATTGTTTACAGGCCATTAAAAACCAATATTGTCTTCCCAGGCTGGGCAGACAGCAGCTAGCTGCTTTGATGCATGTCTTAGAGCGATAAGGAAAATTTATCCCTTGTTTTGACTTCAGAATTTCTTCTTGGTTTATTATTTGACGCACTAGTCAACTTTCTCTCCCAACGTCCCTGGTCTCAGACAAGTTTTTCGAGTTGTTGGCAGGGGAGGTTCAGATTAGGATCCCATAACTTTGGAACTGGAAGAGACCCGAGATAAATGACTGTCCTTAACCTACCCCCTCCCTCTCCCACCTCTACCCCTATTTTTCCCCCAGAGCAGAGCAGTTCCTGGACATACCAGCTTCTCAAGGAATTTGCACCTATTGAGCTCTGAGCAGGGCGACTTTTACCATGACCTTCAGTGAATCCTTCCGCCTCCATGATCATGTCTACTCTGCTGAGAAGGCTTCCTAGAGCCCTCCCCACACTCCACATTGCCAGCCCCTTACCTAGCATTCCTGGAGTACTGTGCACTTAGATGGAGGGGTTGTCTTTACTCTGCCCTCTTCTGTGATAGGCTTATCTAGGCTTCCCCTGAGTGGGCTGGGCAGAGCCCTTGAGGGCCTTTACCCACCTCCCAGACAATCGATCTCCCCCAGGGATCCTTCTTGAGGGGTGTGACTTTCCATCTGGATAGATATGGGCATCAGGATGTAGGCTGCACCCACCTTGCAGTGGTCAGGTTTTTGTCCTGTGATTCTGTGGAATGTTCTATGTCCTGGACCTGAAAAGAAGCCCTCATACTGAAGCCTGGATACTGAAACTCACTTTTCAGCTGATTGATTGAAGAGTTCCAGTGTGCTCTGTTAGAGATGAGCCAGCTTGCCAGATCTTGGGCACTCACATGCTTTTTGGACAAATGAATGGATGGATATAGGAATAAGGAATGTCAGCCAGTACCAGGTCACTCCTTATGGGGCTGTGTAGTCAACTCATTAAGTATTTACTGAGAGTATGCTGCGGAAGAGTTGGTGCTGGGGGTCAAAAGATGTGTAAGACCTTGTTCTTGACATTCAAGCATTTATATCTAGAGGGAAGTGAGACTCTAAGCACACAGGGAAATAGAGATACAGCGACTTGTTGAAGGAGTATAAAGGGTGGTGGGTTTATTCTGAATGAAGGGATCGGGAGAGCTTGGGGAAGGATATGGTTTTTAAGGATTTCAGTGAACAAGAGAAGAGAAAGGAAAGCAGATGCAGACTGGTAAACAGCAAGGGCAAAAGTTTTGATACACGACAGTGCCCTCAGCTTGCCACAGACCAGGCCTGGCAGCGCCACCCAAAGCCACTTCTGTCTTCAGCCAGGGTGGCTCCAAATCCATCTCAGACAACACCAAATAATCCCAGGAATTTTTTCCAGGCGTCTGACCCTGGGGCAAGGCTTGGGGCAGACATTCCTTTCCTCCAGACTACTAGGGCCCCACGTTGCTGGAGTTTGCTCTTTGGAGGGTGCATAGGACAAACTCAGGGATGCCCTGGAGTTGGTGAAGGGGGTGGATAAGCTTCCAGCACTAGATCCCTCAGTCTCCATAAATTTCTTGCCCCTGTCCCCAGCTGTTCTCGTTGCCAGGACTGGCGTCACCCTCTTCTGAGGCTTTGCTTATGCTGTTCCCTCTCTAGGAAGGCCTTCCTCTCATTTCTGTTTGTCCAACTTCATCCACCCTTCCCCAAAGGCCCAGCCGCCTTCTGGAAGGAAATGCACCTTTTTTTTTAACACCTTTATTGGAGTATAATTGCTTTACAATGGTGTGTTAGTTTCTGCCTTGTAACAAAGTGAATCAGCTACACATATACATATATCTCCATATCTCCTCCCTCTTGCTTCTCCCTCCCACCCTCCCTATCCCACTTCTCTAGGTAGTCACAAAGCATGGAGCTGATCTCCTGTGCTATGTGGCTGCTTCCCACTAGCTATCTATTTTACATATGGTAGTATATATATAAGTCCATGCCACTCTTTCACTTCATCCCAGCTTACCTTTCCCCCTCCCCATGTCCTCAGGTCTATTCTATACATCTGCGTCTTTACTCCTGTCTTGCCCCTAGGTTCTTCAGAATCATTTTTTTTCTTAGATTCCATATATATGTGTTAGCATACGGTATTTATTTTTCTCTTTCTGACTTACTTCACTCTGTATGACAGACTCTAGGTCCATCTACCTCACTACAAATAACTCAATTTAGTTCCTTTTTATGGCTGAGTAATATTCCATTGTATATATGTGCCACATCTTCTTTATCCAGTCATGTGTCGATGGACACTTAGTTTGCTTCCATGTCCTGACTATTGTAAATAGAGCTGCAATGAACATTGGGGTGCATGTGTCTTTTTGAATTATGGGCTTCTCAGGGTATATGCCCAGTACTGGGATTGCTGGGTGTTATGGTAGTTCTATTTTTAGTTTTTTAAGGAACCTCCATACTGTTCTCCATAGTGGCTGTATCAATTTACATTCCCAAGGAAATGCACCTTTATTTTTCTGAGCTCCCAAAGCAGATCTCCTGCCGAGGGCAGGGTTGGAGATTGGCCCCTCCCTGTCTGTTGGGACATGCCACAGGATGGCCGTCCCAGAGATGGAAGGAAAGAATGGAGCTTCCTACCGTCCCAGTTTTATTACAAACAAGTATCCAGGGTCAACATGTTTTTAACACATTAAAAAAAAACGTTGCAAACCCCCCTGATTTTTCATGTTCTCAAGGTAACTCCTTAGTTACCTTCCAGAGAGTGGGAGGAAGCCAAGAAAGAGAATTCTTAATCTTGAGGAGCAGGATTGAGTGCAGAAATGTCTTGGAAACGGAAGATTCCCTTGGCTCCTTTTTCCAGCAGCACTGCAGCCATATATAACTGTGGGCGAGCGCTCCCTCTCCGGGTTGCTTATCTCTGCCTCACATTCACAGACTTACCAGCCTGGAGTCTCCCTGGATTTTGGCCAAGCCAGTTGGGAATGCATAATAGCTGAGATATGGGATGGGGCGAGCCCACCACGTCCTTGCATGCCGCCGTGAAGTTCTCCCTTCTCCCCTTTTCCCGCTTCCAACCTTTCTCTGGCATTGGGAACTCGTCTTTGTGATCCCACCTCTCTAATTTTTGAAAGAAGGGAGATTCAGATTCCATGTTTGCAGGTGGCTGTGCTAGTAATTAGGACACCCCTTGGAGACTGGGAGGGAGGTTTGGGTGAGCAGATTTAGGCCAAATGGCATTTAGCTAGTTGCCATTTTGAAATCTCAGTTAAAGGGCCTTGTGAGCTTAAACCTTCTCTATCAAACCCCACCCAGCTCACTTGCTTTTTATGACCAGTATTTTGGTTTTGCTTTAGTGTCTTTCTGTTTTGCTTTTTGACCTGGCAGAAATAGGGACGAGAAAAGGAAAGGCCACTGGAAAGAAAAACCTGTCTAGCCTGGTGGGAGCAAGGGCTGCTGGGAAATTTGGGGAGGTCTGGTTGGGGGTCTGGAGCCTGCATTGGCGGTGTGGGAGAGGCACATGGTGGGGGAACCTGACGTGAGTGCTCTTGCTGTGGGAGCAGCTCTGTTTTGGGTGTATACTGGGCACAATGGCTGATAGCGCTACAGTACAGTTGTGGAAGCTAAAGCTTCCTTGTTGAAGATGTCTTGGGCACTGTTAGAAAGGGTAGTTTCCATTCCCCAGACAAAAGCTGAGTCACTAGCTAGAGTTACCAGGGGTCTCCTGGTGTGTTCTTTTCTTCCAGTGCCTTTATTTATTTTTTTATTTTTTTATTTTTTTTAAATAAATCTGTTTTTGTTTTTTTATTTTTAAGTTATACAATTTTTATTTATTTATTTATTTATTTATGGCTGTGTTGGGTCTTCGTTTCTGTGCGAGGGCTTTCTCTAGTTGCGGCAAGTGGGGGCCACTCTTCATCGCGGTGCGCGGGCCTTTCATTATTGCGGCCTCTCTTGTTGCGGAGCACAGGCTCCAGACGCGCAGGCTCAGTAATTGTGGCTCACGGGCCTAGTTGCTCCGCGGCATGTGGGATCTTCCCAGACCAGGGCTCGAACCCGTGTCCCCTGCATTGACAGGCAGATTCTCAACCACTGCGCCACCAGGGAAGCCCTCTTCCAGTGCCTTTAATGCAACACCATGGGATTCTGGACAATGGCTCAGTTCTCTTTAGGTGAGTGGGACAGTACTGACACATGCACGGGATTGTAATAAAGTCAAATGACTTTGTTGTTTTATGTTTTTAAATTAAGCGTTGTGTGTGTGTGTGTTTGTGTGTGTGTGTGTGTGTGTGTGAGGGGTGGGGGGAGGGAGGGAGAGAGAATGTGAAGAATTTACCCCATAGCTACAGGCATGGGGGTGGGGTGAGCTGATGGGTTGATTGGCTATGGGACAAGGTGCTGGGGATGTTTGTTTCTAGGATAGCTAGTTTGAGCTTTGTGAACCTTATCATTTTTTTTGTCTGTTTGATTTCATGTTAATATTCCTCCCTGTATTAGTCTGCTTGGGCTGTTGTAATAAAGTACCACAAACTGAGAGACTTAAACAACAGAAATTTATGGCTTCATGGTTCTGGAGGCCAGAAGTCCAAGATCAAGGTGTCAGCGGGGTGGAATCCTGAGAGCTGTGAGGGAGAGCTGTTCAGGCCTCTCTTAGCTTCTGGAGGTTTGCTGGCAGTCTTTGGTGCTCCTTGTCTTGTAGAAGCATCACCCCGATCTCTGCCTTCATCTTCACATAGTGTTCTCCTTGTGTGCATGTCTCTGTGTGCAAATTTCCCCCTTTGATAAGGACAACAGTCATATTGGATTAGGGCCCACTCCAATTACCTCGTTTTAACTCATTAGGTCTGCAATGACCCTATTTCCAAATAAGATCATATTCTGAGATACTGGGGGTTAGGACTTTAACATATGCATTTTGAGAGGACACACACAATTCAATAACACTCCTCTTTCTTCTTCTGAAGAAGGTGTTTTTTTGTTTTTTTAGGGGTTTTTACTTTTTGATAAAGAAAGACCTCTATGTGGTAAAAAATTAAAACACTACAGAGAGTAAACAGGAGAGGAAAGTAAGTCTCCCTCCCATCCTCAGTCCCTAGTTCTTCAGTTTACTTTTTATTTTGGCCAAGCCGCACGGCTTGCAGGATCTTGGTTCCCCGACCAGGGATTGAACCCGGGCCACGGCAGTGAAGGTGCCGAGTCCTAACCACTGGACCACCAGAGAACTCCCCCTAGTTCTTCAATACACAGCCAACCACTGTCACCCATTCTGTTTCTTCCCTATGTCTTTCTGGAGATGTTCTATGAGCATAAATGTATATCTATCCTTTTTTTTTCCCCCCTTAAAATAGTTGCATTCTACGTGCCTTGTTTTTCTGCACCTTGCTTTTTCAATTTAACAATATATTTCAGAGATCCATATCAATAGGTTTACGTCTGTCCTATTTTTAACAGATGCACGGTATTTCATTGTGTGGATATACCACGATTTATTTAACTTCACCTCTCTGAACAGACATTTAGGTGATTTCCAATCTTTGCTGTAATGAAAAAATTTATATATACATTTCTGTACCCACTAGTGGAAGTCATCGATATATTTCCTTCTTAAAATTCTTATGTAGTATATAAAGTAAGTACATTTAAGAGATATTTGTTAAGTTCCTACTATGAACAAATATTTGTTATTTCATCATATTGATATTCGTATTTACTCAGCCCAGTGGCTTGTCCTAAGTCAGTAATGAAAATTCTTGCATATTGATCTCTAGTTTTGATTATTCTTTAGCATAGGTTCCTAGAAGTAGGTCAAATAATCTGGAAATTGTTAATTGGATCCTTATTGCCAAATTATATTCCAGAAATGTACCAGTTTATGTTTTGCCAGCAGAGCGCTTATCTTGCCCTACAAGACTAGCCTTATTATTAAAACAAACAAAAAAAAACTTTGCTAATTTGGTATGTGAAATATAGCATTTCATTGTTTTAATTTTTTCTTGTTTATTAGCTATTCTTTTTTAAAATAAATTTATTTATTTATTATTTTTGGCTGTGTTGGGTCTTTGTTGCTGTGCGCGGGCTTTCTCTAGTTGTGGTGAGCGGGGGCTACTCTTTGTTGTGGTGCGCAGCCTTCTCATTGCAGTGGGCGGGCTTCTCATTGCGGTGGCTTCTCTTGTTGCGGAGCACTGGCTCTAGGCATGTGGGCTTCAGTAGTTGTGGCACGTGGGCTCAGTAGTTGTGGCTTGCAGGCTATAGAGTGCAGGTTCAGTAGTTGTGGCTCACGGGCGTAGTTGCTCTGCAGCATGTGGGATCTTCCTGGACCAGGGCTCGCACCCGTGTCCCCTGCATTGGCAGGCGGATTCTTAACCACTGCGCCACCAGGGAAACCCTTATTAGCTATTCTTATTTCCTCTTTTGTGGCTTGTCTGTGTCCTTTGGCCTTTTATCTGTTAAGGTCTTAATGCTTCTTATATCAATTTGTATGGGTACTTATTGATATTGATTTGTCATATCTGTCATATATGTGGCAAATGTTTTTCTTAGTTTGTGGTTTGATTTTTAAAAAATTATTTTAAACCAACTTTATTATGGTATAATTTACATACAATAAAATGTACTAATTTAAGTATGGAGTTCTATGAGTTTTGACAAATGTATATATCCATGTAACCACAACCACAACAGAATATTTCTATCATCCCCCAAAATTCCCTTGTGTCTCTTTGCAGTCCACCCCATCTCTTGTCCCAGGTGGCCATTGATCTGCTTTCTGTCACTATAGATTAATTTTGCGGTTCTACAATTTCATATAAATAGAATCATACAGTATGTATTCTTTTAGATCTAGCTTATTTTACTCAGCCTTTTTTTTTTTTAAGATTTATCCATGTTATTGTGTATGTTTGTTTGTTTGTTTGTTCCTTTTTATTCCACTCTATGAATATACCACAATTTTTTATCCATTCACCACTTGATGGACATTTGGGTTGCTTCCAGTTTTTGGCTACTATGACAGAAGCTGCTATGAGCATCTGTGTATAAGTCTTTTTGTAGACAAATTTTTTCCTGCCTTTTTGGGTAAATGCTTAGAAATGAAACTGCTCAGTCATATAGCAAGTATGCTTCTATATAGGCAACTGCCATACTCTTCCAAAGTGGCTGAGCCATTTTATATTCCCATCAGCAATGTATGAGCATTTTGGTTGCTACACCTCTTCACCAGCACTTAATATTATCAATTTTTAAAATTTTAGCCATTTTAGGATAAAAAAGATGTGGTACGTATATACAATGGAATATTACTCAGCCATTAAAAAGAATGAAATAGTGCCATTTGCAGCAATGTGGATGGACCTAGAGATTGTCATACTGAGTGAAGTAAGTCAGACAGAGATAGAGAAATACCTATCGCTTATATGCAGAATCTAAAAAGAAATGATACAAATCAACTTATTCATAACACAGAAACAGACTCACAGACTTAGAGAATGAACTTATGGTTGCCAGGGGGGAAGGGGGGAGGGGGGAGGGATAGGTAGGGAGTTTGGGATTGACATGTACACACTGCTATATTTAAAATGGATAACCAACAAGGACCTACTGTATAGCACAGGGAACTCTGCTCAATATTGTGTAACAACCTAAATGGGAAAAGAATTTGAAAAAGAATTGATACATGTATATGTATAACTGAATCACTTTGCTGTACACCTGAAACTGTCACAACATTGTTAATCAACTATACTCCAATATAAAATAAAAAGTTAAAAAAATTTTTTTAGCCATTTTAGTGGGTGTGATATAGTTTAAGTTTGCATTTCCCTGATGACTAACGATACTAAGCATATTTTCACGTGCTTATTGGCTGTCTGTGTTCTTTTGTGAAGAGTCTGTTCAAATCTTTGCCCATTAAAAAAAAATTGGATTGTTTGACTTCTCAGTACTGAGATGCTAGGGTTCTTTATATGTACTGGATATAGGTCCTTTGTCACATATATGTATGATGAACACTTTCTCTTAGTCTGTGTTTTGCCTATTCATCTTCTTAACAGTGTCAATAAAAGTATATATAACACACAAGATGCCATTTTAACCATGTTAAGTGTACAATTCAGTGGAATCAATTACACTTACATAGTTGGGCAACCGTTATTCCTGTTTTTTTTTTTTTTTTTGTATGTGGTTTTTTGGGTTTTTTTTTTTAAAATTATTTAATTATTTATTTATTTTATTTTTGGCTGTGTTGGGTCTTCGATTCTGTGCAAGGGCTTTCTCTAGTCGCGGCAAGCGGGGACCACTCGTCATCGCGGTGCGCGGGCCTCTCACTATCGCGGCCTCTCTTGTTGCGGAGCACAGACTCCAGATGCGCAGGCTCAGTAATTGTGGCTCACGGGCCCAGTTGCTCCACGGCATGTGGGATCTTCCCAGACCAGGGCTCGAACACGTGTCCCTCGCATCGGCAGGCAGACTCTCAACCACTGCGCCACCAGGGAAGCCCCGTTATTCCTGTTTTTAAGAGTCTTTTGAAGAACAGAAAATTTTGACAAAGTTCAAATTATTCTTTTCATTTTGTGGTTCTTGCTTTTTGTGTCCTAAGAAATTTTTGTCTACACTAAGGTCATGAAGATTTCCCCCTATGTTTTCTTTTGGAAGTTTTATAATTTTAGTGCTTACTTTAATTTTATGATCCATTTGGAGTTATTTTTTTGTGTATTACATGAGGTCAAGTTTGATTTTATTTATTTTTAATACTGATATCCATTTAAAATTAGTAGAACTTAGTAGATGTTAACTATTATTCCTTTTTGTTAGCCACTGATTTATTTCATTGCTGTTTAGCTTAGAAATTCCTCACCCCCATTCAGCCATCAGATAGATAATCACCTATATAATTGTTTCTGTTTTTTTTTTTTTAAAACCTCAGTTCTTTGATTCACTTGGAATGTGTTGAGCTTTATGTTAAGAGTTGAGGGACTAATTTGATTCCCCCTCAACAGTTAACTGAATAGTGGGAGAGGGAGATCCTAATGGGGACATAAGGTGGGCAGAGGGTAGAGCTTTTGTGAAATGTGGGCCACTTGGGCTCGCCTAGGAAGATGTAGTTGTCAGAGACAAGCCAGAGAGGCTGGCTGGGGTAGCGGCAGCCCATGGAGGACCCCCGGACTCTGACCCCTCGGGAGTCATGAGCCACTGAGAGATACGATGGGAGTGTTGCTTTAACAATGTGTAGGTTGGTTCTGACCAGGGAGAGACAAGAGGGAGGAAAACAGAAAGTGGGAGCTGGCAACTTCTAGCATTAAAGGGGGACTGATTGCGACAGAGAGGACGGGATGGGGGTGGGGGTGAGGAATTGCCCCCAGAAAGGGTGAAGCTGGAAGGAGGAATTCAACATTGACCTTGAGATTCAAGTTGAGCTGTTGGGTAGAACTTCTCTGCTCTAACCAGAAATAAAGAAGGCAGGAGGAGAAACTGGCTTTCCGAGGGAATAAAAGAAACTTTATTTTTTAAAATTAAGTCTTTAATCCATTTTGAGTTAATCTTTGTGTATGGTGTGATATAGGGGTCCAGTTTCATTCTTTTGCATGTGGCTGTCCATTTTTCCCAGCACAATTTATTTATTTGTTCTTTGTCCACGCTGCGAGGCACGCAGGATCTTAGTTCCCTGATCAGGGATCAAACCCGCGCCCCCTGCAGTGGAAGTGCAGAGTCTTAACCACTGGACCACCAGGGAAGTCCCCAAAGAAACTTTAAAAAGATACTTTTGGAGAGAATTTATGACGTTCCTTAAGAGTATAATCAGAACAGTTCCTTAACCTTTTGTACATTTTAAAGTTTCCAAAATGCTTTTATACATACTTTCTTCCACCTTTTGAAATTCTTTCACTTATGCATTGTGTGATAGGCAGGGCAGATATTACCCCATTATCCGACCTACAGATGAGGAATGTGAGGCTCAGCGAGGTTGGCAGGCGTGCCCCAGTTCTGTTCTCTGAGTTACAGGCACTGCGGCGTGGGGAGCAGGAAGCCTGCAGTAAATTCTGATTTGGCTTCTATCTACTTGCTGGGAGAGTGTGGCCAGCCTCCCACCCTCAGTACCTCAGCTTTCTGATCTATTAAGTGGGGTTGATAATATCTGCACCCTTAGCCTCACACAATGGGGAAGCCCAAGCAAAATAACCTGTGTGAAAGAGTGCTGACAAATATAAAGCAGGATGCAAATATCAATCTTATTAAGGTTGTAATTTCATCAAACTGGGGCTGGGAATCGGTTGGTCCCAGGGTAGGGAGAGCCAGAGACCCAAGATCATGCTGACTCCACAGGCTGAGTTGCTGCTGAGGTGTCCAGAGGCAGGTATCATCTCTCATGGAGCGGAGAGGGGTTGCAGGGCTCTGAGACGTGGTGAAGATGCCCATTCAGCCTCCAAGACTGGTGGCCTTCAGGGTTAACATGGGGACATCTGAGAGCTCACATGTACTGGGAAAAACTCTGGATTTGGATTCTGAGGCCTTGGGCTTGCACATGATTTTCACCATGCCCTAGACCTGGGGTGGGATACTTGATCTCTCTGAATCTGTTTCCTTATCTTTGAAACGTCTCATTATATACTCTGGAAATACGGAACTGCATATAAGTTCCCCAAACTTGCTGTGCCTCTGTGCCTTTGGTCAAAGTCCTGCTCCTTCAAAGCAGAGGTGAGAGAGAGAGACAGAGAAAGAGAGAGAGAGAGAAAGAGAGAGAGAGGTGCTGCACTGCTGGCCCTGAGGAAGGGACATGAGCCAAGGAATGCAGGTGGTCTCTAGAAGCTGAAAAAGGTAAGGAAACGGATTTTCTCCTCAGAGCCTCCAGAAGGATCTAGTCCTGCTGACACCTTGACATCAGCCCAGTGAAACTGATTTTGGACTTATGATCTCTAGAACTATAGGATAGTAAATGTGTAGTGTTTTAAGCCACTAAGCTTGTGATGATTCGTTATAGTAGGAATAGGAAACTAATACAGTGCACTTAAGATTCATCCAAGTTACTGCATGTATGGATGCATTCCATTGTATGGATGTATCAGCACTTGTGTATTCATTTACCAATTGACGAACATTTGGGTTGTTTCCAAGTCTGGGCCATTATGAATAAAGCTGCTATGAACATTCATATATATAGGTCTTTGTGTGGACATATGTTTTAGTTTCTCTTGAGCAAATGCCTAGGAGTGGGATTGCTGGGTCATAAGTATATATTTAATTTTATAAGAACTGCTAAAGTGCTTTCCAAAGTGGTGCATTCCCACCAGCAGTACATGAGAGTTCCAGTTATTCTATATCCTTGCCAGTGCGTGGCATTGTCAGTCTTTTTAGTTTTAGCCATTATAATAGATGTTTAGGGATAGCTCATTGTGATTTTAATTGCATTTTCCTGATGACTAATGATGTTGAACATTTTTTCACAGGCTTTTTGGCTATCTATATTACTTCTTTTGTGAAATGTCTATTCAGTTTTTTGGCCATTAAAAAAAAATTGGGTCATTTGTCTTCTTATTATTAAGCTTTAAGAGTTCTTTATGTATTCTGACTACATAACCTTTATCAGATATATGTTTTGCAAATATCTGCTCCAAGTCTGTGGCTTGTGTTTTTATTTTCATATTAGTGCCTTTTTAAAGAGCAGGCATTTAAAATTTTGATCAAGTCCAATATATCAATTTTTTTTCTTTAATGGCTTATGCTCTTTGTGTCCTAAGAAATCTTTGCTTAACCCAAAGTCACAAAGATTTTCTTCCACATTTTCTTCTAGAAGTTTGATAGTTTTAGCTCTTATATTTAGCTGTATGATCCATATTGAGTTGATTTTTTTTTTTTTTTTTTTTTAACATTCTAATTTTTTTTTTTTAGAAATTCACGTTCTTTTATTTATTTATTTATTTATTTATGACTGTGTTGGGTCTTCGTTTCTGTGCGAGGGCTTTCTCCAGTTGTGGCAAGTGGGGACCACTCTTCATCGCAGTGCGCGGGCCTCTCACCATCGTGGCCTCTCTTGTTGTGGAGCACAGGCTCCAGACGCGCAGGCTCAGTAATTGTGGCTCACGGGCCCAGTTGCTCCGCGGCATGTGGGATCTTCCCAGACCAGGGCTCGAACCCGTGTCCCCTGCATTGGCAGGCAGATTCTCAGCCACTGCGCCACCAGGGAAGCCCTGAGTTGATTTTTATATATGGTGTGAGGTAAGGGTTAAGGTTTTTAAAATTAAAAAAAATTTGGTAATGCCTTTGACTGGTTAGGGTACCAGGTTAATGCTGGCCTCACAAAATGAATTAGTATTATACTAGGTGCTGCAGGGAATGTAAAGGTCAGATCCAACTCTTGCTGGAGTCACACACATAAACACACCCCAAGAATTATAAAGGCAGAGTTTAATGAGCTCCATAAGGGAAGTACAGATGAACTGCTTTTGGCATTGCAAGAAGGAAGAGGCTGTGGGAAGCCTCAGGAAAGGCTTCCTGAAGGTGGTGACACTAAAAAAGCGCTTTAGTAGGGCTGCAACTTTGCCCGCCCTTGGGGTCACTGTTCAAACGCTAGTCTATTGAATGGTGCTCCCTTCAGGGCTCATAGAATAGAACATGGATGGCACCCACCTAGAGTTGTAAGCACAGTGGCCCTGCTAAAATACATCTACCAGCTGAAAGACTATGGGGAAGGTGGGTGGGGTGGGCAGGGGTACCGTTTTAGAGGGGACTCTATTAAACTCATGACTGGTTGTTTTATATAAGACTGCTTTTGTCTCCCCAACTTTTTAATTAAACTCCCACAGATCTGCATCCTCCCCCCATTGAATGTGGTGCTGGAGGCTCTGCAGAGGAAGGGGACCAGCCCTCGTGGAGCACCCTGGCTCTGTGCCTGATCTCAGTTCTCCCACCAACTCTACAATCGCCGTTTCTTTATCTCCACTTTTGCAGATTAAAAAATGAGACTTGTAAAGGCTAAATGCCTCGCCCAGGGTCAGCGGCTAGTGAGTAGCGAAGCTGAGATTGCAGTCTGCCCCCCTAGCTCCCCTCGGCCTCTGCAGCACTCTCCCCCTGGGCTCTGAGACGACTTCACTTCCGAGGAAGGCAGGCACATAGACAGGAAAGGAATGGGTGCCGGGGGAGGTCAGGACGAGGTATTTGTGAGTGGGTTTGTTCTGATTTAGCAAAAACACTCAGCGCTCTGGGCCGGGCTGCGGCTGACTGGCTGTGTGGTCAGGGTTTGCAAAGCTTCCAAAGGTCCTTTTGCTAGGAGGGCTTTAAAAGCTGCAAGCGCTCAGCAGTTTCTATCAGTCAGGATTTTTTCCCCCCAGATTGAATCCTGTCAGGGTTTTACTGGCTTCTGTGTTCCCAGATTGACTCGTGTCTCCCTCACCTGAGCAGCCCTGCTTTGTCCTCATACCACTTCCTGTCACCAGTGCCTCCTCAAGAAAGAATTCTTTACCATCTCTACCTTCTGGTCCCCAACACCTGCCTCTTCACTCTGTCAAAACCCTCTGGTTTCTCCAAGAAATGTGGACTCAAGCACATCAGGGACAAAGGAACGCCAGGACCTAGTTTTGATCCAGCTTTGGGGGTTTACTCCTTTTCCTGGTCTCATTTTTTTTTTTTTTTTAAAGTGTTTCTTTTTTTTAAAAAAAATTATTTATTTAATTTATTTATTTTCGGCTGCATTGGGTCTTCGTTGCTGCCTGCGGGCTTTCTCTAGCTGCGGCGAGCGGGGGCTACTCTCCGTTGCAGTGCGTGGGCTTCTCATTGCGATGGCTTCTCTCCTTGCACAGCACGGGCTCTAGGCCCACGGGCTTCAGTAGTTGTGGCTCGCGGGCTCTAGAGCGCAGGCTCAGTAGCTGTGGTGCATGGGCTTAGTTGCTCTGAGGCATGTGGGATCTTCCCCCACCAGGGCTCGAACCCGTGTGTCCTGTACTGGCAGGCGGATTCTTAACCACTGCGCCACCAGGGAAGCCCCTGGTCTCATATTTTTAAAAGAACACTCAAAAACAAGGGCACCATGAGAAGCAAATGCTTGAGGGGCTCGGATGTGCCTGGGAAATCAGAGGGCCCCACGTATGAAAGTTCCTGTTGCCGCCGACTCTGTTCCAGTGCCCTGACCACACGGAATGCCCTTATCCTCAGACCCCTCTCAGGGAGTCTTGCCGGCTTGCCCTGGGCATTGGCTTCTTGTCCTTTGTTTGGTCACCATGGGCCCTGCCCCTGCCAACTCAGAGGCAAACAGAGATAGGGCCGGGTCCAGGCTGCCCGGCCTTGCGGACAGCATCACACACTGCTCTGTGTCAGCAGAAAAAGCATCCACCGTCACCTGCATCCTAGAGCCCTCCCCCCACCGCCTTGTGAAGGCTCTGCGCCCGGCTGGCCCTGCCCACCAGGCCAAGCGCACTCTCTGCCCGCCAGCAGCGCTCCAGGAATTCTGAAGTGCAGCCCCGGTGGCCCTCGGTGACTTCATGGGAAGTGTTCTGGGTTGGTTCTCTTTGCCTCCACCTCCTTCCAGGACTTGCCAAGGATGATGCCTCCAAGCCCCTCCCAGCTCCCAAAATACCAGCCCTGCCTCCTGGCCCTGCCAGAAAATGCTTAGCACATTAGCGGGTTTAGCTGCCACAGTTGCAGCCATTTAGGAAGCTGCAGAGGCACATAGATTTCATTCTGGAATCCTTTCCAGCTGCTCGCTATTTTGACAACACTGGGTGGCACCGTTACCAGGAACCTGCGGGGCCTGTGAGCTGGAAGTGGCTGGGGGCCTGGGGGTGGGGTGGTGGGTGCAGCAGCCTCTTCTCCCTGGCTGGCCTCCCTCTTGCCTTCTGGAGCTAGCTTGGAACAGATCTTGGATACCAGTTGCCACTGTGCTGTGGCTTCTGCTTGTGGGAAAGACAAGAGGCAGAAAAACAGAGTAAAATGAAACAGCCCCACCAAACATCTTCTTGGACCCGCTGCAGTTGCTTTCCTGCCACTTAGTAGCTGAGTGCTCTGGAGCAAGTCACCAACTCTCCAGAACTCAGCTGTTCCCATCTGTGGAAGGGCTCACGTGACCCTCCCCTCCATCTCAGTATGAGGTCTGGGGTCTACAAGAGATGATGTGTGTGAAAGTGTTTTGTAAACTGTAAAGTGGCAAACATTTGTATTTCTGTGAGCTCCTGGAGGGCAGGGACTCTGTTTTGTTCATCTTTGAATTTCCTCTACCATGTTGGTTTGTTGGATAGAAAAGTAAATATGGTGACTTTCTGGAAGTATCTCATTTGCCCATTGATGGTCAATGTGGTGAAGAAAAGTAAGGCTATGGGGGTATTAGTTTGGTAGGGCTTTTGTAACAAAATACCACGGACTAGGTGGCTTAAACAACAGAAATTTATTGCTTCATAGTTCCGGAGGCCAGAAGTCTGAGATCAAGGTGTCCGCAAGGTTGGTTCCTTCTGAGGGCCGTGAGGGAGAATCTGTTCTAGGCCTCTCGTAGCTTCTGGTGCTTTGCTGGCAACCTTCAGTGTTCCTTGGTTTGTTGAAGCATCACCCTGATCTCTGCCTTCATCTTCACACAGTGTCCTCCCTGTACGCATGTCTCTGTACCCAAATCTCCCCTTTTTAAAAGGACACCAGACATGTGGATTAGGGTCCACCCTCATAACCTCATTCTAACTAATTACTTCTTAGCCCTATTTCCTGACGTGGTGGGCAGGGGTCTTCTGAGCCCAGGAGCCAGTGGAGGATAGGGAAGACCAAGGCAGTGTGCCAGGCCTGACTAGGTAAAGAGTTCTGATGCAGATGCAGGTGGTTGTGCCTGAGGGACCCCATTTTCTACTACCATTCTTGGATTTGGGGTGTGAGGGTTTGTTCCTAGACTTAGTTTTGTTTTTTGTTTTTTCCTTCTGAGCAGTTCCTGTTAAATAAAATCTCTCCATTTGTGTTTAGACCCAAATGCAGTACCTGTTCTTGCTCTTCATCCCCCTTTCTTTTTCGTGCCCCTCTTTCCCTTCAAGACACTGACCCCATACACGCAGGACTCACCTTTCTTCCAACTCTGAAACGTGGGTACTCAGTTGCCAACGCAGGACATTGCGGGGTGAATATGGTTCCCGTTCTCTGCCCTTCCCCTCCTCCTTTTGAAACTGCACAACTCAGGTGGGACTCGAACCCAGCCAAAACTTTCAGACTGTGTCTTGAACTTGAAACAGGAGGGAAGGAGGCGGGGCACAACCTTTGAAAGAATGCCATAGCCCGAGGACATGACATAAACTGATTAAAACCAAATGGGTCCAAGATGGCGGACAAGTCGACTTCCACTAGACCTTGAGCCTGAGTGTACGCTCATTGTAACACATCAGCAAGCTAAATGACACACCCGCAGGTGCCATGACGGTTCTAAGGCGACCATAACGATCAAAAAATGGGCCGTGGCCCAATTCCTGGAAATCCCTGCCCCTTCCTGAAATAGCTGGAATACTCCTCCCACTCATTAGCCTATGAAATTACCCACCCCTATAAAAACTGACAACCCCATACCCTGGTGCCTTTCTCACCTTCTGAGATGGCTCACACTCTGCAGAGTGTGTTTCTCTCTAAGTAAATCCACTTCTCACCTATCACTTCGTCGCTCACTGAATTTTTTCTGTGATGAGACATCAAGAACCTGAGCTTCATTAAGTCCTGAAACCAGGTGTGTGATCTCAGTTGGAAGACTGTGGGGTTTGGCCGGGTTCGAGTCCTGGCCACATGGATTCAAGTCCTAATCTGGTTTTGGCTGGGTTCTAGTCCCGGCACCTGGGTTCAAGTCCCAATCTGAGGCGTGCGGTTTCAAACCCACTGGCTGGGACTCGAACCCACTGTCTTTTAATTGAGTCTCAGGACTTAATGAAGCTCAGGTTCTTTGTGTGTCAGCGCAGAAGGAATTCAGCAAGAGGCAAAGCGATAGGTAAGAAGTGGATTTATTTAGAGAGATATACATCCCACAGACAGAATGTGGTCTGTGTCAAAAGGCAAGAGCAGCTGAAATATGGGGTGGTTAGTTCTTATGGGCTGAGTAATATCGTATGCTAACGAGTGGGAGGATTATTCCAACTATTTTGGGGAAGGGGTGGGGATTTCCCGGAATTGGGCCACTGCCTACTTTTTGGCCTTTTATGATCAGCCTCAGAACTGTCGTGGCACCTGTGGGTGTGTCATTTAGCATATGCTAATATACCGAGGCTCAAAATCCACTGGATGTCAAATCTTTGGCCATCTTGGGCCTAGCTGGTTCTAAGCAGTTTATGTCGTACTCACAGTTCATTCTCTAAGGGTTGTGCCCTGCCCCCTTCCCTCCTGTTTCCCTCTGTCACCCTTTTTGTCCCCTACCACAGTCTCTTTCCAGGGCATATCTCTGATGGGATCCCCCTCATTCCATGAGCACCTGCCTCTGCTCTGGGTGCTTGCACATCAAAGCATGTTCTGGGTGGTGTTCCTGGACCATGGTGTTGGTGCTGGTTGTGAGGGCACAGGGACGCCTTGGTGCCCTGCCTTCTGTGTTTGAGGCTTCACTGCCGGCCATCCCCATCTTTCCCATGACATGCTCCAATTTAGGAAGGGGCTGACAAGGAAGAAGGCGTTTATAAAAACCACCCCCTGAATAATAAGAGGGAATCTACTGAATTCTTACCATGTACCAGGCACAGTGCTAGGTGCTTTCCATCCTTTTTCTTATTTATTTCTCTCAGTAATCCCGAGAAGCAGGTACTTTGCTTATCCTCATTTTGCAGATGTGCAGTTGAAGTTTTGAAAGAAAATAAAGGAAATGTGAACTTCCCAAACAGTCAGCTAAAGAGGGATGCATACAGTTCTCAAGTAGAACCTCAAGTTCTACTCTTCTTATCCACAGGGGGCCTCAAAGGGTGGGCAATGGCCCACTTGCATCAGAATTAGCTGGAGAGCAGAGTGAAAAGTCAGGCTCCTGGTATCCACCCTAATCTACTAAATCAGGAGAGAGTGGGGTGGGGTCCTGGGAATCTACATTTCATAGTTGTTCCTCAGGGACTCTGGTACACCCCATAGGCTGTGAACCCCTCCCAGGGGTCTGCTTCTTCCCCAGCACCTTCTTCCCTTCCTGTTCCACCGTGGCTGCCCAGAACCTGCCCTTCCCCACAGATCACGTCTGAAATGTAGGGCACGTGTGCTCTGCAGCCCCATGTCCTCCTTCCCTGGTGTTGAGCGGCCCGGAAGTTCTGGTGGAGGGAGGGCATTCGGGCATAGGGGAGCAGAATTTGCCACCCCCAAATATGTCTCTTTGGCATATTAATTATTTTAAGCTAGTTATTTTCTAAGAAACAGCCGACAGGGAAAAAACTCTGAACACCGAGTAGGAGTTAACAGCTTTGTAAGCAACATTACACTGGTAAGGGAAATCTCCATTTGTAAGGGTGTCTCTCTCACTGTACCAAAGGGTTGACCAAATTTCTGGAAACACTATCCATGGAGAAGGCAATGACTTTAAGCTGCCTAACGACCTTACCCTTTTTGACTGTGCTTTTGCTGGTCACCCCCAAGAGCTGACCCCCGCTCCCCCGCCCCCCCTCCCCCCCAGTCCCAGCAGCCTCTCTGGTCTTCAGCTGAGAATGGTAATTAGGATGAGGACTTGGGCCGTTTTGGGGAACTACTCAGTTTTCCTGGATTTCTCCTATGCATGCATGTTATTAAATTTTTGTTTGCTTTTTTTCCTATTAATCTATCTCAAGTCAAGGTAATTCTTAGACCAGCCAGAAGAACCTAGAAGGGTAGAGGAAAATTTTTTCCTCCCTGACACAGGCTTGCACATGGGTTGGGAGAAAGGGTGGCTTATGTGACCTGTGCTGACCTGCTGGCTTCTTACCCTTTCCCCATGTCCCCGTGTCCTTCCCTGGCTCCACTCTGCCCCAAGGCCCCAGTGGAGGGACCAGGTCTTGGGTCATCAGGCAGTAGCTGGGCAGGGCTGGGCAGGCCTGAACTGTGTTTGGTGATGATATTAAAGTGTCCCATGACTGAAAAGGGAGTGGATATTCTGGAGTGAAGTCTGTGACCCTGGCAGAAGCATGGGGTTCTCCCGGGGCCTCCATTAGAGTCACACATCTGTTCTCTGCTCTGTCTTCCTCTGCACACATTCGACCTTCCTCAAGGCTCTTCCTGTACCCACAGTTCCATTTTGCAGCCCCTCATCAGAAAAAACACACCACTACCAAAAAATAATGCCCCCCCCCAAAAAAACCCCCACAAAAACCCAGTATATTTCAGCAACTTAAAACTTTTTTGGAGGAAGAAGTTACTGTTGTCCTACTTACTAACTGGGCGACAATTACTTAATCACCCATAAACTTTACGTTCTATCCTATGGAGCCTCTGCCCCATCTCTATTTCTGAGATGTACAAGCACACCATACAGGGTGTATTCTTCATAGGCTCTTTGGAGTTCATAGGACGTTGGAGCTAGAATGTAAGCCCCATAAGGGCAGGAACCTGCTGTATCCCCAGAGTCTAGAAGGTGTCCGACATGTAGTAGGTGCTCAGTGGACACTTTCTTTTTTGACCGAATGAGTATTAGAGCTGAAAGGCACTGCCAAGTTAAGCTTGTCCAGAAGGGCCAGATGAGCAAACAGAGGCTCAGGGAGGTGAAATCACTTGCCTGAGTTCGCACAGCAAGTAGGTGGTCTGGCTGAGGCTGGAACTCAGATCAACAGGACTGTTCCTGAACTCCCAAGAATATCAAAATCCAAGCCATGGCTTCTGAATTACATTCTATGGGGGCTGGCCAAAAAAGTTCGTTCGGGTTTTCCTGTAACATCTTACAGAAAAACCCTAACGAACTTTTTGGCCAACCCAATATAAGCCCAGAGACCTCTGGCTGGTTCCCTGGTGGAAGAAGCTGTTGAGACTCCTCTCTCTTTCTGGGTCCAAGATCTCAGAGGTCTGGATAGAAGCAACAAGCTTTTGGGAGGGTTTTTTCCCCCCCTCCCAGAATAGACAGCATCTCTGAAAATGCTAGCTTGGATTTCTAGGCTGATATTCTAAACACTACCTCATCCTAAAAGTAAATGGTGAACTATTTTCACACGCTAGTAAAATTTTAATTTGGAAAACTCTTGTCCTTGGAATGCAAAATTCACCAGTCATTTTATATCCTGTGGGCAGACCTAGTTACTAGAACCTTCTTGCCAGTCCCACTTGTGAGCCCCACTTGTGGAGAAGGACCAGTGGGATTGGACCAGCTTTGTGACTTTTACTGTTTGAGTTTAAAATGTCTTGTTTGTTTAAAAATGTTCATTTAGTTCAGGGTTCTCCCCTCTGACCCCCCAGCACACGCACTCCTCTTTACAAAGCAGGACATTTTGACTCTATAGTGGGGGGTGATGGTGGTGGAAAGTTAAAATTATTAATGTGAGCATCCATCAGATATTCCTAATTTCACCTGATTTCTGCCGCCCTCCAAAGCTGACCCTTACTCCATTTCTGATCTCCCCCCTTCCAGACCTTCCATCCATCCTTGACCCTTTGCTTTTCCTTCTTCTTTTCCTAATTATCACTCTATCCCAGATCTTTACCCCAGTTCTAACCCTCACCGCATCCCTCACCCCATCTCTGAGCTTATCTTTGTCAATCCCTGAGGTCAGGGTAGGGTGACCTTAGGAAGGGAGGGAGGTTATCTGTTTCTCACATTACCTGGTATTTTCTAAAAGCTGAAAGTTTAGTGGTTTATTTTTTAGGCATTGTCAAAAGACCCTTCTGTCAAAACTAGCCAAGTCAAAGGGCAGTATGAAAGTTATGCTGGAGTCAATATCATACCCTCTTTCTAACCTGTTAATAATAATAATAAAGTATTCATTGAGCCTTTATTACGTATTAAGCATAGCACTAGGCACTTTCTCTAGTACTTGTTTGTCAAATCCTCACAGCAAACCCTAGGAGTCAGGTATGTTAATCCTTATTTTACTGATGGGAAAACAGGAACAAACATCTTAAGGAGTTTGGTCAAAAGCGTACAGTAAATAAGAAAGGCAATTACAGAATTACGGAGCCTTGTGTCCTGAAAGGCAATTACAGAATTACGGAAACACCTTGTGAGGTGTTTCCTTCAAGGTCCTCCTTGTGGATGTCCAACTGGTGGGCCTGCTTGGATATCTTAGTGCAGTGTAATGGTGGCCTCTGAAATGCCCAAGATCAGAGAAGGCTCTCCTTCTTAAACCCTGTAGGTAGGTAGGCAAGCACTCCCTTGGGCCATGCTAGAAATAAACCTGGGAATAGTTTTCCAAAGGGACGAATCATATAGAGATGAGATTTGGTATTGAACTTCTCCCTGATCTTGCTGCATTTCGACTAATATTTAAGCACTGGGCAGTATGGGGACTAAAAAGAGACCAGCCTGCCCTCAAGGAGCTCACGGTGCAGGGGAGACTGACACAGTTAATCTGTGGTAAGGCACACGGCACCGTGCTAAGGGAGAGCGGCTCAATGAGCGGAGGATTTGGGGAGAGCATGTCACATTTCAGGAGTCATTTGGTTGTACTTCCACTACAGGTTTTCCGCGCTTCCAAAACAGTGTTCCTTGCAAGAGTAGCCTCTCTCTAAGTGAAAGAGATTATTGCAAATGTAAAATGATTTCCCAGAGTTTGCAGGACTGAACTTTGTTATTGTAAGAGGTGATGAGTAGGGGCTGGTCAGAGTACAGTGGTGTTTACACTTAATTGATCATAGCCAGTTACAGATTTCTGGGACTTCCCTGGTGGTCCAGTGGTTAAGACTTCGCCTCCCAATGCGAGGGGTGCAGATTCGATCCCTGGTGGGGGAGCTAAGATCCCATATGCCTGGCGGCCAAAAAACCAAAACATAAAAACAGAAGAAATATTATAACAAATTCAATAAAGACTTTAAAAAAAAAAGAGGTGATGAGTATGGAGGTGCTTTGAGTCCTTTACAGCCCTTGGCTGATGTGAGGTGAGAGTTGGAGCCAAGGTAGTAGATACGGAGAGATGGGTAGAGGGGTGAAGACTGGGTCCTACGATTGCCCTAGCCCCACCACCTGGCCCCGAATGCAGGGAACTTTCATTGAGGGAACTAAATGAAAGATGAGAATCAAGGTTCTGTGGGTTTCAAGGAATACGTGGCTAATACTGTCAAATATTGGTAAAGCAGCATTATGACTAGGAAGTGGTTAAAAAAAAAAGGAGGAAATTAATGACTATGAAAAATTAGTTCTGAGGAAGGATGGTGAAGAGCTCAGCAGAATGGACAGATGAGAATATTGTACATTTGAGGAGCTTCTCAGTAAACGTAGGAGCGAGGTTGGATCATTGCTAGAAGGGCCTTTGACGATTTAAAAGAATGATCGTGCAGCCCCTGTGTTAGTGTGTGGCGCAGGTGAGAGGAAAGGAGGCTGAGAAGCGTGGAGGCCTGAGCGGGAGGGCGCCCGGCCCGGAGTCCAGGAGAGGCAGAACACAGAGGCCACCCTTCAGGAGGATGGGCCCCTTTGGAGAGAAGAGACACCTTTTCCTTAGAAACTAGAGACAGCCCTCTTTCCCACACGCGTGCTGTTACCAGGACTCACCAAGATGACCCCGCGTGTCCATGGCATGGGGCTCCTTTGCTCAGAGTTCAGGCTTCATCTCAGCTTTAGAAGCAGCAGACTTTCTCCTTCCTCCGTGATGGCCTATGGAGGCAGGTCCCATGCGGGGCTGGGGCTGCACCAGGAACTTAGAAGCGGGCGTGTGTGTGTGTGTGTGGCCGTGTGCGTGTGTGTGTGTGTGTGCGTGTGTGTGTGTGTGTGTGTGGCCAGGGCTGGTAGGGACTCTCACTTGGCAATAGTAGGAAACTAAGGCTCAGAGAGGAGAGTGATTACTTCTTTGTTGTTTCCCTCAGTTGCTAGCTCGATGCCTCGCATGGGGCAGAAACGGAACACTTGTTTCTTGAATAAACCAAGGAAAGAACTAGTTATTGCAGTGAGATGAGAATTCAGTATTCTGATTTTTTTTTTTTTTTTTTTTTGGTCACTCTCTTTTCCATGTCACCATCCAGGGTTCTGTGTATTTTATACCAAAGTCCCTGGAAACTAGTTTCATTGGAGTAGTGAAACGGCATCTCTTTATTAATGGAATGGATTCACTGAGTAGAGGCAGGTTCAACTACCTTTGTGGCATCCCCATCCCACATTCCTGTGTGTCATCCCCTGTCCCACATTCCTGTGTGTCATCCCCTGTCCCGCATTCCTGTGTGTCATCCCCTGTCCCGCATTCCTGTGTGTCATCCCCTATCCTTGGTGTTTTCTCATGCCCCACCCCCCGACTGCTTCCTCTACGTTCTGCCTCCTTATTGAAAAAAAAAAAACCCAAAAAACCAACCTCCCGACTCCTTCCCCCAATACTCTTTATCAATTCCAATGAAAGAAGTCCTTGTACTTAGATAATTACGTGGAAAAAAAAAAATCCTGCCCTCAGATAAATGTGAAAGGGTACTGGCGTGGGCGGTTTTCAGTCTTTATTTAAATTAGGGATTTTGTGGATTGTTGTTGTTTTGTTGTTGTTCTTGTGGGATGGTGTCCAGTATCCCAGTGTTCACGCAATGTCTTGACTTTACTATCGCTTCTCCTAGGATAATTATAGGTTGGCATAATGTAGCTATTGTTCTGTTCCACAAAGAAGCACTGTCATAGAGTGATGGGATGGGGCTGGGGGGGCGTGCAGTGTGGATCCAGAAGGAGGATCTTTGTGCTTGTTTGAGTGTGTATGTCGTGGACAGCCATGCTGCATCTTGAATTATTTTTCTTATGCCATTCTTTGGATCCCTAGCCACCTGTGCCCTATTCCCCCAGTTGTTCATCCCTTATTTTCTTCACCAAGTTCCCATCTTTGGCTTCTCTATACTCTTCCCTCCCGGGGTGATCACTGGGCCTAGTTTGAGGACTTCAGCTAGAGATGCTGAGCTGGGGTGTTGAAGGAAGTGTTTAAAATTGTTTCAGTGCCATCTCCAAATACAGTTGTATTCTGAGGCACTAGGGGTTAGGACGTCAGCATATGAATTTGGACCTAATTCAGCTCATAGCACCCTTAGAATCAAGTATTGAAATAAACTGAATTTAGAACTAGATCTTTGAATTGTTGTTTCAAGGAAAAAACATCATGTTTAATCACATTGCTTTTACTTAAAATATTTGTAATTAATCATATTTTCGTGAGAGTGAAATGGTTATTTTACCTTCCTCTCACATATTTAATTTTTAAGAAAAGTAATAAAATGATTTTTAAAATAAAAGAAAATTGTTTCAGTGAAGTTATTTGCCTGAGTCTGACGGCTCAAGGGCTCGTGGTATTGCAGATGACCTCAGACGTCATCCAGGCCAACCCCTTTCACTGGACATCTGAGTTGTTCAGAGCCCTTGCGCTACAAAGCTCATGTTACTTTCTGGGACATATTGGATAACTGGGCATTCATCCACTCATTCAGCATAAGCTTACCGAGTGTTTGCCATGAGGCTAGGTCCTGGACTAGACGGTGAGTATATAGTGATGAGAAGAAAAGGGCACCAATCCTGCCCTCGTGGAGCTTCCACTCCAGGTGCCCATGTAGGCAGGTGAAAGATTTGCAGGTGTTGTTAGGCCCACTCAACCCTTATGGAATCCAGGGTTGGGGGACATGCTGGCCTTGTCTCTTGAAGCTAGAAATTAGGACCAGATCTTCATGGCCCATGTGTCAGCCATTGCCAGGCAACACCTTTCTTTCTTTCTTTCTTTCTTTTTTTTTATTAAGGGTAGTGAGATCTCTTAGACTGAGATCGCCCTTGGAGATTTTTAGGGTAATACCTGTCTCACATTTCTCCTTCTCTCCCACCTCCCCCTCTCACCAGACTCTTCTGCACTGGGGCTGGTAGTTATGTGTAGAAATGTTTTGGACTCTAGCCATAGCAGTTTTTTTGACCAAGCACCATTGGCATCTGAATGGGATGACTACCTATGTTACCATGAACCTCAGAGGCCATGGCCTTCACAGTTCACCCTTAAAGAAGCAAAGGCAGGCTTCACTGAAGCCAGGCGACATGAGGGCCACTGGGCTGAGATTCTGTAAACAAGCTTAGAAGGAGAGAAGATCTTTTCTATCCTCGGAAGGAACCTGCCTCAGTTTTGCCACCTGGAAAGGCAAATGTTATACTAAAAATTTATGTTCTTTATCTAACACTCAAATTTAACTGGGAATTCTTATTTTATCTGGTGACCTTACAGGGCAGGGTAGGTAGAAAGGTGGGCAGTGGGCAGGTACCCTGCATCCCCACAGGGCTGATGGTGGCAGGATGCGGTTATTGGAGTGCCGAGGTCCCGAAGGATGATGTGACAGTTCCCCATGAACAGGGTAGCGAACGAGACAGATCAGAGGACAGGAGACTGAAAATCTCTGCCATTTGGAGAAATCGCCATGGAGGAATTATACTCTCATGAACCAAGAGAAAAGAGTGGTCTTTAGCCTTGCTTCTCACCCAGTTGTATCTGAAAATACATTCTGTAAAATAAACAAATGTATTCCCTTTGTGTATATTTTAAAAAGAATCCGAATTCTTTCCTCCTGATGAATTAAAACAAACACCCAGGGCTGAAAGTCCATGTGCTCAGGGGCAATCAAAAGTGTGTCTCAGGCCTGGGGCTGCTTGGGGGCGTGTGCCTTGAGGTGTGTGCTGATGCGAGGGGTTGGGGGCTCAGCACCTTTGCGCCCAATCCCGGAAGTTAACTCTGAAATTTGATTTATACATGACTCTCAAAAGCATAATGTATGAACACTGGGCAAGTCCTTGGAGATCAGCCAATCTGAGAACCAGGAACACTCAGAACTGACCAGCTGTGAGGGGTCTCACTCTACAAATGAGGAAACTGAAGCCCAGAAAACTTAGTGATGAACTTCACACCCAAAGCAACAGAGCGGGATGAGATCCAGGTCTCCTGACTCCCAGGTTGTATGTGTTTTACTGTGACTGTATACTCACTGGTCTTGTAGTCTCTCTCAAATACAAGCATATTGAGGGCAGAGACCGTGTGCCTTGTCTGTTTCATAGTGTCCCAGGGGGCCAATGACGGTCCTGCACACCAGCTGTTCCTGCACACCAGCTGTTCCTGTTAGCCACAGGCAATGGCACATTTGCTGATTGGTACCCACATGCTGCCATTTGTTGGTGCCATTCCCTTTGCTCCTCTTTGGCAATTTATTTTACACGGCTCATTCGATACTTGTGATTCCTGGGCTCTGGGACTGAGTCATCCTGAAGGTGGATGCCTGGCAGGGATGGTATACACCATCAAGGGTTATTCCCAAGGAAACTAGTACTTCTTACTCCCCAGCAGCTACCCTTCTTTTATGTCCTTGGACTAGTTATGTGTGTAGCTCTATTTTCTCCCACTCTTGTAAGCAGTCATTTCCTGGCTGTAAGGAGAGATGAAATGCAGAGCCTCACGTTTTGTGTTTGTGTCTCACCTTTGTGGTGGCTTACCCAGCATGACTGTGCCTTGTCCAGGTGCGCTGAGTATAGGTGCTGCTTTCCTGGTCTGTCCCCGCTGGGCATCCACGTCCCAAGCAAAGAGACAGCTGAACCTACCTGGTTATGGGATCAGCCCTCAGTAATCCCTGGAAAGATTCTTTTGCTCAGAACTTTGAGATGACTTCACAAAGACAATGAAAGGGGGACTATGGTTCATAGTGGAGTCAATGGTATATGGTTTCCTAAGTGATTGCCTGTGAGCACACAACCACAGTGAGTGGTTCACAGTGTGGTTCTGTGTGAATCACCAGTTACCTCCCTGAGGTCATGGTGATGCCTTCGGCCAGGGGGCAGAGGAACAGGCCTTGTCCTTGCTCTGAGCCTTATCTCTCTAGCTGCTATCTCTCTTTTTTTTTTCTTAGTTCTTTGAGCCACTTAGTGTCCCTCCATAGCCACCCTGGACTCCTCATATCTTTGCTTCAAGGCCCGAGCCTCACAGATACATTTGTGGACGTCTGCCTGCAATGACTCCAAGTCCAGACACCAAAGCACAGCGCCCGCATCCTCAGTAACTCTTTCTGTTTGTGTGGCTGCTGCCCAGATCTGAGTAGATGCTGAGGATTGAGGAGAGGCCACTGCCTTGGGCCAGTTTTTCATGTGATGTAGCTGCCCGTGAATGCCAGGAATGGTTCCTTCTTGTGCCGCAGTATCGGTGGGATTATGTTAACCACCCTGGCTTGGGAGGGAGGAGAATAACTGCGGGGTGAACGCTACCCAGAGAGTCTTGTCCCCTAGTGTTCCAAAGACGAAAGCCACATGGAATTAAGCATGTGGTTATTTCCTTTCCCGTATTATCAAGTGATCCCTGAATGCAGTGGCCTGAGGGTATTATTCTTTGTCTCATGCCTATTTGTAGGTAGGCTCAGTTTGCAAATACATAACCACTTGCTTGTCTGCCCATCTACCATCCATCCATCAGTTCATCCATTGGTTGATTAACTGATCTATACATTCATCCATCCAACCATCCATCCATCCATCCATCCATCCATCCGTCCATCCATCCATTTAAGGAGACAAGGCAGGTAAAGTAAATGAGGAAAATGGGCTTGTTAAATACAATAGGGAGTGGTGGGGACTGTGGTGAGCTGGAGAGTGCAGTTTACTGAGCTGCCATATATAACATTCTCTGGCTCTGACCTCTCAGGTTTGATGTGTGGCACCTGATGGCCATAGTGAACCATCTTTATCTCAAAAGCATTTGGGTTGGAGTGGCCTAGAGCTGTTTGGATGGGGCCCCTGGCCTCTTCTTCAGCCTTGTCTAGAGTGTCTTGGTAAAACCAGACTCCGGAATGTGCATCAGTCAGGGCTTTTAAAGGTTGCAAATGGCAAGAAACTCAACTCGAACTGCTTAAGCACAAAGAGAAATGTAGGGGCTCATGGAACTAAAAGTTCGGTAGTACATCTGCTTCATTTGGGCCTGGATCTAGGGGCTCACCTAGGTCATCAGGATTCCCTCCACCTCCCCTCTCTCTCAGTTCTGCTTTCCTCTACATCTCCTTTGCAGAGAGGTCTGCTTCATGGGAGTCTCCCAGCAGCTTCGGATATACAGTGTGTTAGCTTTTCCATACCAAGAGAAAGTAAGTGCCTCTTTCTCACAGCAATTCCAAGTCTGGCCCAAGTTTGCCCGCCCTGGACCACATGTTCATTCATCTTTGAAGCAATCACTAAGGCCTGGGGAGGTGGTTTTCTCACTGGCCAGGGCTGGGTCACAAGCCTGTCTCTAAAGTTGAGGGATGAAGTGGGGTTGATTTTATTCAACTGATGGTGGGGAAAGCTGGTTGCCTGGAGGAAATCGGAAGTGTTGTTACTGGAAGGAGGTGGAATGGCAGCTTGGCAGACAGATAACCCAAGCCCAGCACAGGGAGGATGGGTTGATGCACCGTCTCTGTGTCGAGACCCAGGACACTGAGCAGGACCAGAGCTGCCCACTCTTCAGCCCTACCCGCCGGGCTTGAGTAGCGACCACCCCTGACCTCTGTCCAGCCCTCATCAGGCACAGGATGAGTGTAGCACAGGGCTTAGTGGGCACAGACTATCTCTCCTCTACGCTCCGAGACGCTTGGGTCTAAGGAAACCTGACGCTCACCGCAGAACTATGACTTTCAAAGGTTTTGCAGTTTGGGAGAGGGCAGTAAACCAAGAGGGTCACAAAGTGCTCAGAGAACTCTGTGAACTTCCAACCTGGTCCTGCCATTGTAGGAGGGGTCGCCAAGACTCATTTCAACAGTGCCTGACTTGGGCTTGGAACTCGGCTACACTGATCCCGTGACTGGGCCCAAGGCAGGAACTGAGGCTGTTGGAAGAGCCCTACTTGGAATTTGGAGACTTTCATTTTCCACCCTGGGCAGAAGCTGCTGGAAGAAGAGTGGGACCAGGCTGTATCCTCAGCAGCTGGCAGCCCCTGGTGTGGCCTAGTGGGGACCCAGAGTTCTCTATTGGGACTTTGGTCCCAGAGAGTAAATCAGGCAGGTGTCAGGTTTGACCTTAGTCACATGGAATCCTCAGTGCCAGAAATACCACCTCTTGGATTGAGCAACAGTTTTCCCCTCACCATCAAGGATAATTTTAACTGTTTCCTACCTTGTTTTTGTTGTTGTTGGAAAGATGGCTACCAGAGAGCAAAATGTGGGAAGAAAGATAGAGAACGGGTAAATGGAGCTTATAGAAGGATATATTTATAAAAGCAATTGAAACTGTCAATAAGTAAAACTCTGCTTATTAAGAAGTAGAATTATTGATGGCGAAAAGCACCCAAGAGCCTTCACATTCTATCTCATTTGCTACAACAACTCAGTGAGGGGATGACAGGGGAGGGTCATTTTCTTTTTAATATCTATTTTACAGAGGTAGAAATGGTAATTAAGAGAATTAGTAAAGTCTTGCAGTTATTGGAAAAGTTGAGTCTAGAACTCAAATCTCTAAACAGCTAGTCTAGTTTTTTAATCACCGTACCCTACATTATAACTTCAGGTGAAACTTTCTTTTTCACTTGACTAAACTTGGTGAAAAAGAATGTTGTCTGAGAAGAAGAAAGGAAGTGGGTCTTTTTATTAAGTATCTCACAACCCAATTTGAGAATATTCCTTAAACCAAGGTATCTCAATAGAATTATGCGATCTGACATAGTTTCAACTTTCCAGCATGTCATTCATTAATTCACAGTTTTATTGATTTATTGATTCAATACTTTATTCATGAAGCAGTTACTATGTAACTGTTATATGCCAGGCCTTGTATTGGCTATTGAGGACGTAAAGATGAAAGAGACACTGGTTCCTATTAGTTTTGCTTCTTACCAAAACGCCCCAAGGCTTAGTGTCTTCAAAGAGCAACCATTTATTTTGCTTACTATTCTGTGGGTCAACAGCTTGATCTGGGCTCAGCTGGGTGGTTCTTCTGATCTTGGCTGGGCTCACTTATGTGTTTCTGGTCAGCTGCTGAGTAGGTTGTGGGCTGGCTGGAGCAGAAGAGCCTCAGCCAGGATGGCTTATCTCTGCTCCACATCTATATTCACCCTCCCACAGGCTAGCCCACTCTTGTTCACATGCCAAGCAACTAGGCAGGCTTCCAGGAGAGCAGGGTGGAAGCTTGTAAGGCCTCCTGAGGCCTGGGCTTGGAACTGGCACAGCCTAGCTTCCATTGTATTCTACTGGCCAAGGCAAGTCAATGAGTGTATCCTAGCAGACTCTGCAGCTGCAGGAAGGCAATTTTACTTAGTGTCCGATCCAGGTGCTATGCTTAGTCCTATCCCCTACATGCCTTGCTTCTCACCTTACCCTGTTGGGAAGACCTACCCTCTCTCCTTTTTCCTTTTCTCTAATTCTACCTACCTTTCAGATTCTACCTTCATAAAACCTTCTGGGGATGATTCTAGACTCAACTGACCTCTCAGTTCTTTTTATCAGCAACAGTATTTATAGATTACATTTAGCACTCACAGGGTATTTGAATTAGGGGCTGAAGATGTAAAGAATATCCCTGCCCCCAAAGAGGTCTACTTTCTAGGAAAACAGAAATAATAATAATAATAAGCAAAACCTACCTCATAGAGTTGTTGTAAGGATTAAATAAATTAATATGCACAATGCCTCTCAAGGTGTCTAAAACACGGTAAGGGCTCCATAAATCTGACGTGCTGAGGGTTTTATGTGATATTTAACCATCCAACCATGTAAAAGGCAAATTTTCCTATCTCCTTTACAGATGAAGAAAGGGATGCTCAGATAAGTTATACAGTTTTCCTGAAGTCACGCAGCTAATTTAGCAGGAGATCTGAGATTCAAATTCTAAAACTCTTTTTAACCTCACTTGAGATACTTCAGTGAAGGAATCAAGTGACTCACGATGATGTTGTAAGATAAAGTCCTTTTTTCCTTGGGTCCTGGCCTCAGTTTGCCCATCTACAAAATGGGAAGGTAGAAAGATTCATAATGGGAACTGTTGACTGTAACCTGCAGCCCAAATTGATCACAATACAAACTAAAACAATACGCAATTATCTGTAAGAGAAAAAGACACATAGGGGAATGGAGTATGAGTTTGTGGAAGAGAAGAGTACTTGGGCCTCACACTCTTCTTTCTGCAGAAAGTAAACTGAGATCCCTGTTTCTGGACTATGTCCCGACTAGGAAATTCTGAGCATGAATTTAGGTCTTTGGGTGTCTCTGCTGGGGCCCCTCTGGCCTCATAGGGTCAGTCTGCGTTGGGCTGAGTGGCCCTTCTGCTTCCTAGGGCCTGACAGGGCCTGCTGGTATTTGCTGACAGTCAAGTAGTTCATGTCAAACTGGTTTATTTAGTGACTGGGCTGATAAGAGCAGAGTAACTGACCAATGGGACTAGTGGGTAGCTCATTGATTGCCATTCACTATGCATTTATTGTGAACCCAGCGTAGAGAGAAGGGTGTGTTTCATTCTTTATTCCTTATGATATAAGTGGTAAGTTAGTACATACTTCTAGTTGGGGAAATAGAAGCTGACACAGACACTGAGTAATGGAGCTAGGGCTGGGTGTCCAAAGCCCGTGCCCTTAGGCACCATATGCCTTCCACTTTAATTAGATTTTTTTTCTCAAAGTAGGACATCTTCAATATTCTTTTTATTTTTATTATTTATTAATTTATTTTAAAATTGAACTATAGTTGATGTACAATAGTGTATAAGTTTCAGGTGTACACCTTCAATATTCTTGAGTTTAGGGAGGAACCTTACTCTTCACAGTCTCACTGTTGCTGTAACAGTTCTCCAGTGCCCTTTGCAGCAGAACCCACCTTTGGCGGACAGACTAGGGGCCCCTCAAAGATGTCCACACCCTAACCCCTGGGACCTGTGAATATGGGGAAAGGGACTTTGCGGATGTGATTAAATTAAGGACTTTGAGATGGGGAAGTTATCCTGGATTATGTGGGTGGTCCCGACGCAGTCACAGGGGTCCTTGTAGAGGGAAGCAGGAGGGTCAGAGTCAGAGATGGTGATGTGACAGGGGAAGCAGAAATCGAAGTGGTGCCGTGGAGGGAGGAGCCACAGACCAAGGAATGCGGGCGGCCTCTAGAAGGTGGAAAGGGCAAGGAAACAGATTCTCCCCTAGAGCCTCCAGAGGGAGCATAGCCCTGACTACACCTCGATTTTAACCCTCTAGGACTCATTTCAGACTTCTGACCTCCAGAACTGTCAGATATAAATTTGTGTTTTCTTATGGTACTAAGTTGTCATCATTTGTTCTGACCTCCAGAACTGTCAGATATAAATTTGTGTTTTCTTATGGCACTAAGTTGTCATCATTTGTTACATCCAGCAGCAATAGGAAACCACTGCACCACCTTTCCACATGTCCTGTTGAATATTCCAAAGTTCCAACCTGCTAAGGCCTTTTCCTCTTTTGTGACCAAGTGCGCTTTAAGCAAAGGGGATAGAAGCCCTTGACCCACCACTGAGAAGATCTGTGCTATGAGATAGGTTCCTGCTGGTGCGGATGGTTTGTACTGAATCAACCACACACTCACGGTTGAGCTTCTGAGCACTGATCCTATTGGCTAGACAGCTGACTGGTGGTGGAGGTGCTATCTGAGCCAGTGGCATTGAGCTATTTTATTTTTTAATACATTCTGCTGCTCTTCATCCTTGTGGACAGAGAGCCTAGTGGAACAGACAGTCCTGTCTGAGAGTGACGCCAGCTGTCTTTTCTGCCACTGGTGGTAGCAGCGAGTGGAGGTGAGAACCCAACTCACAGTAACAACAGCTAGTATTTACTCATTGCTCGCAGTGAGGTTATCTCATCTGTTCTCAGTGATCTACGAAGACGGTCCTATTATCCCCATTTTACAGATGACGAAAGTGAAGCTCAAGTCAACAAGTCAGACAACAAATACATGAGGAGCCGGGACTCAAACCTGGCCTCCTAATGCCAGCGCCCAGCCCTTCACTGAAATGCTTTGCTGCCTCTCAGTGGGGTGGCATGCATGGAGTAGGCACTCCTGACACACTTACTGGCTCAGTGAATGAATGGCTGTCACTCAGATAGTCCAGGAACAGCTTTGTGAACCCCCATCCAGGAGTGGCAGGGTAGACTGAGGGGCTGTCAGGAAACCCAGCTGGACAGAGAGGAATTTACTCCTGCTGGTGCAAAGATAACATGGAGCTGGCTATCTCACTTAGCATCTTGTGCCTGGACTTGTGGGCGGGCCCAACTAAATTCTTGTTGAGTTTGCTGGTGTCTTCTCTCCAACAGAGCTCCAGGCACCAAGCAGGAGGTGGGGATGGTGATCTCTCAAGGTCTCCCTTTTCCTGGGGCTTCTCTCACCCCATCTTTGGGTGCTCCAAAGGGCCCAACTAGGGTGGGAGTTGGGTGTGGGCTTATTAATTTCCTTTCTTCCTCCCTGAATATGGAAGAGAGATGGGAGGAGAGTGATGGTGGATTTAAACTTAGTGTGAAGCTGTCGGGGGAACCCACATGGCCTTTGCCTGCTTAGAAATTACCTACGTCCCTAATAGATTGCCAGCTTGTGTGGGTGCTTCCTCGCTTTTGCTTTCTTTTATGTCTTGCTTTTGTGACAGAGAGTTTACCACGGATGAACCTCATGGCAGATAATGAATAGAAGGCAAGTGACCCCAGCTGTCTCTGCCCCTCCTACCATCCCCAGGAATGTCTTGTCAGCCATAGTGGTCTTCTTTGCCCAGCCAGTTCCTATGGGCCGCTGCTGCTTCATTAAATTGCCTCATGACTGCTGTCTGACAGTTTTGGTTTCCTTCCTCTCCAAATCTCCCTCAACTTATTACTTCGTTTGCAGCACTGGTCAGAGCAAGGCAATTCTATTGATTTTCCTTCTTTTGTTCTCAGTTTCTCTGTATATTAATTGGGTCTAATCATGTTTGCCATTCTCCTATCTTTAGGGGAGATTAAATTGTTGGTGTTTAAAGGGAAGGGCAGGGAGTGTTTTTGATTAGAGTGAGAGTATTCAAATTACAGTAGTACACAGATTTAGAACAAGTTTTGTGTGTTTCAATATATATATATTTTTTAAAGGACATTTTCTGTTCTAGGTGTTTTCCAAACAGTCTATAAAATGCTGTGGGAGCCATTCACCTAGAGACGTCACATCAATGATTTCAGATTTGGAGGGACTGGGGGAGAGGAGATTCAGGACGGCTCTGGAGATTTGGGCCCCATCTCACGCTGGGTCACTGGAAATGGCTTCTGCTAATTGGACCTTTTCCTGTCAGGACACATCAGACAGGGCCACGGCGACACCCGAGCTTGGTGGGGGTGGAATGGTCTGGAGGAGCAGGTGTCACTGCTGCCGGGTCCTGGGAGTGCTTTGTTACTCTGGGGAACTAGCAGGCCAGCAGTCATGTGGACCGAGGTCAGGAGGCTGTGCCGAGCTGGGTTCTCCAGGAGCCCAGCAGCCAGGACCAAAGCGTGGACTATTTTGGGCTGTGTGGTGACAGAGCTGGTGTGTGTGTGTGTGTGTGTGTGTGTGCATCCTCATGAGTGCGTGTCCTCCAAAAAATCACTCCCAAGACCAAAAATGTGTTTTTTTTGCCATTGCCTTCCAAAAAACAAACAAAGTCTTTAGTCCCTGAATTGGGGGAATGGGGAATATCAGGTCCCACAGCAAGGAGACTTCCTCCCTTTTTGTTTCCACCTGGTCCCTCCACCTTCCCCTTCACAGTTGCCTCATGACTGTCCAGGGCAGGGGCGTGGAAGGTCCGAGCCTGCGTCAGGTTTTGTTGAAATGCTGGTGTCCCAGGACGAGCACACAGCTTCCTGGTGGCTCTGCAGGTTCCCGACCCCCGGCTGGTCAGTGCTCGCTGTGGCCAAGCGATGCCATGCCCCTTGGACAAAGTGATTCCAGGCAGCACGGGGCCCTCCACACCCTTCCCTAGCCCATACCCCACTCCACCCGACTCCCGTCTGGCCATGGGCGGCCAGTGACTCTGAGCTGCCTGCCTGGACTGGGTTCGAGTCTGTGGCGCTCCTGCGGAGTGAAGCGCTGGGCTGTGAGAACGCGTGGACTGGTGGGAAGTTAAAGTCTGTGGCCTCGGACTGACCTGTATTCTAATCCCAGCTCTACCGCTTAGTAGCTTTGGTTAAATGCTCTGTCCTCTTTGAGCTGCAGTTTCCTCATCTGTTGATTTTAGGGCGAACGTCTGCACATGGCAGCTGAGTTCTGTACCTGCCGCACTGTGGCGGCCCGACAGGTGGTACTGTGATCACTGAAGTTGGGAGGTTGGCTTTGTTTGAGTTACTGGTGCATCATCTGCAGGGTCCCCAACAGCCTGCCCAGGAGAAGCCTGAGCCCAGCAAAGGAGACCCCTACCCTGGACCCGATAACCTCTGCTTTCGTTCTTGTCCCAGGCAACAGCTTGTTGTGGTCCTTGCAGGGCTGCCCTGGAGCGCCCCTTTCCCCCCAGTATTGCCTCAGTGGTTGGCAAAGAGCAGAGGCTGCCAGGAAAACCTTCCAGCCAGCAAGTCAACGTTTATTTATAGGTCTTGGAGGGAGACAGCCCCCAGGCCGTGAGGAAGGGCCTGGCGGGGGCAGCCGCAGTGAGCAGGGGCAGCAGAGGGGGCAGTGGCCATGGCGGGGGGACTGGAGGAGGAGGCGTTTCTGTGTTTCAGGGTTCCAGCAGAAAGCCGCAGACTGCCCCGGAGGAAACGAGGAGTGTTTAATAAGATGGCTATTTATGAAAATGCGGACAGGGAAGCATACAAGGGGATGGCAGCACCCCAGGACGAGGTCAAGGGGAGAGGGGAAGGTCACTGGGATGGCAGGGGGTAGCTGTGTGGAGAGGGCTGCCCGACAGGAGCTGGGACCGTCAGTAGATGTTGCAGTCACGCCACAGTGACCCAGTGAGGAGGCGACTGGGGGAATTAAGCACCCCATCTCACTCTTTTCCTTCTCTCTGATCTGCCGCTGGCCCAGGCCACCAGAAGCAGACGGGAGGGAGCAAGTGGCTGACCATACAGGACTCCTGGGGGGACTCAGCCCGAAGAAGTATGGCAGAGAGAACCTAGAAGGGCCAATGCAAGACACTCAGGAGGCAGACAGAACGGGGACTGAACTCACCCTGCTTCTGTGTGGTCTTGGGTGAATGTGTGACCTTGCTAAGCCTCAGTTTCCTCATCTGTAAAATGGGGATGGTAAAGACATTCTCTGTCTCATAGTGGGGTACAATGAAATACTAAGTACTCAGCAAGATTCCTGGTACACTGTAAAGGCTCAATAAATGAAAATTGAACAGATCGGAGGGTTTACATGAAAGTGTCCAACTGAGCAGCCGCCATGTGTTCCGTAAGGCCCAGTGGTATATCATTTATCCAGTGCCTACGGGATATTTATTGAGTGCCTCCTCTCTGCCAGGTACCCAGTCTTAGGCACAGGGAATACTGGGGTGAACAAACCAGACCAGCCTTTCTCCCCGGGAGCTGACGTATCTAGTGGGGGGAAGACAGGTAGCAAGTAAATATAAATAAAATAAGTTTTGATAGTTGGCAAGGTGCTGAAAAGGCCATAAACCAGAGAGGTGGGTTAAGAATGGGTGCTGTGGGTCGGGAATTCGGGGAGGGCCTTTCTGAGGGGGTGGGCTGAGCGCAGCAGGAGGAGCAGAGGCAGCCAGCCCTGTGACGGTGAAGAGAGGGTGCCTGTAGAGGGAGCTGCAGGTGCAAAGGCCCTGAGCGAGGAGGAGGTTGGTGTCTCTGGGGCAGACAGGCGGCTGGAGCCGAGCATGGGGCGAATAATGGCGTCTCCCTGCAGGGTGGACGGGCGGACGGGCACCTACACATGTGCAACTACACATGCACAATGACTGTTAGCTGATGGCTGTTCTTATTATCACTTTAATAAAAATTATCATTTTAGAAAAGAGTAGCGTAAGTAAGTGGGTAGGTACAATATAAAATGTTCCGATGGATCGGCAAACATTTACTGTCAAGGCAGCATGAGTGGAATGCTGAAGAGCGGAGGTTCTGAGACAGATGGCCTGCTCACATCCTGACTCGGCCACTCCCTAGGTTATCTTGGGCTCGTGACTTAAGCTGTCTGAGCCCCAGTGTCCTCACCTGAATGATGGGGGATAGGAAGAGCATCTCTCTCATGGGGCCATTGTGCAGATGAAATGCATCTCTATTTCTTTTTTTTTTTTAATATTTTTTAATAAATTTGATTTCGTCTGTGTTTTTTACTGTTTATTATTATTTTTAAATTAATTAATTTTTATTTTTGGCTGCGTTGGGTCTTTGTTTCTGCACGCGGGCTTTCTCTAGTTGAGGCGAGCCGGGGCTACTCTTCGTTGCGGTGCGCGGGCCTCTCATTGCGGTGGCTCCTCTTGTTGCAGACCACGGGCTCTAAGCGCACGGGCTTCAGGAGTTGTGGCTCGCGGGCTGTAGAGCGCAGGCTCAGTAGCTGTGGCGCACGGGCTTAGTTACTCCGCGTCATGTGGGATCTTCCCGGACCAGGGCTCGAACCTGTGTCCCCTGCATTGGCAGGTGGATTTTTAACCGCTGCGCCACCAGGGAAGTCCGTATCACTATTTCTAAAGCGCTTAGAACAGTGCCTGGCCCGGTCAGTGGTACTGCTGAGGCTCAGGAGCAGATGCTGGCACAAGGGGGCTTGAACCAAGGCCTGCTCTCAGGAGCTCACAGTTGGGGCTGGGACATGTGTTTATAGAGACCCCGGCCCCCCAAGGCAGCATGTGATGGTTACTGCATAAATGGCCAGACCATTACTGGAGGGAGCCATCATCGGAGGGCTGGGGGTGGGGACAGAAGGCTTTGAGGAGGGATGTGAAGACAAAAAAAAAAAAAATTAATGCTAACCAGATCTGCTGGCATCAGTCAACTGAAGACAAAAATATTTAAGTCAGTCTGCCCCAAAACATTGCTTCTGCTTTTCCTGTGTAGCCTTTTGCTGCATCCCCTGGCCTGGCCTCAACTTATCTCTCATGTCTATCAACACGGGACAGCCCACCAACCTCCTCGGTCAGCTCCAGTGAGCCTTTAAATCTGCTGGAAGTTGTTGAGACTCTTCTACCCTCAACTTCCCCCAGGCCAGAGAGGTGAGGAAAGGTTAGAGGTCAGAGGACTGGAGCTGGGGAGCTGGGAGGGCTGGGTAGAGGTGGAGGGCAGGGTGGGTGGAATTAACCAGAACCCTGTGTTGTCTGGCAACTGGCAGATTCTTCTGGTAAGATAAGTGGAACCCTCTGCAAGGTAATTATTAGAGAGCATAAATTCCCCAGATAACCTGTCCTCAGAAGAGATATTGATGACTGTGGGGCAGGCAGGTGCTCCAGGTTGCTCCCTTTCTGCAATATTGACTCCTGTCCCCGGCCTCCTCCTCCCCCTCCTCTTCCTCCTCTGTTGCCTTTTCTCTAATCAACTGCCCTGCCCGTCCTTCTTCCCCCACAGACGTCAGCCTCTGGCTCAAGGTGGCTCTTCTGGACCTTTCTTTCTTTTCGCTTGCCTCTCAGCTCGCTTAATGACGGAGTTCCCAGAACACAGCACGGCCACGTGCATCCCTGGGGTTGAGCAGGATTGGTGGACGAGGTGCAGCCCCCGTGGGAAGGAGTTTCTAAGAAGAAAAGGAGGCTCTGAGCTTCGCTTGGGTTCAGGTCCCCAGAACGAGTCAGGGTTGGGCTCAGTGAAGGGCCTGGACTGGACCTGGTCCTGGGGATTTTAGATCAGGTACTTAGCAGTGCAGGCAGGTGGTAAGTACCTGTTGGTACATCGCTGCTTTTACAGTACTTTCTGAAGCCCCCTCTTCTCTCCAGGGCTGATATTCTCTAAATATTTATTTAACAAATATAAGAAGAGGCAAAGGGCTGGCTGAGGGGCCACCAGAGAAGCCGGGTCACTGGAGGCAACCTCTCCTTTCTTGTCCCAAACAATTCACTTCTGGCCCCTGACTTGCACCCCAATTCTTGACCAAACTGGACATGTCTTCCTTAGAAGCCCATTTCCTGCCATCACTGACCATGTTCTGGGTGGGGGGATCTCACTGTTCTCTGACTCTAAACAGCTTATCAGTAGGGTGACCTGATCATTTATCAGCCAAGCAGAGGCACTTCTGAGAGGGAAAGCATGAGTTATGAGCAGTTATGCCAGGACCTCGATGGGAACCAGGACTGTTCCACACAGACCAGGTCCTACTTCTTGAAGTTCTCTGCCTGAGGTAATGCTGGTAAATATAAGCCTCTCCAGCTTTCTACATTCCTGATGGTGTTTTAGTATGACTTAGAGATTGGACCCAGGGTGCTGCCTGGCTGACCTGCCTTGTCCCTTAATTTGGCTCTGTCCATATTCCATCATTTGGAATATGTGAGGATGATTCTCTCCATTTGACAGATGGGAGCCCAGGGCCCAGAGAGGTTGAGAGACTTGCCTACCCACAGTGATTAAGTTCCAACTCTGACCTAGAACGGAGGTCCAGCCTTGATTCCCGCCTCAGCCTATCAGGGGCCAAGCACCATCCCTCTGTTCCATGGGATGGACCATCCTCATCAAAACAGCCAAGGGCTGGGATGCTTCTGTCAGCCTTATGCTGATCCTGACCACTTTTGGAGAAGAGAGAGATGGATGAGAGAGGCAGGGAAGCACCAGGGGCAGAAGAAGCATAAATGAGAGTCTCTGCTGTGCCTGGTTTTTCCTGACGATTTTATTCAGAGTGAGGGGGGGCGAGTGGGTTTTAACACCTCCTCTTTGACAGACAGCACCCCAGGGAGGGGCACGGCTCTCAATTCCCCCACTGCCTCAGCAATAGTCGTTAACTCATCAGGAGGAAATGAAGTCCGTGCAATTGTATGAAGCATCATTTTGCCCATTGGCCGAGAGTATTTCCTAAGTGAAAAAGGGCTTTCAAGGGAGGCTAGAAAAAAATGTTCAGTGATGAGTTTTACTTGCTGTGGTTAATGATAATTATTAAATAGGTAGGGTGAGCTAGTGCTTGTTTTCCTTATTATTAGCTGTATTTATGGGTTTTTATTAAGTTGTACCCAGCTGGGATAATTGTAAAACTATCTGCTTAAGACTCTTTGGCCTCCCATTCTATTTTCTTTCATTCCAAAGGTGGAGTCTTTTCATTATTCAAGGCTTATACTGTAAACCAGGAGTTGGCAAACTTTTTCTGTAAAGATCCAGAAGGTAAATATTTCAGGCTTTGCAGGCCATGCGATCTCCATTGGAACCACTCAGTTCTACCACAATAGCATGAAAGTGGCCATAGTCAATACATAAATGAATAGGTGTGACTGTCTTCCAATTACACTTTATTTATAGAAATTCACGGTGGGCTAGATTTGGCCCAGGGACTGCAGTTTGCGGACCCCTACTGTAAACAGTGGAGAAGTCCCTGAGCTGGGAGCCTGGAGGCTGATGACTGACTCTCAGCCCTGCCCCCGTGTGACTGGAGGAAGTCACCTCACCTTTCTGGTTGTTGGTTTTCCTTGCAGTACAACAAAGGCATCAGACCAGATGGTCTCTAACGCTCTGGGGTTCTTAACTCTGACCCTAGTTTATGATAACCTGGCATCTTTCTTTTCCTCCCTTCAGTAGATGCTCAGACCCACAGGGCCTCTCAGAGCCCATCACCACTTGTCCACCTTCGGGATGGCTGTGGTTTCTAAACTACACCATGACATTTTGTCTTTCTCTGATGGTATCTTCTCAGGCAGCCCCGTAACCAACCTACTTCTTGAGTTACTGAGGATGACTCTGTGACTGGAAAGTTTACCTCTGGACTGTTTGGCAGTTTGGGAAACTGAGGCCCCAAAAAGAGAAGTAGCTAAGATTACCCAGCAAATCGGTGATGCTCTTAGAGAAACCAGGTGCCTCCAAAAAAAGAAGTATTGTTCAAGTCATTCCAGTTCTGGAGGCTCAACTCACCGTGAAAGGGCGGTGGTGTCCCTGTGGGAGGTTGATAGTGTAGCAGCCAAGAGCAAGACTGAAATTGCCTGGGCTTCTGTCTTCACAGTGCCACTTAGAACCCTAGGCACATCGCTTAAAACTCTGAGCCTCAGTTTCCTAATCTGTGAAATAGGGGGAAATAGAAGGATGGGGTTGTTGTGAGGATGAGATGAGATTATACATGTAAAGTGCTGAGAACAGTGCCTGGCACACATAGTAAGTGCCCAACAAATGGAAACCTTGCCACTATTATTTTTATGATCATTATCATTTTGTCATCCTTCTGTAAATATGTTGAGGGTGTCTCGTCCTCATTTTTATACCAGACTCATCTTCACCTTTTGGGTTGGAGATGTGGGCTGAATGCTTTTCTCCTGTTCTGTATGTTAAGTGACTCTTGATGAGGTGGAAAGACTGGGGGAAGAAGATGAGAAAAGGCATGGGAGGGGAGGAAGGAAGGGAGGGAGGGAGGGAGGGAGGAAGGAAAGATGGAAGGAAGGAAGGGAGGGAGGAAGGGAGGGAGGGAGGAAGGAAAGATGGAAGGAAGGAAGGGGACTTGGGAAAATAGGTCCATGAGGAAAGGAGAATCAGGTTCTAAATCCAGTCATGTTTCCTGATAGTTGTTGGGATGGGAAGAAAAATAGATCTCCTTTAAGCAGTGTGGAGGTTTTGGTATCCTTTGTCATTATCCTGGGATGTAGCGGTTATGAGGGCAGATTTAGGTATTTCTAGAGTGTACTCACCTTTCAGTTTTGATCTTGAGTTTTCAAGACAGTTCTACCTTTTCCACCAGAGAATTTAAATTTGGAGACATGACCAGCCTCTTGGTTAGCCTGGCTTTGTTCTGTCTTTATTAAAAGGTTTACAAGTATGTGCCTCCAAAAGCAGCAGGCCTGGGACAGTTTTCCCAGGGGGCTGCCAAGAGAAATTGGGGTGACTCTCAACCTTGTGGCAGGTTAAATGAGACTCAGTGCTTCTTTGTTTAGCTTGATGTCCCTTAGAAGGACGGCCCGGAGATCATTTGGTCTGCAGGGTGTTTGCTTCTGCAGGCTGATTTTAACCAACTCTGACAGGAGGGCAGAGGTCTCCAAGCGAGGTCAGGACCACAAATCCCATCCCAGCAGGTGCATGATGGGGAGACAGCGCCCTCCAGATGACCTTCAAGTTCCCATTGATTTCCCATCAAGCAGTGCTTCCCCACCCGCATGCTGCTCCTGCCTCTGCCACTACCGGTGGGCTTGGGGCTCTGGAAGAGGACGTGGATCAGCTCTCTGAGAACGTACATGCAGAGGAGGTTAATTCAGAGAGAGGCCCTTTCAGGGAACTGGAGTAAGTTACTCTGGGGACCACTTCTGGCCACCACTAGTTTATGGTGCCAGTATCAGTCCTGGAAAGTCCTTTTTGGGCATAGAAAGGAGTGGCGGATACCATGAAGCATTTATCCACTTGGTCCCACTTCTCTCCAGGCTTTGGGTTGTATAGGTGGCGTTGTGGGGTCATGAGCAGGATTTGGGTATGGACAGTAGGCTTGGTCCCTCACCCACTGTCACGGGTGTGTGAGAGGATCGGAAGTGAGAAGGTGGCGGTGTGATTCTCATTGCCTGTGCTGGGGGCATGGTCCTCTCCTGAGCACTGACCTTCTTGCCCTCTGGAAGGCTGGGCTTCCATACCCTCCAAACTCTCTGCTGCAGGTTGGCTTGGATCTTTCATTTATTTGTTCAGTGTTATCTGACGAGCATTTCCTATGTGCCAAATCCTGTGTTAGGTGTAGGGGATACAGTTATCAGGGAGATAAAGGCCCTTCTCGCCCAGAGTTCACAATTTTGTTATGTAGAGATGATCAGCAGGCCAAGAGAAAGCAGAGACTTTTTTATTTTTTAAAATTTGTTTATTTATTTTATTTATTTTGACTGTGTTGGGTCTTCCCTGCTGCGTGAATGCCTTCTCTAGTTGCGGCGAGCGGGGCCACCCCTCACTGCGGCGCGTGGGCCTCTCATCATGGTGGCCTCTCTTGTTGCAGAGCACGGGCTCCAGGCACGCGGGCTTCCGTAGTTGTGGCTTGCGGGCTCCAGCGCGCAGGCTCAGCAGTTGTGGCACACGGGCTTCGTTGCTCCCCGGCATGTGGGATCCTCCTGGACCAGGGCTCAAACCCGTGTCCCCCGCATTGGCAGGCGGATTCCCAACCACTGAGCCACCAGGGAAGCCCCAGAGACTTTTTCAGAGTGGTAAATAGTATGGAAAAAATAAAATAGGATATGAGATAGTAAGGGCTAGAGCAGGAGTGGAGTAGGTTGGGCTACCCTAGATTCGGTGAGTGAAAAAAGACTTCTTTGAAGAGAAGCCAGCCATGAGAAGATCTGGGAGAAATGTATACCAGGAACAGGGAATAGCATGTGCAAAATCCTCAGATGAGATGATTTTAGTTTATTAGAGGGACAGAAAGAAGTGCAGTGAGGGTGGAGTCCAGTAGGGAAGGGGGGTAGGAGACAAGATGAAGTAGGAAAAGTGAGCACAGCCAGATAGTCTGGGGGCCTGTAGCCATGGGAAGGAGTTCAAATTATATTCTAAGTGCAGTGAAAGCCATTGGAAGGATTTAAGGAGGAGAATGTCATGATCTGATTTCCATTTTAAAAAGATCCCTTGGACTGCTGCATCGAGAATTGACTACAGAGGATGTGTTCTTTGTGGCTGTGTTTTAAATGCCAGACCAATATTCACTTTACTGGGGAGGGCAGCACTGAGGCTCTTATTTTCCAGCAGCAAAGATGGGGTCTAAGGATATGTTTGTCCAAGAATTGTCTCTAATCCATGGTCTGCTTCTCCTGGCAATCACACTCGGGGGACAGCATACCTGTGTCCAGCACATAGCTGGGATTTTAGAAAAGACTTAGTCTATGAACCAGGGAAACTAAAAATACTTAATCAATGAAGTTTCTGTGATGGGTGTGTGTTTTCTTTCTAGGTATGCTTCACCCTAGATAAAGCAATTTTTTCCCCCCACTTTTGAAATTTGGTTGCATTCTACACATTCTTTAGCCTCTGGAGGAGAGATTTATTTTGTCAAGTCTGGATGCCATTTGAAAGGCAAACCTTGGATACAAGAAAAGCTACAGTCTTCCTCCCCCCCAGAGCATCCCCCTTTTCTCACTCCCCTTCCCCCATTCTCCCATTATTTACTGGAAGGAATCACACTGCTTTTCTCCTACCTCTAGTCTCCTGTCCTTGGCTGCCCCTTGACTTCAACCCCAAGTTGCGTATGTCATCAGAACACCCAGTGGCAGCTCAGAAATCATGGCCCGGTTCAATATAAATTCCGTCTTGCTTAGGCAGCTTTGCATAATAAGTCCCTGAAAAATCTTCACCAGAGCAGATGCTGGAAAAGGGATTTATTGGATCTAGCGGGCCTGAACGTCAGACTGAGCGGCATTTCAAGTCATGATGGGAGTTTTAGGGTTCAAATTCTTCGTTTGACTTGGCTTTTGCAAGGCGATACCCTCGTTCCCCAGGTGCCTTTCCTGTGATGTTAGGAAGGTCAGAGTCGCCTCCAGAGTGACCGCCCTAAGGAAGTCAGGATCTCCATACGGTTGCCTTGACCAGGCCTTGTGGATGTTTTGTGAGAGGTGCGGACTTCTGTGGGACTCGTCTGCTGCAGGTGAGTGCTGCCAGGTTAATCCATGTCTGCTGCCTGAAAAAAATTTCCCACAGGAACAAAACAAGCTGAGTTAAAGTCAGTTAACCAGGCTTTCCTGCTCTGCTGTTACAACGTGGCTGAAGAGCATCACAGGGCTCTCTTGTTCTTGCCCTTGCTTTGGAGTTTGGGGGTGCTGTCCTTCAATCAGTGAGTCTCATATTTCTCAGAATCACTGGGGGAATCTGTCAAAAATCCAGATGTCTGGATCACAGGCACACCTCCAGCATCAGAATTTCACAATGCCACCCCACCCTCCTGCCCGCATTGATTCTGATACAAACCAAAGTTTGAGAACCTCTGCCCTAGATCCTTCTTCTGGAAGGTGGGGTGACGGCATTCTTGATAAGCACAGAAGGGGTGTTTCCTGCATCAGCAGAAGAGGAGCAAGTCTTCCTGGGGTGATCTGATGACAGCACAGCACAATATTCAGTGAGCTTCTTATAGAGTTCACAGAAGAGGAATGTTAGTTCTGCATCTTGGCGTGAGTACTGTAGATGGAGGAATACAATCTCAAGAGCTGAAGTGACCCTTTTTAAGATGATGAAGAGAATTCAGTAGGATTTGAACTTATAGGATATCTGTTTTCAGATGCCTAATCCTGTGCTCTGGAGAAGCCACGTAACTTCAGGCTCACCTCATTATCATCTGGAGAAAGAAGGTCCTCAGCATCCCTCAACTGTGAAGCTTCCATGAGTTTGCTAAGGATGGCGTGACATTTCAAACAAGCAATCTGTATTTATCACATGCTTCTACATTCTCAGCACTGTGCTTGGTGGGGTAGCACACAAGTATATAACTCTTAGTCCCTGTCTTCAAGATGTTTATAATCTAGTTGGGTGGGGAGAGAGAAGGGGGGTGGTAGAGACTGGCCAAACATGAGTGAGACAATTAGGGAGCTCAGAGAGGCAGAGAGCAAGAACCATTGGCAGGAATAACTGGGGAAGCTTCCTGGAAGAGGTGGGACTTCAGCCAGTCCTTGAACAGGGTAAGATCAGCCAGGCCAAGGACAGGAGGCAAGAATTCCAGACTTGGGGGGTGGGGGGGGCGTCTGAGTAAAGTATTTTGTTGGGGTCCAGGGAAGACCTGTCTGCTTCATATACGCAGGAAGGTCAGATAAGGATTCATTCATTCATTCATTCATTCACTCAATCCTTCATCATCAACCCAACACAGCAAGCTCTGCTGGGCTTGGGGATAGAGCAGCAAACAAGCCAGATGTGGTTTCTGTACCTGGGGCAGGCTTTAGACTCCTGAGATCATGGTGCAACATCTACTCTGCTCTCCTTGATGCCTGAGGTTGGCCTCACCACCCTGCTGCCTAATGTCTTGGGTTGGAGGTTTGTGTGGGTACCTGACAACCTCAGTGATACTGTTGTGTGTATGTGTGTCACATGGAAGGCATTAGCCTGCTCAGGCAGAGGGTCAAGTCATAAAGTGGCAGAAAACACTGCTCTTTGAAGGAAGGAGAGAGGAATCACCACTGATTACAGGCATTTACCTCTGTGAGTCAGAGGTTCTATCTCATTTAATTATCTTGGAGCTGAAGTAGGAGCTATGTACCCATATTGTGGGAAGGAGAATTTAGGCTCAGGGAGAGTAAGTAACTTGCCCCAGGTTTGTGTAGCCAGTAAGCAGTGGAGCTGAACTCAGATCTGCCGAATTCCAAGTCTCTGTTCTACCTCAATACCAAGACTCTCCAAGGGCCTTAACAGCTCAGTAGAAGAATTTGGCACTATTGGGAGCCATCTTGGCTTCTGTACTGAGGCAGGCAAGATTGAAAACTGGGTTCGAGGGAGACTTCTTTTTGTCAGCTGGGTAGGAGAAGAGCTATAGTGATTGCAGTCAGGAGACTGCTGCAATAACAGGGGCCGGGTGCTGAGGACTAAGTGGAAGTGCCTGCAAACATTCTTTTAATACTTTTTTTAAAGTTGCAAGTAGATAGTCATGTAATCTAAATCACCAACCTATATGTGCAAAAAACTCAGAAGACCATGCATGCACCATATGCTTTACTGCTGTGATTGAAACTCCTACCATAAGTGAGTGGTATATGAGTTGTTGAAAGCAATTCAACAAAGAATTATCGGGCACTTACTGTGTGCTGGGCTCTGTGCTAGATGCTGGAGGTGAACCGGTAAAAAAGCCAGGTATGCAGGGCTGCTGGGTTACACTGCTCCAGTGCGGTTCACACTGGAGTTTATATGAAAGGTGCGCCTGGTGTGGTTTAGTGCAAAATCTGAGTGGCTGTGTGCAGTGGCCCTGCAGACGTGGTCCCTGCCCTCATGGAGTTTGTAGTCTAGTAGGGAAGACAAATATTAAACATTGAGTTGAGTTAAAATTGACATTGTTAATAGTATTATTATTGTATTGTATTGTTGTTTTTGTTGGAAGAGGACAGAATGAGGAGGAAGGGGATTGAATCTCTCTCTTAAAATCCTCTCTATCCCTTCCTATTTTATATAAGAAACACTGTCTTAGCTGGGGTTGCTATAGCAAAATAACCATAGACTGGGTGGCTTAAACAACAGACATTTATTTCTCACAATTCTGGTGGCTGGGGTGTCTGAGATCAGTGTGGCAGCATGGTCTAGGTGAGGTCTGGTAAGGGCCCTCTTCTTGGGTCGCAGGTAATTGCCTTCTTGCTATGTCATCACATGGCAGAGAGAGAGAGAGACAGAGACAGAGAGGGAGGGAGAGGGAGAGAGAAAGCGATAATCCCATCGTGGGTGCTGTACTCTCATGACCTAATTACCTCCCAAAGGACCCATCTCCAAATACCATCCATTGTGGGGTTAGGGCTTCAACACGTGAATTTCAGGGGTGGGGAGATGCAACTCAGTCCATAGCAAACACTAAACTTGGTTTTCTTTCAAGGGCAGCTTTAGGAACAGTGTAACTGTAAGGAAAATGAAAAGGTTCCCCAACCTTGCCAAATATTGCCCCCTGCTTGCTAATTATTACAAAACGCGGCACAAATGTGAGATGGCTTTCCGTGCCACAGTTAGAGTTAAACGTGTTTAAATGCAAACAGGAGGAAGTTAGCAAATTGGTGTAGATGAGTTTTAATGTGTGTGTGTGGGCCGTTGTGGAAGTTGGGCAGCTGAGTGAGACAGCAGGAAAGCCAGGTGCCCACAGAGAAGAGGGGCCGATGGGAGAAGGCAGGGCCAGCAATCTGCCACAGGCCTGAGCTCCTCTTTATCTCTGCTTATCTCTGTTTATGAGCACAAATAGCTGTGATGGGCCAAGGTCCTGTTTTTACAGCTGGAAGGGACCTGTGGCCACGGGGTGGGAAAGGAGAGAATGGGAGAGCTCCCTGAGACATGAAAGAATTCGGTGCCAGCTGGTCTGAAGGATAGGGGAGGGTCAAGGACACGGTGCTGGGAAGAGACAGAGCAGGGTTCCCTCAGGTCCCCGCTCCCACCCCTATGGGGACTGGGGAGGGAGCAGGCTTTGGCAGGGCATGAAGGATTCACTCTTGGACACATGTTTGAGGTAGGGCAGGACACTTGTCCTTGGGTCAGAACATGGGACCACAGGGACAATGAAGAGGGAGGGTCCCTAGGTGTCTGGGTTGGGGGTCGGAGCTGGGAGTCTGTTTAGCACAGTGGACATGGAATCCAAGAGAACAGGCAAGGTCTCGAGAGAGGGAGGTGGAAATGTGAGGAAGAGGAGCAGGGCGTCTTGGAGAGGATATGACAGGCTCTGAAAATCACATGTGGAGCCTAGTTGGCAGTCATTCTGGAGAAGTCTTATTTTTTCCACTCTGAATCCTCTTTGGTGCCTAGAATCCATTTCTCCACAGATATGCTCAAGGCGGGCCACTGGAAAGCTCTCGGAGCTAGGATGGCTCTCTCACTCCAGAAGGGATCGCTAAGGATCCCACAAAACCCCTCACAAAAGCTCCAGAACGGGGCAGCCAGCACTGCTCCGAGCAACACGCCGTGAGGGGCTCCTGCTCTGGCAGAGAGCCCAGCAATTTGTCCCCCCTGCCTTTCCTGCTTCTGATTGCAGCCTTGAGTAGCCTGAAGTCAGTTGTTGATGAGACCATCATTCTACTCTGCCTTATGCCAGCTTCTTTGAGCCCAAGACATCTATCACCCTGTGGAAAATCTAGCCCCCTTGGTTTGATGTAGACAGGTGATGGCTGAGGCTGGGCCGTGCCTGTCCCAGCCTGGGGCACACTGGTCACCACTGCACAAAATGATTCATTTGCTGCCAGCCTTTCCCAGCTTCCTCTGCCCCTTGCAACTTTTTTTTTTTTTTTTTAATATTTATTTATTTTTTATTTTGGCTGTGCTGGGTCTTAGCTGCGGCATGCGGACTCTTAGTTGTGGCATGCATGCGGGATCTGTTCCCTGATTTGGGCCCCCTGCATTGGGAGCGAGGAGTCTTAACCGCTGGACCACTAAGGAAGTCCCTGCCCCTTGCAACTTTAATGCAAATGTCACCCCTGGGGTCCTATCAATGTGGGATTTTTTAAAAAGAAATACCACATGGGGAGAGGAGAGATAAATTAGGGGTTTGGGGTTAACATGTACATACTACTATATATAAAATAGGTAAACAACAAGGACCTACTGTGTAGCACAGGGAACTATGCTCAATATCTTATAATAACCTATAATGGAAAAGAATCTGAAAAAGTATATATATATATATGTATGTATAACTGAATCACTTTGCTGTACACTTGAAATTAACACAACATTGTAAATCAACTATACTTCAATAAAAGAAAAAAGAAATACCACATTGAAAAGGACGTTTGTCCCCTCTCCTGTTTAAATTGCTTTCCATGGGTTAGGGAGACCTGGCCATTGATTTTCTTCTAGAGAACAGAGCAAGCCCTGTGAAGCTTTTGGCTAATTAACTTTTGGAGAAGTGCAGCTTGAATTTATCAGAGGATGAAGTCTCTTTTCTCCTCACATATCTTAAAAAAGGCTTTAAACTTTTGTTTCCGAATCGCTGCCAATGCCTGGCCTGTTTAAAAGTGACTTCCCTGGAGACGATGGCAGAGGGTGATGGCTGTCACATTTTTGTAGCTTCAGTCTTTAATACAGTTGTTCCAGTCCTCAGAAAATCTCTCCTGTTTACATAAGGGAGGTATCATTCACACAAAGATTACATTTAAAAATACACATTTCCCCCCAGCATGCCTGTTACTAATAACATTGCATGTTATGAAAGTGGAAAGTATTTAAGATGAAATTAATTTTCACCCAGTGAGCCACTTTGTTTGACTTTTTCGTTCCATTCAGTATGGGGCATGGACTTGGCCAAACGCACTTCTCATTTTCAGCAAGTTCACTTTCTTGTTTCTCTTTTTGGGATTGAAGCTGTTGGAAGCGAGTTCCAGGCATATCGAGAAAAGTCTGATTTGAGATCCTATTGTAGATTTCTTTTGTACTGGCTTCCAGAAGTTTGTTTTGAAAATGGAAACCCTCTTCTCTCCAGTTGATGAGTTTTATTTATTTATTTATTTTTTGAAGCCATCTTTATTTTATTTATTTCTTTATTTATTTAACATCTTTATTGGAGTATAATTGCTTTACAATGGTGTGTTACTTTCTGCTTTATAACAAGGTGAATCAGTTATACATATACATATGTCCCCACATCTCTTCCCTCTTGCATCTCCCTCCCTCCCACCCTCCCTATCCCACCCCTCTAGGTGGTCACAAAGCACCGAGCTGATCTCCCTGTGCTATGCGGCTGCTTCCCTCTAGCTATCCAGTTGATGAGTTTTAGTGTACAATTTTCTTCCTTCCTTCCCCTCCCTCTCTCCTTCCTTCCCTCCCTTCCTTCCTTCTTTCCTTCCTTCCTTCCTTCCCCTCCCTCCATCCCTCCCTCCTTTCCTTCCGTGGTTTCTCTTTAAGCAGAATTTTTGGAGTTGGAATAGTTAACATCTTTTTTGGCAGTCTGTCAAAATATCCTGGGAAACCAGATAACGGCTTCTCACATCAGACGCTTCTCTGTCGTGTGTTCTTGTCAGTTCTCATGCATGTGATGTGACTGGTCTCTGTTATGTGGAGGGAAGCTGGAGCCCCCAGGACACCCTGGACAGGCTGTGTGTCACCTTGCCTGGGCTGAGCCACCCTCGACAGTTCTGTTACACTGAGCTGCATCGCCTTAGCAGAAGGAGGCATTTAAGCTGGTGGGACACAGATGCGAATGCTTCACAGGAAATGGTTCTTTATTTTTGATCAATCTCATGATCCTTGTTACATCAGCTTACGTGCAGTTCCATTTTATAGCATTTTGATGGGCTTTCATTCCCCCTCCCCAATTCATTTCCAGCTGTGTGACTATTATAATTTGATTACAGTTAGGTTTTGCAACTGCTAGACACTTTCTGAGCTGTTATGCCGTCCTTGTGAGAGGGAAGATGCCCAGAGGTAAAAAAGGAGCAAAGGGCTTTTTTTTAGGAGGCATGTCCACAGGTAGTTTCCAAAAGATGCCTCAGAAGCTTCAATGATTGTATCCTCCCAGAATAAGGAATTTGCTTTAAAATTTTTGGTAGAATCTGACCCATTGACTTTTAAAAAAGGGTAAGAAGACAAATACTGTATGATAACACTTAAATGTGGAATCTAAAAAATACAACAAACTAGTGAATATAACAAAAAAGAAGCAGACTCACAGATAAAGAGAACAAACTAGTGGTTACCAGTGGGGAGAGGGAAGGGGGAGGGGCAAAATAGGGGTAGGGGATTAAGAGGTGCAAACTATTAGATATAAAATAAGCTACAAGGATATACTGTACAATACAGGGAATATAACCAATATTTTACGATAACTATAAATGGAATATAAACTTTAAAAATTGTGACTCACTATATATTGTACACCTGTAGCTTACAAAATATTGTACATCAACTACACTTCAATAAAAAAGTGAAAAAGAGTACAGAAGAATCCATTTAAATTTTTTCTTTCTTTACTGCTCTAAATATTTTGGTTAAGAAATATATTATTTTAAACTTAGACCCCTCCCCCCCCCCCCATTTTGGCATCCTTGGATCTACATAGACCAAAAAAAAGGGACATTCATAATGTCCCTTCAGAATGAGCTACTTGAGTCTCCCTTTTGGCTCTGCAATCCCTGAGGCTCCTCCTCTTCCTGCCTTTTCCTCACTCTCCTCACTAAGAAGCTCTGCTTTACCTGGTAGACATCATGTGATTACATCTGTAATTCCTTGGGCCATTATTTTTTTTAAATTTATTTTATTTATTATTATTTATTTTTGGCTGCATTGGGTCTTTGTTGCCACGCGGGCTTTCTCTAGTTGCAGCGAGCGGGGGCTACTCTTCGTTGCAGTGCACGGGCTTCTCATTGCAGTGGCTTCTCTTGTTGCGGAGCATGGGATCTAGGTGCGTGGGCTTTAGTAGTTGTGGCATGAGGGCTCAGTAGTTGTGGCTCATGGGCTCTAGAGCTCAGGCTCCGTAGTTGTGGTGAACGGGCCTAGTTGCTCCGCGGCATGTGGGATCTTCCCGGACCAGGGCTCGAACCTGTGTCCCGTGCATTGGCAGGTGGATTCTTAACCACTGCACCACCAGGGAAGCTCCCTTGGGCCATTATTAACCTCTGCCATATGCCTACCTTTTATTTGTTAGGTATTTGATCTCATTGATTATGTTTGTGTTTTAAGATTGATCAATTATAGAATGTTATATTTTTGGTTTTTGAAAAGGACATTATCTTAAAATTAGTAGCATCACCACATGTCCAAGGATACCAAAGATTCAGACACCTAAAATTTACTGTGCTTAATCAGATCACCACTTCAGCAAACCAGAAAGGTCTTTCTATTTGTGTATTAAACTCTGGGCATTGAATTATTTTGAGGTCAAAAATCAACTATTATTATTTCAAATGCTTCTTTTGTCTGTTTTCCATCAGAAAGTTATTTTTCTTTAAGTGTGTGGTTTTAAAAGATTGGTGCATGCCCTTCTTCACCTCCTTCCCCCATAATAGCTCTACTTTTACAGGATGTTTCCTCTGACCTTCTAGTCTTTTCCATGGAGTGTTTCTCTTCTATTGTAATGGAAATCTTTGTATCTATGCTGGTGGTTTGGGTTCAATCTAGAGTGCCTTTGTTGGTTACCACTGAGAAAAAAGTGTGGCTAATGGGGGATTTTAAGGGGCAGGGGGCTCTAGAAGACTGGTGTCCTAGTAGATCCCATGCAGAAGGTTGTTCTAGAGCTACCTCCATTCTGGAGTGGGACCTCATGCTTCCTAGAACAAGGAAGTGTCACTTTTACTGGTGGTTTATTCTTGCGGTCCTCATTTCTTTGTTAAAGGGGTTTCTAAGTTCCCTGGTGGATTTAGTACAGGAAATAGAACCTATTGGAGACCTGACACTGAGTTGGATTCTGCTGCTTGGTAAAGGTCTTGGTACACATTGCCTTGGTCTTCATAACCGCAAAATCTCCCCTGGGAGGTGGGTGGGTGACTTCAGTTTCCTTCTGCGTGTATTCTGGTTTTCCCTGGCCTCATTCCTCCTCTCTCTGTCTCCCGGCAGGCTCGGGGACCAGTTCTACAAGGAGGCCATTGAGCACTGCCGGAGTTATAACTCGCGCCTGTGCGCAGAGCGCAGCGTGCGTCTCCCGTTCCTGGACTCGCAGACCGGGGTGGCCCAGAACAACTGCTACATCTGGATGGAGAAGAGGCACCGAGGCCCAGGTGAGCCATGCCACCCCTGGGACTTGCACATGTTCAGGATCCCAGCCCGGATGCAGGCCGACCAGAGATTGTCTGGGAATCCCCGCAGCTTGTGTGGGCATGGGGGTGGCGCAAGCTGTACAGGGAGCCCAGGAGGCTTTCAAGAAACTCAACTGCTTCTGTAACTCCAAGGTGCTCCAAGGATGCTCCAAGGATGGTGTGCGACATTGAAGCCACATTGGCAGGGAGGGGCAGAGTGAAAGATGTCAGGATGCTTAACCCCAAAAAGGGAAGAATGAGGCCATGGCAGCCCTCTTCACCTTTTACCCTGTGCGTTGGTGTAGCTTAGTGGTTATAAGCTGGAAATCTACAGTCAGATTTTGGTTTGAGGCTGAGCTTTGTCATCAAACCTATTGCCCTCAGGTTCCTCATATGTAAAATGGGATAATAATTGTACTACTTCAGGACTTTGTCAGGATTAAATGAAAATCTGCATAAAAAGCTCATAACCTGAATTTAGCACATAGTAAGTATGTGCTCCAAAAATGCTGGCTGTTATTGTTGATATTATTATTATTACTATTACTGTGATACTAGTCTTCTAGTCTCCAGAGAACAGAAGAAAGACCAATGGGTGGAGATCAGGGAGGCAATTATAAGAATTCAGTTTTCTGGCTCTGTATGGGTATATTAAAAAAAATTGTTTTTAATTTTTAAAGTTTTTTATTTTTGGCTGTGTTTTGGGTCTTTGATGCTGTGCGCGGGCTCTCTCTATCTAGTTGCAGCAAGTGGGGGCTACTCTTAGTTGCGGTGCACGGGCTTCTCATTGCAGTGGCCTCTCCTGCTGTGGAGCAAGGGCTCCAGGTGCGTGGGCTTTAGTAGTTGTGGCCCATGAGCTCAGTAGTTGTGGTTTGTGGGCTCTAGAGCGCAGGCGCAGTAGTTGTGGCACACAGGTTTTGTTGCTCCGAGGCATGTGGGATCTTCCCAGACCAGGGCTCAAACCCGTGTCCCCTTCATTGGCAGGTGGATTCTTAACCACTGTGCCACCAGGGAAGCCCTAAAATTTTTATTATGAAAAGTTTCAAAGCCATACAAAAGTGGAGAGAATAGTAAAATGAATTTCTACGTACTTATCACACAGCCTCAACACCCAGTGATCAACTCATAGCCAATCATTTCATTTATACTCACCTCCCACTTTCCTCCTTGAACCCAGGTTATTTTGAAGCAAATCAAGACAGCATATTATTTCATCTGTAAATTTTTCAGTATGTATCTCTAAATGGCAAGAACATAAATAAACATACCAACCATAGCTATCAAAGCTCAAAGTTTGGGCTTCCCTGGTGGCGCAGTGGTTGAGAATCTGCCTGCTAATGCAGGGGACACGGGTTCGCGCGCTGGTCTGGGAAGATCCCACATGCCGTGGAGCAACTAGGCCCATGAGCCACAGCTACTGGGCCTGCACGTCTGGAGCCTGTGCTCCGCAACAAGAGAGGCCACGATAGTGAGAGGCCTGCGCACCACGATGAAGAGTGGCCCCCGCTTGCCGCAACGAGAGAAAGCCCTAGCACAGAAACGAAGACCCAACATAGCCATCAATCAATCAATCAATAAATCTTTAAAAAAAAAAAAAAGCTCAAAGTTAAAAACAAGACATTAATAGCATCAAATATTTGTTCAACATTTATTTCCCCCTATAGTTGAAATCAGGATCCAAACAGGACTCCTACATTACAATTGGCTGATGTGTCTCTTAAGTCTCTTTAAATCTGTAGGTTTCTTTCTCTCTCTCTCTTTTTCTCTCGTTATTTGTGGAAGAAACTGAATTGTTTGCACTGTAGGGTTTCCCAGAGTCTGGATTTTCTCACTGCATCCCCATGGTGTTATTCCTGTGAATTGGTAAGAGCAGATTCAGGTTCAATTTTTTGGGCTAGAACACTTCCTAAGTGGTGATGTGTACATTCATCAGGAGGTTCATGGGGTCTAGATATCACTCTTTTACTGATGTTAGCAGCCCTTGATGAAAATTGCCTAGATCCTTTATTCTATAAAGAACTGCAAAATGGTGCATTCAATTCGAGGATATCATTATTTCTTCATTTATTAGCTCTACAGCATTTGTAAACAGAAATATCTCCTCATTAAAGTTTTGGTTATTGTGTGGTATAGTTCACATATGAAAGGATGGATGAATGATTTTTCCCCTTTATTTATCAGTTTTCAAAATAATGAGTTGGTTCCCTAGTATTCTCCAAAGGTGATCAATATAGTTATTTTTATTATCTTGAGTACCATCATGAATTCACAGATTTATACATTTTGGCTACATTTTAATCCATTGCAACTATTATTATTGATGCTTAAATTGTCCCATCTTTGGCCAGTAGGGGTTTTGTCCGGTGCTAGTGTTTTGAAACCGCCTAGTAGTTTCTCTAGCATCCTTGATATCCTAATATTGGGACAAATGTTTCAGGCTCATCTTGTACATGTCCTGCCCCAGACCTAGAATCAGCTATTTCTCTAAGAAACCCTGTTTCCTCTTTGTGGGAATATTATTTAGAGACCACAACCTGGTGGTGCTCATTGCTCCTGGGTTGGTTGTTGATTCTAGGACTTTGCAGTGAGCAGAAGTAAGAAATATGATTTCTTGTTTCATCTTTCTTATTTTCTCTTTTTAAGAGAAAATACATTATGAAATTTACTGGTATTTCCCATTCAATTCAGTTTTCGACAGTTTTAACTATCTTAATTCTCTATCTCCTTTCTCCCACACCAAAAAAGGATACTGGCTCTTAATGATGCCAGCATAATTACTTATCTGCTTTATTCTGTGATAAACACACAGCAATATCAGAATAAAATGAGACTACCAACAATAAGGTTACTTAAATGGTTTAAGTTTTTATTTCTTTCTTTGCAATTTTTTTTTGTCCATAGCGTATTTCCTATTAAGGATGTAGAGTCAAATTACTGTGTTTTAAGGTCACTTAAAATAATTCCTCTGTGTGGTTGTACTACTAACTCAATACACAGTTGGATTTATTTGTTTCATTTTTGCTTTCACTTATTAGGTATTGCTGGGGTTTTTTTTGGATTTTTTGTAATTACATTTTTAAATTAACTTTTTATTTTGAAATAATTATAGATCCACAGGAAGTTGTAAATATAGTACAGAGAGATCGCCTGTACCCTTCACCCAATTTCCCCCAATGGATATATCTTGTGTAACTATAGTATAATATCAAAACCAGAAAATTGACATGGGTGAAACGTGTGTGCGTAGCTCTATGCCATTTTATCACACGTATAGATTTGTGGAACCACCACCACAATCAAGATACAAAACTATTCCATCACCACAAAGATCTCCCTCATCCTACCCCTTTATAGTCACACCCACCCCTTCCTCTCTTCATTTAAATCCTTTATCCTCTCGCATTTATAACAACTGTATGTTAAATATTTCCTCTACGTACGTTGGAAACCACATCAGACAGACGTCTAATTCTTGCTTCAATTGTCAAACATAATTTAGAAAACTTAAGTGTCTGTTGTATTTACTCATATTTTTACTCTTTTGCTGTTGTTTCTTCCTTTCTGATGTTCCAAGATGCCTGCTTTGATAATTCCTTTCTGATTAAGTACTTTCTTTAGCCATTCTTTTTAAGTAGGTCTGATAGTAACAATTCTTAGTTTTCCTTCTTCTGAGAATGTCTTGATTTTCCCCCTCATTCCTTTTGTTTTTTTGCCACACTGCACAGTATTGCAGGATCTTATTTCCCTGACCAGGAATTGAACCTGTGCCCCCTGCAGTGGAAGCGCAGAGTCCTAACCTGGGCCTAACCTGGACCGCCAGGGAATTCCACCCCTCATTCCTGAAAGATATTTCTATTTTATTTTATTTTATTTATTTATTTTTTTATTGGGGTATAGTTGTTTTACAATGTTGTGTTAGTTTCTACTGTACAGAGAAGTGAAGCAGGGTTCCCTGTGCTATACAGCAGGTTCTCATTTCAAGTGTTGATCTATTTTATACATATTAGTGTATATATGTTAATTCCAATCTCCCAATTCATCCCACCCCACCTTTCCCCCCTTGGTGTCCATACGTTTGTTCTCTACATCTACGTCTGTATTTCTGCCTTGCAAACTGGTTCAGCTGTACCATTTTTCTAGATTCCACAAATATGCGTTAATATACGATATTTGTTTTTCTCTTTCTGACTGACTTCACTCTATATGACAGTCTCTAGGTCCATCCACGTCTCTACAAATGACCCAATTTAGCTCCTTTTTATGGCTGAGTAATATTCCATTGTATATATGTGCCACATCTGAAGGATATTTTTCTGTTGGATATAAAATTCTAGGATGACAGTCCTTTTATCTTAGCACTTGAAAAATGTCTTGCCACTACCTTTTGGCCTCAGTAGTTTGTGATGAGAAATCTGCTGTCATTCAAATTGTTTTCTCTTATAAGTGAGGTGTCATTTTTCTGTCACTGCTTTTGAGAGTTTTTGTTATTAGTTTTCAGAAATTTGATTTTGATATGTCTTGGTGTAGATTTCTTTGAGTTTATCCTTGTCAGAATTCACTCAGCTTCTTGAATCTTATGTTTTTTTGCCAAACTTGGAATTTTTTAAGCCGTTATTTCTTTGAATATATTTTCAGCCTCACTCTCTTTCCCTTCTCCTTCTGGGACTCCACTGGGAAAGAAAATTCTGGAACTCCAAAATGTTAGATCTTTTGTTATAGTCCCATAAGTCCCCCAGGCTCCCTTCTTTTCTCCTCCTCCTCCTCCTTCTTCTTTTTTCCAATCTTTTTTTCTCTCAGTTGCTCAGATTGGAGGATTTCTATTATACACTCTTCAGATTCATTACTTCTTTCATCTATCCTCTACATTCTGCTGTTGAGCCCATTCATTGAGGGTTTGTTTTGTTTTTGTTATTAGTTGTTCTTTATCTCTTCTATTTCTTTGTGGGACTTGATATTTTTTCATTTGTTTCAGGTGTTGATGATTGTTTGTTTGAAACATTTTTATGATGGCTACTTTAAAATCCTTGTCAGATAATTCTACCATTTGTGTCATTTCAGTGTTGGTACCTGTTGTATTTTCTCATTCAAGTTGAGGTTTTCCTGGTTCTTCATATGAGTGATTTTGATTGAATCCTGGACATTTTGGCTATAATGTTATGAGACTCTAGATGTTATCTAAATCTTCTATTTTCACAGACCTCCTCTGACACTGTGCTGACAGGGGAAAAGAGGTGCCCCTTGTTACTGTCGGATGGATGTGGAAGTCCATGTTCCCCACTCGGTCTCTGTTGACACCCTGGTGGGGGAGGAGTACCTCATTATTGCTGGGTGGGGGTGGGAGTTCAGATTCCCCACTAAGCCTTCACCAATACCACCCTAGTTGGGAGGAGGAAGAGTGCCTCATTACTCTTCCCTGTGCGGGCTCCACTGACACGATGGGGGGTCAGTTTGTCACTTGACCTTCTCTGACACTAACCCAGCAAGGATATTGGGATGCCCTGCTAGGCTGCCCCTTTCCTGGTCCTTTAGCTAGAGAGAGCAGGATTTCCTTTCTTTTTTTAAAAAAAATTTATTTATTTATTTTTGGCTGCATTGGGTCTTTGTTGCTACACACGGGCTTTCTCTAGTTGCAGGGCGCAGGGGCTACTCTTCGTTGTGGTGTGCAGGCTTCTCATTGCAGTGGCTTCTCTTGTTGCACAGCATGGGCTCTAGGGCTCTCAGGCTTCAGTAGTTGTGGTGCACAGGTTTAGTTGCTCCATGGCATGTGGGATCTTCCTGGACTAGGGCTCAAACCCGTGTCTCCTGCATTGGCAGGTGGATTCTTAACCACTGCACCACCAGGGAAGCCCTGAGAGCAGGATATTCTTGGGGCTTTTTTTGGTCTACATTTGTAGGTGTTTCTGGATTATCAGCTTTTCCAGAACTCAGTCTGGGATATATAAAGCAAAAAGAATGCCCAGGGAACTCACCACCCTGTTGTTTCTTGGGTCTGAAAGTCCCTAGCTGGTCAGCCTCTTTACCTTTCAGTATCTTATTTTTTTGTGTAAACAAAGTCTAAGAGTTTTAGTTGTACTTAGTGGGAGGAATATGGAAGAGTATATCTACTCTATCTTTCCAGAAGCAGAAGTCCCTGGGTTGCTTTTTCATTAAAAAAAGTTAACAGCTTTATTGAAGTATAACTGACATACAGTACTCTGCACATATTTAACATGTACAATTTGATAAGTTTTGACATCTGTATACCTGTGAAACTATCATCACAATCAATATAATGAATATATCCATGACTCCCAAAAGTTTCCTTGTGTCCCTTGTAATTCCTCCTTCCTGTTCTTCCTCCTACCTCTACCTTATATGTCTCCCAACCCCCAGGAATGCTTTCTATAGTGGAATCATATAATATCTACTTCTTTTTTTGGTGGCTGGTGGATGGGGTCTTGACTTCTTTCACTCAGAGTAATTATTTTGAGATCATCCATGTTCTAGCATGTATCAATGATTCATTTTTTTTTATGCTGAGTAGTATTCCATTGTATGGCTGTATCACAGTTTATTCATTCATCTATTGATGGACATTTGTATTTGTTTCCAGTTTTTGGCTGTTTTAAATAAAGCTGCTATGAACATTTGTGTATAAGTCTTCATATGGACTTATAATTTCATTTCTCCTTGGTAAAGTACCTAGGAGTGTAACGGCTATATCATAAGGAAGGTATATATTTAACATTTTAAGAAACTGTCAGGCTGTTTTTCAAAGTGGTTGTACCATTTTATATCCATTCCAGCAACGTACGAGAGTTCCAGTTCCTCTATATTCTCACTAACATTTGGTATGGTCAACTTTTTAAAGTTTTAGCCATTCCTATTGTTATATAGTGGTATCTCATTGTGGTTTTACTTTGCATTTCCCTAATTAATGATGTTGGGCATCTTTACATGTGCTTATTTACTATCAATGTATATCCTGTGGTAAAATATTCAAATCTTTGGACCATTTTAAAATTGGGTTATTTGTTGGTTTTCTTATTAATGAAAATAGATACAAGACCTCTACAAATCTGTCCTTCTTTTTTGAAGTTATTTCAGCTGTTCTAGGTTCTTCATACTTCCATAAGAATTTTATAATCAATTTGTCAATTTCTACAAAGAGTCTGCTGGGATTTTGATTGACATTGTGTGGAGTTTATAGATCAACTTGGGGAAAACTGACAGTTCTCAATATTGAGTCATCCAACCCATGGATATACTATATCTCCCCATTTATTATTATCCCTTTTAATTTTTCTCATCAATAATTTTTAGTTTTCAATGTACAGTTCTTTCACATTTTTGTCAGATTTATCTCTAAGTATTTAATATTTTTGATAATATTGTAAATGGATTTTAAAAATTTAAATTTCTGATTTTTCTTTGCTAGTATACAGAAATACAATTATTTTTTGTGTATTCACTTGAATCCTACAATCTTGCTATACTCATTTATTAGTTCTAGAAGCTTTCTATAGATTCTACAGCATTTTCTACATAGTTGATTATTTTAGTGAATAAAGAAAACTTTTCAATATCTATGCATTTTATTTATTTTACTTCTCTATTGTACTGGCTGGAATGTCCAGTACAATATTAAGTAAACATGGAAAGAGTGGACATCCTTATATTGTTCCTGATCTTAAGGTGAAAGCATTCATTCTTTCATTATTAAGTATGATGTTAGGTGTAGGTTTTTTTTGTTTTTTTTTTATTGCCACACTGCGTGGCATGCAGGATCTTAGTTCCCCAACCAGGGATCAAACCCCTGCCCCCTGCAGTGGAAGTGCAGAGTCTTAACCAGTGGACTGCCAGGGAAGTCCCAGCTGTAGGTTTTTTGTAGTTGCTCTTTATCAGATTGTGGATGCTCCTATTTCTAGTTTGACAGTTTTAAATCAGGATTGGATGTTTGATTTTGCTGAGTCTATTGAGATGATCATGTGATTTTTGCTTTTGTAGTTTGTTAATATGATGAGTTACATTGATTGTTTTTTTTAAAATTTATTTATTTTATTTATTTTTATTTTTGGCTGTGTTGGGTCTTCATTGCTACATGCGGGCTTTCTCTAGTTGTGGCAAGTGGGGGCTACTCTCTGTTGTGGTGCACAGGCTTCTCACTGAGGTGGCTTCTCTTGTTGCGGAGCACAGGCTCTAGGTGCGCGGGCTTCAGTAGTTGACGGCATGCAGGCTCAGTAGTTGTGGCTCACGGGCTCTAGAGTGCAGGCTCAGTAGTTGTTGCACATGGGCTTAGTTGCTCTGCGGCATGTGGGATCTTCCCGGACCAGGGCTCAAACCCATGTCTCCTGCATTGGCAGGTGCATTCTTAAACACTGCGCCACCAGGGAAGCCCATATTGCTATGGGTTTTTTTGTTTTTTTAAAAATTATTTATTTATTTATATATATTTTTAATTTTTGGCTGTGTTGGGTCTTTGTTTCTGTGTGAGGGCTTTCTCTAGTTGTGGCAAGCGGGGACCACTCTTCATCATGGTGCGCGGGCCTCTTACTATCACAGCCTCTCTTGTTGTGGAGCACAGGCTCCAGGCACGCAGGCTCAGTAGTTGTGGCTCATGGGCCTAGTTGCTCCGCGGCATGTGGGATCTTCACAGACCAGGGCTCGAACCCGTGTCCCCCGCATTGACAGGCAGATTCTCAACCACTGCGCCACCAGGGAAGCCCCTGCTATGTTTTTAAGTGTTCTAATATTTTCTTCTCCAGTGTCTAATCTGACATTAATTCCATGCAGTATGTTTTTAATCTCACACATTGTAGTTTTCATTTTTAGAAGTCAAATTGGAGTCTTTTAAAACAAACTGTTTTTAACTTTTAAACATATGGAATACAAATAATAACTGTTTTAGTGTTCTTGCTGCTAATTCTAACATCAGTGTCAATTCTGGGTTGGTTTCAATTGATTTTTTCCCCCTCTCATTGTAGGTCATATTTTCTAGCTTCTTTACATGCCTTGTAATTTTTGATTGGATGTCCAACTTTGTGAATTTTACCTTGCTGGGTACGGTATGTATTTTTTATTCCTGTAAATATTCTGGAACTTTGTTTTGGTTCACTGTCAAGTTACTTGGAAACAATTTGATCTTTTCTTATCTTGCTTTTAAGATTTGTTAGGTGGAACTGGAGCAGTGCTTAGCCTAGTGCTAATTATTCCTCATTAGTGAGGCAAGACCATTCTGTGTACCCTACCCAGTACTCCATGAATCATGAGACTTTCCCAGTGTGCTTGTGGGAACAGACTATTCTCAGCCCCTTGTGCACACCAGGCACACCTCTGTTCTTACAGGTGGTTCTTTCCTCGGCATTGAGTAGATTCCTTACAAGCATGCACTCATCGTTACTGAGCTGAATTCTTGAAGGGAACCCTTTGTGTATCTCCACAGTTCTTTCTCTGTGCCACTTTCTTCTGTTTACTATTCTTTTCCTTGAATTCTAGTCACCTTGGTCTTCCCAGGCTCTCCGCTCTTTCTCTTCAATTCAGACTCAGGAAGTTGGCTGGGTTCTACCCATGTTCCTCCTCCCTGTGCTGCACTCTGGAAACTGTCTCAAGGAAGTAAGCCGGGGCAGTCATAGGACTCATCGTGTTCATTTCCAGTATCTCAGGGATCATGGTCCTTCACTGCCTGATGGCCAGTGTCTTGAAAACTCTTGTTTCATTTTTTTCTCTGTCTTGGCTTCAGGTGGGAAGGTAAATCTGGTCCTTGGTAAACCATTTTAGCTAGAAGCAGATGTTTGCTTTTATATTTTAATTTAATTTAATATTATAAAATATTTACATGGTTCTAAAGTCAAATCTACAAAGCATGGTATATTCAGAGAGAGAGTCTAGCTCTATTCTATCTCTGTTCTTTTACCCTGTTCCTTTCCTCTTTCTAAAGGCAACCCTTGTTACTATTATTTTGTTTTTATTTTCCCTGTAACTTTTAAAAAAAATTAGTTTTTGGTTTATCTTTCCATTAAAAAACTCTATGCAAGCACACAACATATATGTATGTGTATATATATATATATATATATATATATATATATATATGTGTGTATATCCCCATTTGTTAAGGAAATGATAGTACACTACGCATACTGTTCTCCACCTTGCTTTTTTCACTTAACAATATATCCCATTGCAGTGTATACTTCTCTCTCTCTCTCTCTCTCAATGGCTTCATTATAGTCAATTGTGTGGATATACTATTGTTTATTCAACTAGGACCTTATAGATGGACATTGGATTGTTTCCAGTCTTTTTCTAGTATTGAAAATACTACAATGAATGCATATTTGTATATTTTTTTATGTGAATCTGTGATACAGATTCCTAGAAGTGGAATTGCTGGATCAAAGGGCAAATATGTATGGTTTTGCTAGATATGCCAAATTCTCTTTCATAGGGTTGTGCCATTTTGCATTCTCACCGATGAGATGAGATTGGTAAGCATATCTCTAACAACAAAATATTTCAACAGCATAGCAGACTGCTTCATGGAAGGGTAAGGACTGGAATTCTTGAAACAGAGGCCAGGGTGGAGACTCTAGTCAGGGATATTGGAGAGGCAATTCTTGTATCAGGTAAGAGTCAGATCCCATAACATCTCAGCTCCCCCCTCACATTCTAATGTTATTACTGAAAAAAATTCTTCTGATAAATTTAGAAAGCATGTCCTGGTAAGTATCTGATTCTCCACACATTTTATATGCCTTACCAGGATGCATTTCTCCATGAGCAATTTTAGTTGGTGATGTGGTAGGAAAGGAAAAATGAATTCCACAAGAAGTGGCTGGATGGGGGTAGGTGGGTGGGCCAGGGGTTCTTTTTCTGTGAGCTTTGGTTTGGGGAGCTGCTTTCTCAAGGGCAGGGCTCTGCGTTTCAAGCCTCTTGCATGTGTACCAGCAACTCAGTAGGGAGTTAGATAGGATAGTGGAGAGATTCTGAGTGTGGGCTGCGGACTAGGCTATGCTTATGAGCTGTATGACCCTGCACCAGTTACTTAATCACTGCCCTCATCCTTTAAATGTCTCGTAGGCTTTTTGTCACAATGAGATAGCATTGAGTATAAGGTGCTAGCCTAGAGCAGAGTAAGAGCTCAGTAAATGTTAGCTACTGTTACTCCGTCAGCTTTTGAGTGTGATGGGACCAGTGAGGGGCTTGGGAACCTCTGGGCCAGAAGAAGCAGGCAGCATTATGGATTTGAGGTCTACCTTGCCAGGGCGGTCCTGGCACATGGGACACTGAAATTGAATCTTAGAGAGAAGCTCACAGAGAAGAATGGGAGGGGAGGCAGGAAGGGGATGGTTGGGGAGCCAGACAGAGAGCCACGCTGAGTGCTGTCACGTGGTGCCAAGTGCCCAGGACTCCAGACTTTCAGGGAAGAGAAGAGGCACTGTGGCCTGGGGTGGTTCAGGAATGCTTCACTGAAGAGGTGGTCCATGAGATCAGGGCAGCTCTTATATAAGCCAGGAGAAGAGAGGAGGACAGAGCACTAGGAAATGACATGGCTATAAGTGCTTGGGAAATACATCTTCCCCACTCCTCAAGCCCTACCCGGGGCTTATCACTCATCCCTCCAGCTCTGCAGTTGGTCCAAATTGGCATCCTCAGCCACAAACATTAATGGAGCACCTATTATGTGCTGGGCCCTGGGGAAATAAATATGAGTAAGATTTGATCTTGTTCGAAGTTCCTTATGTGGGAGTTTTTCAAACTACAGTTGTCTTGGTGAACCTCTATTATTCTGGTTCGGTAGGATTGGACTGGAACCAAGCCATTTGCCCTTTTCAATAACTACTTCTGCAATTCTGATGCCCAGTGTTGGTAAAGAATCCCAGGCTCACGGGCAGGTGTAGTCACTGCCTCTTTCCTCCAACTCCCATTGCCCTCCAGTTCTTCATCCTCTCTGTAGGCTCTCCTTCAAACCCAAGCAGGTCGATGGGGTGGGTGGTTGGGATGCAGATGACACCTGTTCACTCTTGGGACCGAGGGTGGACAAATTGGCATAAGTATATAACAGGAAGGTAGACTTTGATTCAAAATAAGGGCAAGGTGAAACTCTTTATCACAGTAAGAGTTGGCCAACAGTGGGACAGTCTGTCCTGTGAAGTAATGAGCTTTCTGTTGTGGGGAGCCTCGGGCCACCTCCCTGAGCTGCTGCAGGCAAAGCCCTTCTCTGGGTGGGCTTGAATGCCACCGCTCAGCTCTGGTCCGGGGAAGAGGAAGCCATTCTGTTTCTCCTTTTCACATCTGTTCCCATCCCACTTCATCTTCTGAATTCTTAATGGCTCATGCTGTGTCTGTCAGAGATGCTCATAACACTCACGATCCACCTGCCGAACGCAGGCCACGCGTATAACAAGTGATTTGCCTGGAGTCTGCTGACTGCACAGGCACCGAGCTCGTCCTGCTGATTTTTCCTATGAAGCCAGTTCTCCCACCAACCAGTGTGTGAGTTCCCATGTGGATGTGCGTGTGTGCATGTGCGTCCGTCATGCTTGTGCTTGCAACTAAGTGTACCTGGAGTTGCAGATCAAAGTAATAGCAAAGCAGTTTGCTCAGTGGGGTGTGTGAATGGAGGAGCTGCTGTGGCCTTGGTTACTGGGAGGATTGGTCCCCCCTCTTGTCTCCCGCCTCCCCCTTCCCCTCTTCCATATCCCCCCTAGCCCCAGGCTCCCTCCTTCAGGTTAATTTCCCCGGCCGCAGCTGTGCCTCTATCCTTCTCCTCCCCCCTCCTCTTCCTCCCTCCTCTGCCTACCACACACATGGGCTTGAGTTATGTGCCTCCTGTTCTAATGAGATAAACAACATAACTCTCACGGGGCTCTGCTCATCCCTCTATAAGTGGAACTCCAGGGCTGAATGTGTTGGCCCTGTAAAGGCACCCTGGTGCCTGTCAGCCTAGGGAGGAGGGCAAGGAAGGGGGCGAGAGCCCTGAGAGAGTTCTTGGGGCCATTTGCTTGTTGATACGAGTTGAAGCAGACATCAAAGGGAGGCCTGTTTCCACCCTTGTGGCTAAAGGAGCAAAGAGCAGCCTTGTCACGTCACGTGGGCAGAGAGTCCAGGCTCGTCGAAGTCAGCTAATTCATGATAATTAATAACTGACATTTGTACAATGCTTCATGGTTATAAAGAGCTTCTTCTCGAATATAAGCTAATTCCCATGACAGTCCTTGTAAGGTAGGTATTATTACCGCCCTTATCTTACAGGCAAAGAGACAGGCTCAGATAGGCGTGGTGAGATTTCCAAGGTAACAGGGAAGGGGGTATGAGGACTCGTGCTTGTCCTCCGCACTGTGGAGCTTCTCTAATCTACCAGAGAAGGTTAAAGAATGAAATAAAGACAATCCCTTCTTCTGGACATTCAAACTACTTACTAAAATGGACTCTCCTGGGAGAGTGGACCTGCAGCCACAAGCTGAGTGGCCCCAGGCAGCTGATCAACAAGTGTGGTGACCGCAGTCTCAGGGAGGGTGGAGGACTTGGACGAGTGCTGACAGTTTTGTCCTCTTGTCACTTCGACCTTTTGTGTATGCTGGTCTGGACCAGTTCCTTCTCACTAACCTGCTTTTGATCAGGTTGGAAATACGATGAAGCAGCGCGTGGGGCAAGAAAGAGCCTAAGGCACAGAGACTCCCATCTTGGCATGGGTGGGGTGGGTTCTGTGCTCCGTTCTAGGGGTCCTTCCTGGATGGTTTGGATGCCGATGGAGGAGTCTCCTGGAGCCAGGAACAGCAGGGGCTAAGGGTCATTCACTTCCCGCGTTTCTGAGGCTGGTTCAGTTCTGGTTGAATTTATTTGATAAGTATTTCTTGATATGCCTGCCAGGCACTGTGCTAAGCATTGGGGATACTTGAGGTGGACATGGTTCCTGCCACCCTGGATCATATAAAGCCAGTGGAGATGACAGTCTAGTAAGCAGGCAGGTAATGGCAGTGGCTTGGGAAAAATACAGGGAACCTTGGGAATCTACTGGAAAAACCATTAGACTAGGCTTGGTACATCAGAGAGAACATCCAGCCAGTAACTAGATGATGCTTAGACATCCAGAGGTTCTTTGCCAGCTATGGTAACAATCTATAGAGTTCTTAAAAAGAAAAGAGTTGCTCAATTCCCCCACCCACCTACATTTGGATTGGGTAGTTCTGGCATGGATTTGGGGCATTGGTGTTAATAAGAAGTCCTCCAGGTGATTTTGGCTTCAGCCTGGATTAAGAATTGGTAATCCAAGATAAGTGGGATTATGGGATGAGTTCTGGGATAGGGAGCAGCAGGCCAGCCCTTGTACTTGGCTTCTCTGGGATCCTGGGGAACACCAGCCCCAGAAGTGGCCAAAACATCTGGAAGGGGCTCTGACTCAATGTCCCCATTCAGGAATTATGGGGTGAGAGGTGACACAGCCCTGGAGTGAACCACACCAGAAACATCAAACTATTCCCAGTGATGCCTTCCCTCAAACAGAGGTCAAAACTGGACCTCATATGGGAGCGAGACGAAGCTTAGTTTTTGGATTCATTGTGTCTTCTATAAATCAGTCACAAGTCTGGTTCTCAGGGCTCAAGGCGCTCAGAGCTTCAGGATCCTGCTACTGTGCAGAAGACCTTACAGCTATCAACAAAGTCAAGTATTAGAATGACTCTAGGACCTGATGAGCCCTTAGCTTATAACATCAGAGATATTTCTGGAGCCTGTAGGCTCTATCACCCTTGATGGTTTCTAAGAATCAAAGGGGGAAGGGTCAGAACCTCCAGCTTGTTCACAGCCTAGCAACCTGTGGGAGCAGCTGCGTGATTAAAAACGAAACTTAGCACATAAAAAGAATCGGAAAATTTTGTTTCCTTTAATGCTGGAATAGTTGCCTCTGCTTTGGACCCAAATCTATGCATGGGTAGAGATGACAAGTACAAATGAAAAATGAATGAATGGATGTGTAGCAAGGAAACTTTCATAGGTTTTTCTCTGAAAAATGCAAAAATGAATCCGGTTTTTCTCTTAACTTTTAAAACTCCCAAAAGGGAAGACAGCAGATGGGAATAGGGTCCTGATGTTTTCTACTCATGGTCCTAGGTCTAGGAAGTGCCCCTCTCATGGGAGGCTGCCTGTCTCTAACAGCTGTCACATGCCATGTTTACTACAGAAGACCGAGTTGTGACTTCCATGAAAGTGAACTGGAATATATTCTTCCCTTCATTCACTCACTCGCTCACTCATTCTGCAAATGTTTAGTTTGATTCTTCCCTGTGTCAGCCACAGTTCTGGTTCTGGGGATTCCGACGTGAACAAGACAAAGTCCCTGTCCTCACCAGGCTTTCACTCTAGCGGGGGTGGGTCAGTGGGCTTGCTGGTTTATTTTGGGGGTGCATTGAGCAGTCTTTTTAATCTGCAAACCGCCTAACCAGTCTTCAGCCCTCTTCCTCTCCCCTCAGCCTCCACCCCCTGCCCTTTTCTCTGGGGACAAACCAGGGTCTAGTGCAGGGAGCCCACATTCCTCCAAGGCCTCTGGCTGCCCAGCATATGCCCCAGGAGCCACGAGAGTGTTGTCTGTTGAGCAGGAAGGCTCCTCATGGGGTGCTTGGCATGACAGATGATGCTGGTGTGGAGCTTTCGTGTCAAAAGCCAAATCTAAATGGTGACTCTTGTTGGGAGACCGTGTGACACATAAGGCCAGCCACTGAACTCCTGCCCATTTTTTTTTTTTTTTTTGTAACGCCCAGGCAGGTGGGCAGGGCTGTACAGGTATGCTGGCTATGCAGGCTTATATTCTGATGGAGGTTGCACAGGGCTCCCTTTGGCTTCAGCGAGCTGCCAGCAGCTATCAGTGGGTGGAAGAAGCCAGTGGGTAGGAGATCTAGTGCCTTGATCCTGTTTCCTTGAAATGTTTCCCAGCCAGGCTGTCCGTAGGTAGACAGAATGACTTCTGCTGCTCCACCGTGAAGGGAACCTGCTTGACCTGGACAGAGGGGCAGTTGATGGGCAGTAGCTGGATATGCACTGCCTTGGAAACACTGTGATGAGGGTAAATCTGGAAAAGTCCTTCTTGTGGTTTGGAGGTCCCTCTGATCTTCTCCCTAGGCCAAGAGAGCAGAACTGATTTTGGTCACAGTGGTGGCTCATTTTGGCATGTGTCTACTGAGGCAGCATGGTAGAGCAGACAGAGCAAGGGTCCTGGGGTCAGATGACCTAGATTCTGCCTGGGTTCTACCATCTACCAGCTGTGTGACCTTGACAAGTCACTTCACGTCTCTGGGCTTCACTTTCCTCACTGTGAATGAGAAGGTGAGATCCAGCCTGGAGCCTTTAACCTTTACACTGTCTCTGTCCACAGGCCTTGCCCCGGGCCAGCTGTACACGTACCCTGCCCGCTGCTGGCGTAAGAAGAGACGATTGCACCCACCTGAGGATCCGAAGCTGCGGCTGCTGGAAATAAAACCTGGTCAGTGCCCTGTGGAGCTTGGCTGGACCAGCGATGGGAGAGGTCGGGGGTGCTGGGCTGGCTGAAGACAAGGTTGCTCTGCCGCTTTGTCCGTAGAGCTGAGTTTTCCAGGAGAGTGAGCGTGCCTACATGGCGCCCTCAGGAATAAACACATCCACGTGCCCCCAGCCTCACTGAGCTTCTCTCCCTCTAGGTGTTTCGGGCCTTCCCCTTCCTCTTGTCTCTCTCTTGCCACCCCAGGAGAGGAGAGCAAGCAGGCACAGTGTGGGAACAGGCCCAGGATGAATGACTTTCCCAACAGATCCTAAGGAGCTGCAGCTCTTTTGGGCCAGGTGATACCTTCCCATGGCTTCAAGTCAGGAAAACTCGTCCCAGACTGTCTCAAAGGAGGACAGTGCACCATGTACCCTCTCCCACCCTTACTGGAAATGAGCTAATGGAGCATCTTACACGAGTGGGGCCAGTCACTAAAAATAGAACCCATCTTGGACATGGAAATGAAAGAGTTTGAGTTCAGAATTTGCCTCTAGGTGATGTTGATTGCTTTGTGGCCGTGCAGAAGGAATTGGTTAGTCTTCTTGACTACTGATCTGTTATTACACTTCTGAGCGGGTGGCAGTGTTCAGACCTTGTTGCAGCGAGGCCAAGTGATTGCCCTGGGTCCTTAGCTTTAAGGGAATGTCTGGTTTGGGGGATGCCAGAGCTGCGACATATGACTCAGGGTGGTGGCAACAGTGCTGTTAAGTGGGGCAAAGGCAGAGCTGACATGCCCCCTCCCACTGTCACCAAACAACACAGGCCTGTCAAGGCCGGCTGCCTGGCAATGTTACCTCACTCCTGCCTTTGCACACTGGCTCCTTAGGCTGTGTTTTTTCTGCAAAATCTCTACTTAACAGTTCTTCGGGATGCTCTCTCACAGTTCCATTGTTAAGCATGCTTCAGATTTTCACCCTAACTCACATTTCACTTGTGCGAAAGTTTTATTTGTTAGGGGTGGGTGCCCCACCCAACTTCTCAAATGGCCTTGCACAACTTACAGACCCTTGCAGACACTCCAGGGTGATGACTGGGGTTGTCCCAAACTCCCTGAGATGCAGGTTGTAGGAGAGCCAAGTCTCCTGGATCACGATTGTGAGCCACACGTGTCATTTTACATTTTCTAGTAGCCACATTTAAAAAAGGAAAAAGGAACAGGTGAAATTAATCTTAACAATAGATTCTATTTAACTTAACATATGAATAATATCATTTCAGCCTGTAATCAGTATAAAAATTATGAACGAGGTATTTTACTTTTTTTGGTATTGTTTTTTAATTCCAGTGTGTATCTTTTAACACATTTCATTGCAAACGAGCCACATTTCAAGTGCCACACGTGGCTAGTGGTGCCCATATTAGCCAGAGTGGTTCTAGAATTACACTCAAAGTGTAATCCAGTTAAGGATTACCTCATCACTCATCCATGCCACTTCCAAGAGACCAGGACCCAGACCACTTCCAGATCTGGGACAACAAAGGAGGAAGCCCATACCTCCAAAATAAATTGTTCTTATTGACAATCGTTTATGTTTAATAAAGAAACCGTAGATGGTGTGGAGTCACGCCATACTGACTTGTGGTCCGGCCACCTGTAAGTCTGCAAAACCAGTGTTTCTCAAACTTCAATGTGCGTTCTGGGGATGCAGTCCTTGGGATCTGAAAAAATGCAGATTCTAAGTCAGCAGGTCTGGGGTGAGGACCAAGATTCTGCATCTCCACCAAGCTCCTAGGTGATGCCTGTGCTGCTGAACTCCCCTTGACAGGCTCTAGGAATGCACTTATGTCTATGATTCTTGGAGCCTCCCTTGGGCTCTACCATCAGTAGAGTTCTCAGGGGAGAGAGAGAGAGGAGTTCCCCTGACTTGTGAGAGACTGGGCACCGGCCTGGAGAGGAATTGTCTCAAGGCATGAGTTTCCTTCCATGTCAGACCTTTCTATGCATAATAAGGAGATGCCACAAGCAATTTGTCATGCCAACACCCGGTTTGTCCCTCCTGTCTTCCTTTGTGTCCCTGCCTGAGTCCAGCCAGTGGCGGGCAGCTTTCAGCAACAAAGGCCAGGGTTAAACGTGGCTTAGACTTGTCCTTGACCCCAGGCCTTCAGAGCTGAGAGCTCTGTCAGGAAACCAGGTCAGGGCAAGGGGAGGGGGTGTCCACTCAGGAATCTGAGGGACCTTGGAGCAGGTCTGAGGGCAGGGCTGCAGAACCGTCCCCTTCTTGTTCAGCCCCCGCCCAGCACAGAGCTTCATCTATGGCGTCACGGGGTGGGGAGTGGGGAGCCCATCGTGGCTGCTGTGAAATCTTTTGTTCCTGGGCTGAACTATACACTGATGGAGTCCTCCCTAGGCCTGCAGTCCTCATCCCATCGCCCTCACTGTGAATATGCCATCCTGCCTATGTTTCTTTACTACTTGCTGAAAATAAAAATGTGTCTGTGTGTGGGTGGGATGAGGATGAGAGCTGGGGCGAGCTCTTTGGAATTTGAAAGCATTCTCAATGTCCCTGGACCTATGTGTTTCTCACGCCTGACATCACCCCTCCGATCAGTCCTGAATAAACATCTTGCAAACCTCCCACTTGCCTGGGCGTCTGAAGGACAACACACGCAACATTATTTCTCTCCGCTGACTGACAACGGAGTTCAGCATTCTCTGCAGCTTGCACCTGGTTGCAGAGGCGCATGCAAGGTGTTTCAGGGCACAGCCATCACAATTCAGGCAATGTGAAGAGGGGCAGGAGCCTGGTGCCAGAGAGGGGCCTCCCCTGGACCGTTCCCCCAAGAATGGAGCTCTGTCCTTGCAAAGGGGAAGCTGAGCTGGCAGGAGAGAAAGGTGGATAGTAAATATCCACCAGAAGGCCCTGAAGCCGGGCAGATGTTGGGCAAAAGCCAGCTGATTAAAAAAGAGCCTTTAACTTCACTTTTTTTTTTTTTTGAATGAGGAAAAAGGTCTGGGAACAAACTTTTACTTGTGTCCTTCTGGGTTAAATTCTCAGATAGTTTGCTTCGGTCAGTTTAGCATCTTCTGACCCCAGACCTTTTGGTCCCTGTGGTCTGGAGCAGATTTTATCTTTGTTTTAGAGGTTGGGAAACTGTGGCACTGAATTAGGAAGTTAATTTCCCAAGGGGATATCAGTGGTGAAGCCAAGGAAAAGAACCCTGTGGGGGAACCTGTTGGAACTGGCGCCATGTTGCCCCAGGACTCAACACGCACATTCATCCTGGTGTCTCAGGCCTGTAGGGCTCGCGGAACGTACCTGAGGCCCTGTAATGCCCTTCCGCTCCGGGACACTCGGGGAGCAGCCTGGCTCTATGCCACCCTTGCCAAATTCCAAGGGTGACGGGAAGGAAGGCAGCCAGGAATAGGGTTCTGGTTCTTTCTCTTGGTTTTTTTTTGGCAGCCATTCAGTGACTGGGCATGAATGACCAGGATAATCACCGCCCTACCACATGTTGGGGGAACATGAACAGTCAGGCAGGGACCCTCAGGGGATGGTAGGCTAGGGTACGACCCCAAAGCAGAGGGTGCCATAGCTGGCCAACAAGCAAGTCCCAGGGGCCCTCGGAGGGGTGCCCCCCGAGGGGGCGGTCCAGGCAGAGGCCTGAGTCCCACCTGTGAGGGCAGCGGTGGAGAGGCCTGCTTTGCCTGCCTGGGGTGCTGTCCCTGCCGCACTGAACTGCCAGAACTCTACAGATGGGAGCAGGCTGTGGCCAACTTCCCCAGCTTTTGAAAATCCTGCATCTTAATTAGTTCCCTACTGCTTTTGTACATGGCCCACATTTTAATAATCTCCGGGCTCCTTCCACCGTTTTCTCTCTGATGTTTGGTGCGATTTCTCTTCTCCTCGAGACAGTCCCCCCGACTCCTCCAGCCCTCCCAGCCCGGGAACAACTTACGGAACGCCGCCGATGTGCCAAGCATGTAGCCTGAGATTGATGGGCCTGTCAGCTGGCTCCCTCTGCCCCCGCCTCCCCGTCTCCCGTGTGCTCCTCACAGGGATGTGCCGGGTGGGGTGGGCGAGATGGGGGGAGGCGGGGAAAGGGACCCGTGGAGCCCCCCGCCAGGTGTGAGCCAACGGACAACGTGACCGTCCCCCGGCCCACAGAGGAGTCTGGCTGTGTCCTTGCGAGGGGGAAGGACGCTGAGCTCCCACCCCATATGTCTGTGCTTATCTGTCTCTGCGAGGGGGTTCCTTGAGCGTGGTACGGCGGGGAGAATGGATGCCTTCGAGTGCATCAGGGGGAAATGACCAGTCATTTATCTCTTTCCTGCAGTGTCAGAGCTGCAGCCATCCATCCTGGAGGCCGGCAACAGCAGCTTTTTCACAGCTCTTGTTGGCCTTGTGAGCTGGAGAGAGGTGGGCAGGCCACTCCGGCCCCTGCTTCGTGCCCTCCTGGCAGTCTGGGGGAAGGCACTGGGTCCGGGGGACTGGGCCTGGGCCTGTGACACTGCTTGAGTCTCGCAGGGCTCTGGGAGCCTGGGCCGGCCCCGGAAATGGGCGGCAGCTGGGAGTCAGCTGGGTGGCAGCGTGTACAGCTGCTGCAGAGTTTCCATGGCTGGGTTTTTCAGTTGGACCTGGGGGAGCCACGTTTAGAGCATAGGTTCTAAGGCCATCGCCCTGTTACACCAGGGCCTGTTCACTTGTGTCTCTCCCTGCTGGAAGGCGCACATTTTGAGTGCAGAGGCCCACCCAATCCTTCATCTGTATCCCCAACACCCGGCACCGGACGTGGTGCATGGTAGGTGGACAGCAAAGATTTATTAAAGGGCTGAAAGAAAGAAAGGTGCCTGGTGTCTGGTCTCAAGCTTGAAGAACGTGGCTTAGCGCTCATCGTGCCCATTGCACAGGTGAGGGAGATTGAGTGGGAGAGGAGGAGCCTTCGGCAGCTGACCTGGCCTCCCCATCTAGCACCCAGCCTGGCCTGTGGGGCCTGTCCCAGCTTTGCCATCTTGCCTCTCTTTGGTTTTAGCCTATAGGGGCCTTCATTATGTCGAACAGCTGTGCTCTGCAGGAGAAAAGGCCTCCAATAGGAATCACAAGACCTGGGTTCAAGTCCAGACCTCTCCACCCACTGGCTGTGCGATTTGGGGCAGTCACCTACCCACTCTGGCCTTGATTCTTCATCTGAAATGCAGATCATGGCAGCTGCTCTGCTTGTTTCCCGGGGTTGTTCTGAGGGTCCAGTGGGAGGGTGGAGCTGGAGGACTTGGCAGGTGTGAGGAGGCACCGTGATGCCACCTCCACGCAGTGCTGCTAGGTGGGCCGAGGGGGCCTCAGCTGACCCTGTTCTGTCCCCAGCACGTGCTCACTGCAGGCAGCTCACTGCCCAGCTGGAAGAGCGTGTGCTGTCTGGCCAGAATGGGAACACAGTCTGCCTTAGGGTCTTTTAAAAGCCCGAGTCTAGTATCTTCTATCCTGAGGAGAAAAGACCTGGCGTCTGGCTGGGGGATCTACCTTTCCCAGAACCATAGCTTGCCCAAGCTCACCCCTTGTGCCCCAGAACTGAGTCCTCTCCCATACATTGTCCAGAGCACAGAGATAAACTTGGAAGGCTTCCTCTCTGTTTTACTAACGCCTGTCATCCCATGGTGCTGGGCCAGGCCTGTCTGGCTGGGTCTTTTCTCCTGCCCTTGGCCTAGGCTGATCTGCCTTCTTCTCTGAGAACCGCTCCTCTGTGGACTTGCTCCGGTATGGCTCTGTACCTTTGCCCCTTGGCACTGGGCACCCGGCCTCCTTCACTGTGTGGGGATGCCCCCTGCTCAGGGGCCAGGGGCCTGCCCTCTGGCTGTATCTAGTAACCAGGACACAGGCACCATGAGGACAGGGCCCTCTCCTAAGCACCGGCTCGTTGGCGGGGCTCCACACCTACTGCAGTCACTCCTAACCAGTCTCCTCACTCTGCCCTCACCTTCCTTCAGCTGACTTCACAGTGATCCTGTCAAAATATAGCCATCATCAACCTAAATGCCCACTGACAGACGAATGGATAAAGAAGATAAAGAAGATGTGGTACATATATACAATGGAATACTGCACAGCCATAAAAAGGAACAAAACTGGATCATTTGTAGAGACATGGATGGACCTAGAGACTGTCATACAGCGTGAAGGAAGTCAGAAAGAGAAAAACAAATATCATATATTAACGCATATATGTGGAACCTAGAAAAATGGTACAGATGAACCGGTTTGCAAGGCAGAAATAGAGACGCAGATGTAGAGAACAAACAGACGGACACCAAGGGGGGAAAGCGGGCGGGGGGAGTAGTGGTGGTGGTGGGATGAATTGGGAGATTGGGCTTGACATATATACACTAATATGTATAAAATAGATAACTAAAAAGAGCCTGATGTATAAAAAAATAATAAAATAAAATTTAAAAAATATATATAGGCATCATAATGTCACCCTTTGCCTGAAACTACCAGTGGCTTCAGAATTAGAAGTCAGCATTCTCGCAATGGCCTACACAACCCTTCAAGGCCCCGGAACTCTCTGAACTGGGCTCCTACCCTTTCCCTGGCTCACTGTGCTCTGGGCAGACAGGCCCCAGTTTCAGGGCCTTTGCGCAATGGCTCCTTTGCTTAGGACATCCTTTCCTATTAGCCGCATGGCCCCCTTCCTGCTCCTTCAGGCTCGTGCTTTTCTGGCCACATCTAAAAGTGGAACCACCCTCCCATCACCCCTGATGCTCCAGCTTCCCCTCCTCTGCTCTGTTTGTCTCCAAAACATTGATTACCATCTGCCATACTATGGGTCTTGCTTGTTTATGTCTTGTTTCTCCCCCACTAGAATATAACTTCTATGAGGGCAAGAATTTCTGTCTCTTGTTCGCAGCTGTGTCCTCAGCACCTAGAACAGAGCCTGGTACATAGTAAGTGCTCAATAATTATTTGTAAAATGAATGAGTAGAGCAAGGCCTCTTCCATGGGCCCCCCTGGAATTGGAGCAGCATCTCGGCCTGTGAGCTGAGTCCCATCCTCAGCCTCCTCTGTCCTCTTAACTGCTCTAGACTTGGCTTCCTCGCTTGCATTCCCCCTGGGCCCATGCCCAGTTGCAGGGAGCTGTGTCTCACCACGTCTGATGGTCTGAGAGCATCAGAAGGTGAGGAGTTTTGCTGAGAAGTGCAAGGAGAAGGAGACTTTAGAAGGGGAAAAGGAGGGGCTCGCATGAATTGAGCATCCCCCCCTGTGCAGACGCTGTATACCCATTATCTCATCTGGCCCTGTAAGAACACCGGGAAGTGGGCTTTGTTGTACAGATGAGGAGATCAAGGCCAAGTGTGCAGTGTAGGGTACAAGAGCTGAGACTTCACCCCACACAGCTTCTTGCACTTTCCAGCAATCTGTATTCCCTTGAACCATTTCGCCACTCAGTCCATCCCCACCGTCCTTCCGCTCCCTCACCTTCCCGCTAAGTTGTATCGACTTGGTCTGCTGACCAGCCCAGTGGTGAGCTTCCTTTGATAGTGTGGGTGTCTTTCTGTGTCTCAGGGGTGAGGGAATGCTTATCTACGGTGCCAAGCTCTGGGTGCTGCTTCCAGGGGCCCATCATTGCGTGTTGGCTTAGGGGTGAGTGGGTAGGCACAGCAGAGGGTGGGGACCACAGGGCTCTTGGGGCCATGATCAGTCCTCCGGTTGTGTGCATATCTTGGGCCTCTAAAAGAAGCAGTAACGAGGGCCTGCAGGGCGCAGCCTGGGTGATGGGTCCTCATTGTGAACCTCATCTATTTTGAGCTTTATGAATCACAAAGCAGGGAGTCAAACGCAGCCAAGAAAATGGCACCCCTGAGGAATGAGCAGATGGGTTCCTGGGCCTGCCACCATCTCAGGAAATCAGGGCTTTGGTCCCCTCCAATCTCTTCCTCCGCAGGGTGAGGGATAACAATACCCCTCTCCTTCCCCATGAGCCCGAGAGTCTGTTGGGCATCAATGAAAAAAATGATTCTTAAGCTTCTTGCTCCTTGGTGTAAGTTGATGTATAAACCCAAGGAAATGTGATGAGATTAACTCCTCAAAATAATAAGTGGCCAGAAGAGAAAACTGCACATTTGTATTTTTAAAGAAAAACTAGCGTCGGGTGGAAAAAGAAATCTGAGCACTCGTGATGTAGCAGGAGGATTGCCTGCCATTGTCTGTGGGGTTTCTACCTCCTTTGCACCATAACTCTATCTCCAGGCTCCTGCGTCAGAGAGCAGCCGTGATGGATGGACGGATGGATGTGCCTTGTCAGGGTGTTTCACCACGATCTCCCTGGGGGCAGTCTGTCTGTTGGCAGAGCGCAGCCTCCCCAAAGGTGGTATCTCTTGCAAACTCGACAGCTAACAGACAGCTCCTCTCTTTGTATACGTCCCCAAAGAAGAACTGTCTTAATCTGTTTTTTATATGGCATATTTTATTGTAATCCATATATGACTTGCAGGTTCCCAGTCCTCCATCCTGAGGCAAAAAATGCACGAGGAGTCAGAGGCGCCGTGAGCCTGTGACATCCAAGCGTTTGCATTTTTAAATGACCTGGGATTTAATTACTCACCGTGCTCCCATGTTGCACTTTCAGCCTCGTGTTGCCTGCATCCTGTTAATGAGCTCAGTGGTTCCAACGACCCAGTGGAAGCCTTGCATTTGGTGCATTGGGTGGCAGGCTTGGGGCACCTGTGTCAAAAGCCTGTGGCTTTGATCTCCACCCGAGAGGATGGCTGCCCTGTCCACAGCCCTGGGGAGAAGCCATTGCTCTTCACTGGTGATTTTTTCTTTCTTTCTTTTTTTTTTGCTTTGCTTTTATTTGTGCTTTCCTTTCCTCCCTCCCTTCCTTCCTTCCTTCCTCCCTCCCTCCCTCCCTCCCTTCTTCCCTCCCTTCCTTCCTTCCTTCCTTCCTTCCTTCCTTCCTTCCTTCCTTCCTTCCTTCCTTCCTTCCTTCTTTCCTTCCTTCCTTCCAAGACTTTCTATGCTTCAATCCTTGTTTGTCTGAGAGGTTTTTTCTTATTTGGAAACTGATTTGCTTCGGCTTGCACAGAAGCTGTCTCTGGTGTGATGGATCGTGCTGGAAGTCACCCAAGGAGTATCTCTGTTCCCAATTAGAAGTGCAGGCAGTGCTGCGTACGGGGGCCCGGGGAGGTGGCTGGCTTGGGTGACAGCTGCTGCCGCTCCGGAGAGAGTACCGATCCGTGGGTTTGTATCCATGTGTATAAAATCAGGCTAATTTAAAGATGAATTATGTGTGTGTGTTTTAGGCCATTTTCTTTTAATGTTAAGTGTTTGATGGCTCCTGTCAGGTTATGCGGTCCCCAAATTTGTGGGAGGGTCAAAATGAATACGCTTTTAAAGAATTATTAAATCTTATATCCAGATGAGCTGTATTAGAATAAAACTGAATCAATGAAATCCCTAAGGGCTCCATAGGGAGCATGTCTAGGACGTGCATTGTGCAAGAGCTTGGACCTGTTACCTTATTTTTCCTTCCCTCTGGGACCTCCTGTGGTCTGGAGCCAGAGAATGTACCCTCTGCTGCTTTGTTGGGAGGGCACTGGTTAGCCTGTCACTCTGACCTTGCAGGCTTTACCCATAGTGCTTTGAAACCAGGGTTTGCCAGGGGTCAGCTAGAATGTTGTTCTGGAATGGTGCTCAGCCGGGTATCAAGTAGACAACACTAAGAGCATATTTAACGTCCTTCCATTTTTTAGAAGCAAAATCATAGCAAATGTTGCTTTTAATTCTGTAAGCCTGTAGTGTTTACTACGGTAGCCACCAGCCAAGTGTGGCCATGGAACACTTGAAATGCAGCTAATCTGAATTGAGATGCACTGTAAGTGTAAAATACTCACTAGATTTCAAAGACTTAATGTGAATAAAATAATGTAAAATGTCGCAATAATTTAAAAATATTGATTGCACATTGAAGTGATAATGTTTTGGATATGTTGGGTTAGATAAAATATATATTAAGATTAATTGTACCTGTTGCTCTTTACTTTTATTAATGTGGCTACTAAAAAGTTTAAAATTACATGAATGGCTTGCATTATATTTCTATTGGACAGCGTTGCTGTGCCATTAAATCAGAATCATTCAAACTTTGATAATAGTAACATGTAGCATTTATAGGACACTGAGAACATCCCAGGCTATTTACTATATGATCTAATTTTGAATCTTGTTTTGAATAGAAAAAAAGCGAAGCAAAAATTGGTAAGCCTCCTTTTCCACTCTGTTTCTCACACTAGTTTTTGTGGGGCTCTTTTCAGAGTTTCTTTATGCAGCATATTACCATGTTTAATTCTCACACCAACACTATGAAATAGATACTATGATCATCCCCATTTAACATATAAGGAAACAGACTTAGAGGTTTAGGTAACCAGCCCGTGGTCCCTTGGCTAATACATGGCAAGGCCAAGATTTGACTCCAGGTGTTTCTGAAAGCAGAACTCTATGAGCCAATAAAATATTTTGGTAATTAGGCAAGGATAATGTCACTAAATTTCTCTGTGACCCTGGGAAAGTCTCTGTGTCTTTCTGTGCTCTACTTTCCTCGTTAAGTGATTGGATGCTGTTGGGGGTCCCTTCTAGCCCTTCGAGTGTAGGAGAGCCCATTTCACTCTTCCTATTTTGCTTCTCTTCTCCCCCATGTTTCTGACCCTGTGCCCATCTCAGAGGATCAGGACCAGAGGACCAACAGGGTAGACTGAACGATGGGAAAGCAGGATGGAGAAATAGTTAGCAGGAGAGGAAGAAGGGGCAGTAGGGGGAGGAGCATGAGGGAGTTTACCAGTGATGGAAAATTCAGTGCTGTTGTGCTGAGTGCACACCCCATGGGGATGCTCATATAGAACAGAGCCCAGGACCTTGACACAGACCTGCCCTCAGCCTCAGCAAAGGTCTGCCTTTTATCTCAAAATATGAAAACTGTGGAGGTGGTCTAGGAGGGCAGTGAACATGCACAAAGGTTTGGGAAACGACTTTTCAGGGAGGGACCAGATCGAGGCAAGGTGAAGTCCATACAGCCTAGAGATTAGGTGAATGGGTTCTGAGGCAGATTGGGGTCAAGGCTGGACTTTGCCCCTTACCAGGTGTCTGATACTGAGCAAGTTTAAGCCTCCCTAAGCTGCAGCATCCTCATCTGTGAAATGGGATGATATCTGTGCTCACCACTTGGGTGGCGGTGGGGATTAAGTGATACATAGCAATAACAGCTGACACATTTTGAATGTTTGCTATGTGCCAGGCACTCTGCATGTACACAAACATATCAGTGCTTGTTGGGACTCAGCCTGAGCCTGTAAACTACTAATAAGAATACAGTGAGTGGGGCTCTTGTCACGATCTTAACCGTGTCTAGGAAAGATCCTTTGGCTGCATTCTTGTCCTGCTGTGTGGCTTTCGGTGACGTTACTTAACTTTTCTGAGCCTCAGGTGACTCATTTATAAAATGAGATGATAGGACTTCCCTGGTGGTCCAGTGGTTAAGACTCCATGTTCCCAATGCAGGGGACAAGGGTTCGATCCCTGGTTGGGGAACTAAGATCCCACATGCTGCACGGTGTGGCCAAAATAAAAAAAAAAGAAAAAGAAAATGAGATGATTAAAGCAGATGATTTGTAAGGCCTTTTCAGCTCTAAAATACTGTGCAATTCTGGAAATAGGATTTATTTAGTGTTGAGAAGGCTAAGGGGGATACTAAAATGTGAACTTCATAAATAAAAATATATATATGGTTATTATAAATCTGAGGGATGGTGAACAGCTGTTCTCTTTTGGCTGAGGACAGGGCATGAGGCAACATATTTTAATTGTTTTAGATTAGACACTTGGAAGCCTTTTGTGACTTGGGAGAAGGACTAATATGTCATTGGAGCAGGCTCTGGAGCTGCACACTCTGAACTCACCAAAGCAGACAGTTGGCTATTTTTCTGTGTGATGTAACTTCACCACACAGCCCTTCCTTGACCCCCGATCTAAAGTAGACACCGCCCCCCGCACTGTATTCTTTCTTCACATTTCACCCTGTTGCTTTTCTCTGTAGCACTTATGACATTTTGTAATTGCATATTTATTTTGGACTTAGCATTTAATGTCTGTCTCTTTATTTTTTTTTTGAATTTTATTTAATTTATGTTTTTATACAACAGGTTCTTATTAGTTATCCATTTTATACATATTAGTGTATATATGTCCATCCCAATCTCCCAATTCTGTCTCTTTAGATTGTCAACCATCTAAAGGCCGGGTTGGTCGCTATTTGGTTCACCTCCCATGTACCTAGTTCTAACACGGTGGTCGTCACATAGCAGGTGCTCAGTAAATATTTGTTGAATGAATAAGTGGGTGAACGAGTTTCAGAGGTGGTTGATTTGGGGTTAGTACTTTTTGATGGAGGTGGATCCTCTGCTTGCCTTTTTTGGTAAGAAAATCCCAAAGACCTTGTCTTTCAAGGGACTTGAGATACTGTTTCTCCTTCCCACCATCATCTCCTGGGGGCTGGTCATGCATGGGTGTGAGTTTCTTCAGTTTTAATGGGCTGCCTGAGCACCCTTTCTTATGGGCTGGCCAGCCTGCATCTGGCTCTGGTGGAGGAGATAGAAGGGGAATGTGGAACTCCATTTGAATAAAGGCCAGTGGAACGCGGGTTGATTGTGCTGGTTATTTCTGTTTGTCCCCCCAGATCAGCCTTTTGCCCTTCTTTACGCTGCCCTGTGCCCCAGGAAGCTGACCTCAATGGCTGCATCAGTGAGGCTCCCTTGCCCTGTGGCTTCTGGTTGAGCTTGGCCAGTGGGAGGGCAGAGCAGGAAGACAGGGCAAGGGGAGAGAGGTTGGGTGTGTGTACCCGGATTCTCTGGCCCGAGAGCCTTCCATGGCTCTCTCCAGGTCTTGCAAACACACTCTCTCTGTCCCTCCAGGGATAGCAGGGCTCCTGACCCCCAACCGTTAACTGCCCTAGTGCTTCCCCATTCCTTGTCCCCTAATTCCTATCCACACGTCTGTAAACTCCATACAGATGGGCCATTCGTTCCCCTGACCGTTTGCTCCGGCACCACCCCCTCATGGTCTTGCACCCATCTTACCTGATACAGGGTAGGGACTATGCATCTAGTCGCAGGGGGTATGAAGTACAGGGTCCGGGGAGAGGTGGGAGGAATATTTTGTAGTAAATCTGAGTATGATCGCCTGTACCTGAGGTTTCTGTTTTTAATGAAAAAAACCCCAAAAAACAAACCAAAAGACCCTCAACCACCCTCCTTTGGGTTCGGAGTTGGGGGAATCCTTGAGAAAGGGGTTCAGTTTCTCTCTCTGATTTCTCTCATGGGCAGGGCCGGCTCTGGCTGCCACTGCTCAGGTGGCCCCATGATCTCAAGCCCCACGAAGCCAATCAAACTCTGATGTCTTCAGAACAAATGCCCCAGTGTGCGGGCACTGCAGCTCCAAGCTGCTGATCAGGGGCCTGTTAGGCATCTGCTCGCGTTCTTTTTCTTCCCTGGGCTTCAGAGGCCTTTACTTCCCTGGTGGGTTGATAAGAACAGCCTCTCTGAGGTTGAAATAGCTTTTCATGGAGCAGACTGGAGCTGGGCAGCCAGCATGGCCGGGGGGAGGTCATGGAGTTGGCAGACAAGAGTTGGCATAGAGGGAGAGGATAATAAAACTTGAGGCCGACATTGGTGCACCGCTTTAGAGTTTTCAAAGTGCTTGAATGTAAAGGAACACATTTATGCTCCACAAAATGGCCTGGTGGGGTGCTGGGCATTGTCACCCTCACTTTGTAGATGTGCAAAAGGGCTCGGGGATCCTTGAGTGCCTCGCCCAAAGTCACAGAGCCAGAGGGTGGCAGAAGCAGGACAGAGACGCAGGCCGTCTGACCCCGTGTTCTTCTGGCGCCCCTTCTTCCCTGTCTCCGCCGTCTCTGAGGCAGCAGGCAGGGCTGGGCTCTGGCTCTGGGACTGTGAACTGGAGATGGAAAAGCTGAACTCCAGTGTTCCTGTTCGGCCCAGAGGAGAGATCGCAGGCATCTTGAATCCTTGCTGGGGGCTGCGGTTCCCACGTGCCCTCAAGGGCCACCCTTCCTGTCCCTTTCTCTCCTGTTTCCAGTGGCCTGACACTGCTTTCCTGTCCTTGTTTTTCAGAAGTGGAGCTGCCTCTGAAGAAAGATGGGTTCACCTCAGAGAGCACCACCCTGGAAGCCTTGCTCCGTGGTGAGGGGATCGAGAAGAAGGTGGACACCAGGGAGGAGGAAAACATCCAGGAAATACAGGTATTTGTGTGCTTGCGGGACAGGTTGGGGGGTGGCCCCCAAGCATCACCGTCGTGCTTCCGGAACTCCAGCCCCAGCTCTGGTTGTCCTCTCAACGGCCAGGGCTGCGCCTCAACTTCCCACCACAACTGGGAAGCTGGCCTTTGTCTCCCTGTTAGTCCACTCAAAACGTAGTTTTGAAGCCTACTGTGTGCCAGGCACAGTGCGAGGTCCTGGGGACACAGTGGTGAGCGAAACTGACCACGTTCCCACCCGCCCCGGGAGCCAGCAGCCACAGCCCAGGCTTGGAAAGCTCGGTTGTCTGGGGCAGCCAGCCCCCGCAGGGATCCCCACCGCACCTCTGCCTCACACCCCCTCCTCAGCTCTAGTTCACCGGCTGTCTTGTCCTTCCCCAGCACCACCCACCTCTCCTTCAAGGCCAGTTTAGAAGTCATCCCCCAGGCAGGGTTGGTGGCTCCCGTCCCCACGTGTTCACCACACTCTGTGCACAGCCTGGCCAAGGCCGCCACCACGCAGGGTCACCACGCAGGATCACAATGGTGCGTGCGCTCTGACGGTGTCTTATTTATGTGTCTTGAGTCCCCATTGTTGAATCCAATGGTTGGCACAGGAGATTGTAATAATATTAATGAATACAAATATGAAATCGTAGTTTTTAATAATTAAACATAATGAGATTATTAAAATTAAATTACATTTGTATTACATTAATACTTTATATTAAAATTATATATTTTATGTTATACATATATTATACAATTGCATATTTATTAATTTTATATCCAATCTAATATTTACATATTAATTTATTAACATTGTAATTAAATGACTACCAGTAAAATGTTAGGTTTGCTTCGTCAGTACCACAGTGCGTGGGTTCCGTCGAGTCAGAGACCGTGCCTTCGTGTTCACTGTTGTACCCTCGGGGCCTTGCATGTGCCCAGCAGAGTCTGGTCTCAGTAAAGGCGTTGAATGAGTCAGTGAACGTGGCCTCCTTCTCCGCCATTCCTGCGTTCAGATGAATGGTCCAGTCTTTTTCGTTTGGTCGTCACAACATGGCTCATATTTGTTCCCTCCTCTACTTGTCAGATCTACAGCCCTAGTAAAGATCCTTATTGACCGAAACCTTTATATGTCTGACACACCTTGGAGTTGTCTTCGACCCCTGTCTTTCTCTCACACCCAATATCCATTCATCAGGAATCCTGTCCACTGTGCCCTGTCAACACAAATCCAGAGCGTGGCCCCTTCTCACCACATCCACCGCTGCTGCCCTGGTCCAAGGCACTCACATCTCCTGTCTGAACGGTTGCGATTGCTTTCTAAGTAGTCCCCTGCTCGTGGCTGAGAGGGGGCCTTTCCTGTGCTCAAACCCTGCACTGGCCCCTGTTCTCCCGAGAAAAAGTCGCGGCCCTCTCACCTCTCTCTGACTCGCTGCTTCCTCTCTTCCTGGCTGACTCAGCTCCAGGCACACCGACCTTCGGCTACTCACGTACACACCGGGCGCGCTCCACCTCCGGCTGTGCTCTGGCTGCTTCCTCTGCCTCACGGCCCTCTCCCCATACGCTGGGCTCTCACCCTCACCGTCTTCAAGTTCTGGCTCCTGTCTCTTCTTCTCTGTGAAGTTTACCCTGACCACTGAAAGTAATACCACATCCTGTGCCCTCTCCGCCCCGCAGCACTCCCGACTCTCTTACTCTGCTTTCCTTTTCTTTTTCTTTTTCCCCATAGGTTTTATCAGCATCTAACATACTTTATAATTTACTGATTTATGATGCTATTGTTTATTTTCTGTTTTCTTCTAGTAGAATATAAACTCCTCAAGGGCAGGAATCTTTGTCTCTCTTGCTTGCACCCCTTTGTATCTCAAGACCTAAACGGTGCCTGCACATAGTAGGTGCACAATAAATATTTATTGCGTGGATGCACGAGTGAACAGATTCCTGTGAGTTGCCCGTCCCCAGTCTGTCCCCTCTCCACCATGTCCTACTTTGATAGCTGACCTTTCACCCCAAAACACAGTGCTGCTTGTGCCATGCCCTTGTTTAAAAAACTTGGCTAAAACACTTTTGTTTCTCGCTAAATAAATCTAAGGTGATGAGTGTGATCTTCTTGGGCCTCCTCTCTCCGCTCCTAACCTAGTTTTCAGGCTTATTTCCCACGATTCCTTTACTCCCTCTGTTCTCCAGCCTCCTTCCCTCCGTGCCTCTGGTCATGCTGTGCCCTTTATCTGGCGTGCCTTTTCTTCCATCACCACGTGTACAAATTCCACCCACCTATTAGGCTCAGCCCTGATACCACCTTCCCCATGAAGCCTTTCTTGATCACCCCCCACCCCCTAGTTCTCTTTTTACCGCTGGCATTTAGGGCATCTAGTACTTTCTTTTTCTTCATCTTTTTTTTTTTTTTTTTTTGCTATTCATGTATTATCCCCCATTTTTGGACTTTTAGATCTTTGAAGTCACCGTCTGTCCCATCTGTATTGCCTGTTAAGAGTATTTTTGCTCAGTTGGGGTAATTTGACTGAGTCAATGGGTGGGACAGAACCATTGCCCAGAAGCCTTGATGCTCTAGAGACAGGCAGCCCTTTCCTTTTCGAGCTGGCGGTGGGTTCGAGTCCTTCTCAGGCAGCACTGGGCCAGTATACGGGTTGTCATTGTCAAATCATCATCATCACCATCATCCCCGATGTAACCAGAATGTCTACTATATGCAAAGCATGGGCCTACCACCTGCTGTGCTAGAAACCGAAACCAGGACCAAAGCCAGATGAGTTTACATGTTTTTATTGGCTTTGATTATTAAAATAAAGTGCACATGTAACAAATGGACTGTTTTGTTCATTTTTCCATTCATTCATTCATTCCATCAAAGTTTATTGAGTGCCTCCTCTGAGCAGGCATTGTGCTGGGCTCTGGGGTAACAGGGAAACCAAGAGAGACCTGTCCCCTCTTCTCATACTTATTTTGTAGCATGACATACAGACAGAAAGCAAGTAAACGAACAAGTAAAATAACTGCATTTCAGGATAAATGCCATGAAAAGAACAGAGTATGAAGGCTCAGTACAAGAGGAGGGACAGATTCTAGGTAGCATCCTAAGGGAGACAAGGGCTATACCCCGGTCCTGTGAGATGAGAAGGAGCCAGCAAAGTGAGGAACCTGGGAAGGGCTTTCTGGGCGGAGGAACAGTGCTCTTGAAGGCATCGCGATAGTTCTGAGCACGTTGTGTGGAAAGAACAGACAGAGGCTGGTGTGGCTGGAGCAGGGTGCCAGGGAGGGAAGGGCTGGGGAGGCACTTGGAGAGGTGGGCAGGGCCAGACCTGCAGGAGGCTGTTGGATTCATGGGACATGAAAAAGGAAGCCATTTGGAGGATTTTAACCAGGGCAGTGAATTTGTGTTTCCTTAAGACCCCTCTGGATGCTGCATGGAAAGGAGACTGGATGCAGGGCCAGCAGTGCAAGGAGGGAAATAGGAGAACTTTGCACTCTTCCAGCTGGAGATAATGGAATCTTTAAAGAGGAATTCCTCTGATACACACACAAAAAAAAGAGGAATTCCTTCTTTTTTAAAAAAGCACAACCACAAACGATCATTATCATCACTGTAAAGACTGGTTAGAGTAGCAGGGAGCAAAGTTGTTTTAAAATGTGTCTATTTTCCATATAATGTCCTCGGACAGGGAATGCAAGTGTGTCACGGGGGTTGAGATGCTTCTCTAGTGGGACACCCCTGCCCTTCATTCCTAATACAGGATGCTCCCTCTGCTTCCTGAGCCCTGAATACGGGCTTTGTTTGTTAGGAACTCCTGGCTTCTCCCGAGTTGTGTAGAGAGGCTTCTGGTGTCAGGGCCACGTCGCAGGAAATGCAGAAACACAGGAAATGCTGCTGTCACATGTGAGGCCTAGGGCTCGGACCAGAGGTTCTAGAGACACAGGGAAGCCAGTGGGAAGAGGGAGGGAGAAGTCAGTTTTCTCCGGGATGTTGAGGCTGTGCGGCACGTCTAGGGACTAGTGCAGCTGCCTTCACCAGCTTTCACCTTCCAACCCAGAGTCCATATTGCAGGTAATAAATACCTTCATAATAAAAAATGAGAGTGGCATCAGAATTGCGCTGAGATGCCAGAGGCAATGATCTTTAAATTCGAGACACTTGGAACTTACCATGATTAAATGGCTTCAACACCCAGAGAGTTTGCAAGATGGCTATACAAACAGCAACAGTTGTCGTAAGAACGACACCTTGTATTTATGCTACATCTTTTCACCAAAGGCTGCAGAGCGTCTGACTTGTCATTGTCTCACTAGTGTTCCCCCCTACGGTTCAGGAAGCCAAGGCGCAGGAAGGCTAGGACTCTTGCTGTGGACCTGGGCCAGCGTTTCCTAGCTGTGGGCCAAAGGTCGTGTCTGGCAGATGCCGTTGCTTCTCTGTTAGGTGGCTAAGGTTGGCCCAGAGAGCCTAAGTGCTATCAGCTGATGGCTTCCCATATAAACCTGGTAGAGAAGCCAGAGAAGAATTTACTAGACCTATTTTGAGTTCTTTGGGAGGATTTGGCAATTAGCAATATCCTGACCCCTGCGATGGGAATGGAACTCTCTGACAAGAAGGCAATGGGAGAAGGTCATTGGAAACTCACCCCTGGGCTTCCTGCTTTTAGGACAGGCCAAGGGCATTGTCCAGGAGGCCACTGGAACAGTGATGGTGATACCAGAAGTCAGTACCATGCATGCTGCTTTCTAAGTCTTTTTTAAAAAATTATTTAGCAGCATGAATTTTTTTTTTCAATTTTATTAATTTTTATTTTTTGTCTGTGTTGGGTCTTCATTGTTGTGCACGGGCTTTCTCTAGTTGCAGTGAGCAGGGGCTACTCTTTGTTGCAGGGTGCGGGCTTCTCACTGCAGTGGCTTCTCTTTTTGTAGAGCACGGGCTGTAGGCGCGCGGGCTCAGTAGTTGCGGCTCGTGGGCTCTAGAGCGCAGGCTCAGTAGTTGTGGCGCATGGGCTTAGTTGCTCCGTGGCATGTGGGATCTTCCCAGACCAGGGCTCGAACCCATGTCCCCTGCATTGGCAGGCGGATTCTTAACCACTGCGCCACGAGGGAAGTCCCGCTTTCTAAGTCTTTTCATAGCTTGTGTGATTGTCGCACTATTACCACAAGGATGGGTGGTTGCTGTTGTCCTGTATAACTTGGTGCCCACCCACCTTTCTAGCTTCATCTTAGACCAGTCTCTTCCTGAACCACTGAGCTCTGGTCACACTGGCCTCTTCATGCTCTCTGGACAAGCCATATTCCCCTCCCTGCTTCAGGGAGTTTGCTCATGCTGTTCCCTTTGCGTAGAATACTTTCCCTCCTCTCCTCCCTTTGGTCCCTGTTCCCAAGGTTAGTGTCTGTCTATCCTTTACATCTCAACTTCCTTAGTTCACTTCCACAGGTAAGCCTTATCTGACCTCAGATTAGGTAAAGGTCCCTTCTAACAACCTCTCATAGCACCTTGAACTTGCCTGTCACTGTTTTCATAGCAGTTGTAATTATATGGTTATGTATGTTGTTTGAATCTGTCCTTCTTTCATTAGACTGTAGAGTCCCCTTGGGGCCAGGACTGTAGCCATTTTTTGGCTTATCTAGAACAGTACCTGCCATGTAGTCAGCCCTAGACAAATGTTTGTTGATTGAATGAATGAGTTCCTATTTTATAATTGGGGAAACTGAGGCATGAAGCAATGATGACTCACCCAAGGCCACACAGTGAGCTTATAAAGAAGCCCCCAGGGCTCCTGACATGGAAACCATGGGCTCCCCTTCCCCTTATTCCACTTCCACTCTGGGGGGCTGGGTCCTCTGCCACAGTCTCTTATCCCTCCCTTAAACCTAGAGATACGCACCTTACTTCCCCTTTCCTCCCCTCCGCCAAAGCGAGTGAGGTGCTCAGGTCCTATAGGAAGTACTGCAATATGCCTTGGAATTCTCAGACACAAGGGCTGAGAGAGAAATGGGAAACTCTGAGCTGATGAACCTGACCTTGCTTTGGTCGTGGATTCTGCTATATGATCTTGAGCAGTCGAAACTGTTTTCAGCCTCAGTTTATTTACCTGTAAAATGGAAATTGGATTCTCTGCTGCAGTGTGGCTCACGGGGCTGTTGGAGAGAGAGAATTAAATTTATGATCTTTGAGCTCCATTACAAGTAATGTGCTGTAACGAAAATCCATTACTCTTAAAAAAATAACAATGGAAGATTATGAATAACACATTCATGTCAAATTCTGGTCAGATGGAGAGGAAGTTACTTGTTTTCATCAAACAGGGCAGGATTCCAGAATGCCAGGGAAAGGAGAAACATATTTTCATATATTTGAGGTGGCCCTTTAGGAACAAAAGGAAAATTACATTAAAGTAAGTTTTGACCAGACATCTTGGGCCCACATAGAAGGGTACCCCTACCAGAGTATTCTCTTTTTAGAAAACATTTCTTGGGCAAAAAGAGTTGAAAAAGGTCGGTGTTCTAGGAGGAGTTGGCTGGAAGGGTCCCAGGAGAGAGAGTTGGTACCGCCAAGAGCTCCAATTCCTGGCCAGCATTTTGGAGGCCTAGCTTCCCAAGCCACGGCAGCATCTTCACTGTGTTAAAAAACAACACCAAAACAGAACACCCTCCAAATTACCCTCTGATGGTTTTCTCCTTTGCATTTTAATCCTCAACGCTTCTATTTTCTTGTCATTTCAGAGGGTTTTGGAAAATGATGAAAATGTAGAAGAAGGAAATGAAGAAGAGGATTTAGAAGAAGATATTCCCAAGCGGAAGAATCGGACCAGAGGACGGGTAAGCCGTGAGGGAGGAAAGAGATCAGGGAGGCCGGGGTCTGGCAAACAACTGGTCCCTAGATTCAAAGTCCCACTGCAGCTAGATAGAGGGTGTATCCATGGTCTTCTCTGCAGGACACCCAGAGAGGAAACCTCCAGAAGAGTTCTGATTCTCAAGTGATAGCCTGCAAGAGTTTAGAGCTGGCAAGAGGGAGAGAAGAGGCAGACGGTGCTCTGAGGGGATGGTGCGGGTCTGGGGAAGGTGGAGGTTGAGGTGTGGGTGAGGGTGGGGGATGAGGAGAACGTGACTGCTGTCCCCATTCCTCAGTCATAGAACAAGGCGGGAAGTGTCCCGTCCCTGGGGCTGCCCCAGAATGACAGGGTCAGGACACCTGCTTTGGGGTACGTTTCACTAGGCAGAGAGTGGGAGCAAACTGGGAAAGCATGGGGGCCGCAGCTGATGGTTCCCAAGCCAGTGTGGCAGGGGCTTTGGAGGCCTGTGGGCCTGGAATGTGACAAGAAAAGGCCAGAAGCCTGGGGAATGGCAGAGGGGAAATCCATGGTGGAAGGAATAAAAATATGAGGGTGACTCTTAAGCGGAGGGAGCCAAGCCTGAGTGGTGCTCTCTGGCGTTCGAGGTGGTCCTCCAGAGTCCTCACGTTCAAGCCCAGAGGGGTTTTCTGTGATTACCTTCAGGGGTCTGCAGGAGTATCTGACAAAAACCAGATGAAGCGGGACCTGCGGGGATGAAGTGCCGCTTTCCATCTGGAGAATTAACTCTCTGAGGCCTGTCTGGCTCCTTCAGGCTCTAGGCGGGATGCTTACCCCTCCCGTGGGCGAGAGGCTAGTCCTAGATGCCCTCTGAGCTTGGGTCCAGTGATAATTATGGCAAGCCTCTCTATTCCCGTGGTTCTTGTGTCTGCGTACACATCAGAAACACCACGAGAGCCTATCGAAATGCAAATCTGCAGGACCCACTCCCAGAAGTTCTGATGTAGGAAGTCTGGGGTAGGGCCTGGAGAGCTGTATTATAAGCAAGTTCCTAGGTGACTGGTGCAAGCGGCCTAGCAGTGCCCATGCTGAGCTAAGATGCTCCGACTTGGACAGGAGCTGGAATTTCTCAGTCTGGACGGGGCGGTCCTCTGATGCTGCACACCTTATAGAGTCACGACTCAGCTTCAGCCGTGATCAGTGTTTTGACACTGTTGTTTAATCTTTTCTTTACTCTCACTTTTGGTTGGTTTGCATGTTTGTGGGGTTTGTGTGTGTGTGTGGAATATTTGAATGCAAGCCCCTAGACATTTTTTCGTTTAACCTGTACATATCTCAATGTATATCTCTAACAGGTATCATTATCATACCCAATAAAAATAACTATTCTAATATCTACTATCCAGTCCCTGATCCTTTCCCCCTGATTTTCTCAAAAATGCCTTTTTATAGTTGGTTTGTTTGAAACTTAGGTCTCTTGTATTCTATAACATACTTCTTCCTTGCTACTCCCTACCACATACATATTTTTTTTTCTCCATGCCATTTATTTGTTGAAGAACTTGGGTGGTTGGTCTTGTGGAATTTCTCATATTCTAGATTTGGCAGACTGGTGGTGTTTGATGTGTCCCTCGATCCTCTTTATCTCCTGAAAACTAGTGGTCTGATGAGAGACGATTAGATTTGGGATATTTGTGCGTGTGTGTAAATATTTTTTGGTGGGGCTAGACTCTTTCTTAGGTGTGATGTGTGCTGCTTATTGCTTCACATCTGGAGGTGTATGCTGTCCACTCGTTCTGCTTTCAGTGGTGGTAAAATTGATCAGTGGATTTGGGTGTTGTCAGCCAGATCTCTCCTTAGAAAGCGCCCCATCACCTTTTCACCTAATCATCTTAGTGGCCCCTGATGAACTTGCCTGGACCCATGCCTTCTTTGGGGGTTACAAAATAATGGATATCTTATTCCATCGTTAAAGGAGGCTTTAGAATGTGGAGTTTCTGGGCCTTTTGTGAACTCCAGTTGCTGTGTACCTCCAGGCCTGCTTCCAACCCTTGTCTCAGCCCAAACCAAACTTACTCGAGTAGATGATGGAGAATGGTCGTCTTTACATCTTCTCCACTCCCAACTGAAATCTAGGCATTGAACTTGTAGTCGGCAAATACGAATTGGGTGTCTTCTCTGTAAGAACACCAGCAGAAGCGGCAGCAACAGCCCTTTGTACTTACTGTATACTTCCTGTACATCAGGCAGTGTGATGAGCTCTTCCCAATAAGAGCTACGTTACTGGAATACACCACAGTGCATCATAAACACGATAGGTCGATAGCGATATCATAAACACGATATCGATAGTGACAATAGGTCCTTTATACTGCATTCTCTATTTCTGCACGGTCCTTTACAGCAGCCACTGGCCACATGTGGGTGGCTACCAAGCACTTGACATGTTGCTAATTCAAATTGAAATGTGGTGTAGGTGTAAAGTATTCACCATATTTCAAAGATATAGTAGGAAAAGAATGGTGAACATTTCATTAATATTTTTATATTGATTACATGTTGAAACGGTAATACTTTGGATAGATTAGATTAAATAAAATGTATTACTAAAATTAATTGCATCTGTTTCTATTTTTACTCTTTTTTAAAAATGTGGCTACTGGAAAATTTTAAATGACATGTGACCCCCGTTATACTTATCTTGGACAGCATTGCTTCTTTCATTCCCATACGTGGGTATTATTACTCCTAGAGAGGTTAAGGAACTTGTTCAAGGACATCCAACCTAGTAAGGAAGAAGCTAGGACTTGAACACAGGTCTGTGCTTTTTCTACTGGGTCACACGTGGCCCAGTGCCCAGCATGTGGCCACTGACCATTTTGTTGAATGAATGAATGAATGATGGAAAAAGAACAGAAAGTCATATTTCAGATTTATGGGAGCTGAGAAAAGGCCTGAACACAGCGAGCGGGCTGGATGGGGCCTAGACTAGCTCTGGGCCCACCCGAGGCTGGCTAAGGGGCAGTCAAACGGCTCTACGTTGTGCAGTGACATTGTAGACATCCATGGTGGGAGCCATGGAAGGACCTGGAAAGTGCAGGTGAGCCTACCTGTGCTGGAATAAGGTATGGAGCTGTTTAACCCACAGGCTCAATGAAGCTACCCTTTAAGGTGTATTCAAGCTGCCACTGGCTCCTGGAGGAGAGTCACTCCGTTTCTGTTGTCGGGACTGAGAGGCAGTCTGAGGCTGTACATCTTAGTATGTGGCCCTTGGGCCGCAGCATCTGTGTCACCTGGGAGCTTGTTAGAAATGCAGACCCCCAGACTCCACCCTAGGTGGGCTGAATTAGAGTCTGCAGTTTAACAGGACTCCCAGGTGCTCTGTGTGCTCATTGAGGAAGTCAGGGCTAAGGTAGTAATGACGAGAACAGTCTCTGCTTTGTTTGAACCGTGAGTTCAAATCCCAGCTCTACCACTTACTAGACTTTGGGTGGTTTAGGTAACCTCTGTGACCCTGACCAGATTGAATAAGTATGCTGGGTCTCAGTTTCTTCATCATTAAAATTGGGGTAGTAATACACAGCCAATTTTGAGTGCTTAATAAAGGCTAGATATTATTAGGAGGGTGCAAGCAACGGGAACAACTCTCAGAACCTTGACAATGGAGAGTCCCTGAGGGGTGAGAGAAATTGAGACCCAACAATGAATAATTGTATCTGTGGTAACTTTAGCCCAACAAATCAAAGCTCTTTAAAGTTCATGGAATTCCTGTGAGTCATCCATGTGAGTATTATCAATCAGTTGATCAATCAGTAAGTGTTTATGATGCACTGTGGTGTAGTCCGGTACTTCCAAACTTTAATGTGCATATAAAGCACCTGGTGATCTTGTTCAAGTGCAAATTCTGATGCAGTAGGTCTGGTGGGTGGGGACTGAGATCTCGCTTGGTTAACAAGATCCCAGGTGATGCCAGTGCTGCTGGTCTGAGCACCTCACTTTAAATGGCAAGAGTGTAGAGCAGTGGTTCTCAATTTTTTTTTTGGTCTCAGGGATTCTTTACTTACAAATTACTGAGAGCCCCAAAAGCTATTGTTCTGGTGGGTTGTAGCTAGTGATACTTCCCATATTAGAAATCAAAACAGAAAAAACATTAAATTTAAGAATACACGAGCACACAGAGTGATGACATCATTGTGTCGTGTAGCCTCTAGAAAACTCCACTGTGCACTTGTGAGAGAATGAGAGTGAAAACTTTCAAATAACATTTTAGTACTATTACAAAAATAGTTTTGACACTGGAGACTCCCTGAAAGGGTCTCAGGGACCTCCAGGGATCCCTTGACCACTATTTGAGAACAACAGGTATAGAGCAACTAGCTCTCTGCTCGAGACTGAGTCTGTCCCAATTGAGGGTCTTTTAGTTGTAGGAAACTCAACAGCTTAAGCAAAAGTGGGAAGTATTTGAAAAGCCACTGAGGCATTGTCCCATATTTGAGCAATTTTTGAAGATTCAGGAAGGACAAGATGGTGGCGGGGATTTAGGATTGGGAAAGAGTAAGGAACCCAGGCAGCTCTGGCCTCTACTTCTCCTTCCTTTACTCTTCTCTTGCAGGATCGCCTCTCCTGCTTCTCTGTGCATGTGGCCCCATAGTTCCTGAATTTATGGGTCCCCCAAGTGACCTGTACTAACTAGAGTCACTGTTTCCCAATTCAGAGTACCTTGGGGGTAGAATCTGATTGGCCCAGCTTGGGTCACATGTCTACTCCTGAGCCAGCCAATCAACGGCGGCCAGTAGGGCAGGGCTGTGTGGTGCAGTCATGGCAGCCATGGCCCACCAGTGTGTGAATGGGGAGGTGGAATGGGGAGGAGTGGAGTCAGGTGAGCAGTTCTCAGAGAGGGAGGACGGTTTCTTTTGGACATCAGCTTCAAAGTTTTCTGTAACAGATTCTGGAAACCTGGGCCTCCGCCTTCTACTGGCTCTGTGACTATGGGCAAATCATGAACTCTCTCAGAACCTGTTTCATCAAGTGCCAAATGGGAATAATATTACTTGGTTAAACTCAGATGGTATTGTAGGAATTAACTGAGCTAATATATGTGAAAGAGCTTTGGATGCTGTGTGCCTAGCATAGTGCTAAATGTCACGGGTTCATAATAAGGTATGAAGTGCCATCTTTGCCCTCAAGGACCTTGGAATTAAATTGAGGAGAAAATGCTAATAGTCATGATACAATTAGAAAGCAGCAGGCTTCTGACCGTGCACTTACCAAATGCAATAAGAGTTCAGAGGAAAGAGCAATCAACTGGGCAAGGAGGGGAAATAATTTATTGAGTACTTCCTGAAGACCTAGCTCTGTCCCCTGTGGTTTCACACCCCCTTATTAGCACTACAACAACTCTGCAATAAAGATGTTGCTATGCCCATTTTACAGATGAGAAAACTAATGCTTAGAGAAGTAACTTGTCCAAAAACACATGCTAGTGTTTAAACCTATGTTTGTCTGACTTTAAAGCTGATGCTTTACTCCTCAGTGTGGCAAGAGGAAGATTCTTGGAGGTGTGGCCTGTTAGCAAGGCTAAAGCATGGACCAGATGTGGATGGGCAGAGTAGAGGCTGATCCATGACCAGGATCAAGCAAAACAAAGACTTGGACGTAGCATCAGCATGAGGTGATCCTGGTAGGACTGGCAGTAGGTCGTCAGTGGATATGTCAGTGGGCTTTGGATGGCAGTGAATGAATGGATGACCATGGGCTCCCGTCCTTCACTCCTTTTGTCTAATTGGTCTGAGACTCATGCAGGATGGATTGGGTAGGGCAACGCAGAGGTAGAACCCCAGCTGGCGGCTTCTTTGAGCAGTTCAGGGGTTAATTGATGAGCTCCTGGATTAAGATGTGGAATAGAAGGGAAATGCAAAGCCTAAGATGGCTTTTGAAGGAAGACACAATAGCACTTGGATACGGAGAATGAAGAAGAAGAACCAAAGATGATTAACTCACTGACCAGCCGACTGATGGATTGATTCATTTATGCAGCAAACATTTATTAAGTGCTGCTTAGGTGACTGGCCCTGTGCCAGGTTCCAAGTATAACGGTCACCCAAATAGACGTTTTCCACCCTTATGTGGGGGAGATGGAAAACCAACAAGTACACCAAGTATAATGTCAGACAATGCTAAGCGCTATGACATGAAGCAGGGTAGGGGTAAGAGATGGAGGGGATGAGTGAACATGCATTGGTCAGGAGGGCTTCTCTGAGGAGGTGACATTTGAGCAAGACAAGTAGGATTCCGAGTTTCCAAGCTTGAAACGTTCCAGGAGACTAGAAGTGTGCTCCAGCCACAGGAGGCGTCCCTTGCCTGTCCCCTCAATGCCCTATAGCCACAATCCCCATTTTGCAGTTGAGGAAACTGAGGTGCAGGGAGAGAGTGGGTGCAGCAGCCGCCCTGCCGGCAGCCCTGCAGAGTGCGATGAAACCCTGGCTCTCGGCAGGGCCCCCGCTTCCTGCTGGCTGCTCCCAGCTCCAGCTCTCCTCCTCTTCTCCTGGGTGGTATTTTTAGTCTCCCAGAACCCCCTCCCTGAGTCTGCTGTTGCCTCTGTCATTCTGCTTGACTTGCTTTCACCTGCTCCCAGGCGCCTGTGACAGGGCTGCGGGCTGCACACGTCAAGCTGTCCCCGGCTTCTCCAAGGGGGGATGCGGGGGGGTGGGCGCGGGCAGCTGAGGGTGACCACCCTCAACGTGGGCAGGCGGGGAGGCCTGTCAGTGCCTCGGGGTGACTGCCAGTGCCGCACAGCTCCCTCTTGGGGTCAACTCTGAGTAATGAGGGCGAGGGGAGGGGACTGCGGGCTGGTGCGTGTGCAGGGGTGGGGGGCGGGGAGGCTAGGAGGGAAAGCGCCCTGGAGGGGAGGGAAGGAGGGAGGTGGAACTTTGTAATTTGTTTTGGAAAGAGACAGCCGAGGAGGTGGTGGCCTTGGTAGCTTGGCAGGTGGTGTTGATTGTGAAGGGTGTGTTTCTGGGAAGAGAGTGAGCCCCGTAGGGCTGGCATACAGGCCTTTCCACTGTGACATCCCCAGGGAAACTGTGTGTGTGTGTGTGTGTGTGTGTGTGTGTGTGCGCGCACCTCAAGGCCTTTTGACCATGAAGTGCCCCCGGGGGTCACTTTTCCAGACCAGGCCCCTGGGACTGCCCCATTTCCCCTGCACACCAGATGTTGCCATGTTTTATTTCTCATCTGCTGCACCTTCTTCTCTGTCTCCAAGGACCCCAGCAGGCCCTTTCCTTGGTTGGGAGTTTACTGCTACTCATGACCAGAGAATGACCTGGAGGAAGCTAGGGTGCTACCCATGTGACCGGTGTGGGACTTACAAAGGTCTAAAAATAAACCTTGCCATGTTCTTGTAGCCACTGTCCTGGGGCTGCCCAGCCGCCAGCTCCCTCTCTGGCTGCTCTTGTCTATCCTTGGAGGTAGAGCCCATCCCACCCTCACCCCAGATGATGCTGGCCTCTCTGGAGATGCACACAGGGCGGGGGTATCAAGAGTCCAGCCGCAGGAGAGTGTCAGGTGTCAAGGTCTCTGCCACTGGCTGGAGCCCCAAGGCAGACCACACAGGGGGGCCTCAGTGGAAGCTTGCCGCATGGAGTAGGCCGAGCAGGGGGGAGGGGAGCTCACGCCCCGATGCTGGGCCTGGCTGCCTCTTTTTTTTTTTTTTTGTTAAAGCATTTTCTGGTCTATCTCATCTTTTTTTAAAATTTATTTTATTTATTTTATTTTTGGCTGTGTTGGGTCTTCGTTGCTGTGCGTGGGCTTTCTCTAGTTGTGGCGAGCGGGGGCTACTCTTCACTACGGTGTGGTGGGCTTCTCATTGTGGTGGCTTCTCTTGTTGCGGAACATGAGCTCTAGGCACGCGGGCTTCAGTAGCTGTGGCGCACGTGGGCTCAGTAGTTGTGGCTCGCGGGCTCTAGAGTGCAGGCTCGTGGGCTTAGCCGCTCCGAGGCATGTGGGATCTTCCTGGACCAAGGCTTGAACCGTGCCCCCCGCGTTGGCAGGCGGATTCTTAACCACTGTGCCACCAGGGAAGCCCTGGCTGCCTCTTGAGAGACTTGAGCTTGAGGGGAGTGTGAACACAGGAGTCTGGGGTGATAGCTGCAATTATGCTACTTGCTCTAATTAGCGCATTATTTGGGCAGCTGAGGGGAGCTGGGTTGGCACCCACATGTGGTGTCAGCGAAGCTGGAAGGCTAAGGAGCTGGAGGAAGAGGTCCTAGGGGCAACAGTAGAGGATGGGAATTCTGACTGCTCAAGACTTTGCAGTCAGACTATCCTGAGTTTGCGTCCTGGCTCTGCACTTAGTGAGCAAGTGACCTTGGGGAAGCTACTTAACCTCTCTGTTGCCTCAGTCTCCTAAGTCTGTAAAATGGAGATAATAGTAGCACCTGCTTCTTGGAGTTGTGAGGATTTAATGAAGTGATACGGGTGAGTAGCTGAGTGATTTGGGCAAGTTACCTAGCATCTCTGGGCCTCAGTTTCCTGGCCTGTAAAATGGGGTTGGTATATGAGAGACTACAAATGTAGTATAAGGTTGAATGAGGAGATGTGGGTGAAGCGCTCAGGGCCTCACAGAAAACGTGCTCAGGAACTGTAGTGATTGTCAGCATAACAAGCATCCCAATATTCCTGTGTCTCCCCAGGCCCGTGGCTCTACAGGTGGCAGAAGGAGGCACGACGCCGCCTCTCAGGAAGACCACGACAAACCTTACGTCTGTGACAGTGAGTATGGCAGACGCCGCCTTCCTGCCCGGGCCCCATGCTTCCTGTGCCCCAGCCTCAGGCTCGCTGGCTCCTCCTCTCGGGCCTGCCTGCTGCTGCCTCACCGCAGTCACCCCCTGACCTCCTCCTGTTGCTGCTCCAGGCCCTGGTGTTGCTTGCAGGAGGGAGAAGCAAGCCCGGGAGGCCTCCTGGCCCCGTGCTCCTCTCCCTGCAGTGCCCTCCTTCGCGGCTTTCCTCCGGCTCTCTCTCTCTCACTCTCTGTCTCCTTAAGGTTCATCCTCTCTTTCTTTCTCTGTTTCAGAGAATTCAAACAAAAGCATAACTCAAAATCCTCCGACAAAGGTACTTGGCTCCTGTGGCTTTTCATTTGTTTCCCTTTAACTTCCTTTCTCTTTCTCGCTCTCCTGTCCTAGGTGGGGCAGGTTATGAATCTTTCTCTGACCATGACTTAGTTTAATAAATGGCCCTCGATCCATCTCCAGCTTCTCTTGCTTGCTTCTGAAACATCTTTGGTCAAGCGACTGCCCGGCTCCTGGGTTTAGGGTCTGCAGACAGAGCTGGGGAGGGGCCGAGGGGCAGAGCAGCGGGGGCGGTGGCAGCGGGTGGACCTCCAGAGACCTGCAGCTTTCCGAGGGATTGCTGTCAGCTTGAGAGAGCTTTTGTCTTTCTCACCTATCAGAGCACTGGGGGGGTGGATTTAAAAGCCTTGCCTTAGGGACTTCCCTGGTGGTCCAGTGGTTAAGACTCCCCGCTTCCACGGCAGGGGGCATGGGTTCAATCCCTGGTTGGGGAACTAAGTAAGATACCTTCCCGCATGCCGTGTGGTGCAGCCAAAAAAAAAAAAAAAACCTTTCCCTAGTTGTCTTCTCACCATATCGGGTGCCACCTGCTCTCTCCATGGCAAGGGCAGCCCTCGAAACCTCTCTCCCTGACCATCTTCCCTTCCCACCTTCTCCTCTCTGAGGAAGCAGAGCTCCGCCGTGGGCGAGAAGGGGCTGCAGTGAGGATGGCAGCGGGACCGCTGAGGCAGGGCCCGGGCACAGTGGTTCCTCGGGCGTCCTGCCCGTCTTGCCAGTGTCTGCAGTCTCTGTGAAAGTGGGAGAGACCCAGGGGAAGATGGGGCACAGGGAGTACATCGGGGGTGGTGCCCTTTTCCTCCCTCTTCACTGGCCTCTTTTGATTTCAAAAAGTTGTTCTGTGCCCGGTGGGGTGACAGCTGGTTGGAGAACATTTTGCTAGAAGAACTCAAACTCCATGACCCCCACTTGGCTGCTTAATACACCGTGCAGATGACATTCCTGAGACGACTCCTGCAGGTAACATCTCCATCCCAAGCCAAGGCCGGTTCAGGATGAGGAGGGAGCAGGGCATGGGTCTGATGTCTCTCTCTCGGCAATACCAGGAGGTGCCTGCTTCCGCCTCGGTCTCGCTTCCTGGATGGGGTTCAGTTTTGTTCTGATGTATAAAAGCCCAAGCATGCTAGCCCTCGGGAGACTGATTCTGGGTTAGGAAGGGTCCTTCAGACCCCCAGGGGGCAGGCTTTCCAGCTGTGTCTGGCCAGAGCAGCCCAGCTATCAAGAAGGCCAAGAGCTGCTTTGGAACTGGGGCATTGCCACTCCATTCCTCTTTTAAAAAGCTGTATTTTCTTAGGTGATTTTCTGCTACTGCAGATAGTGGGATTACCTTTCACGCTCTCTCTCCAGCTTTCATTGGGTTCTCAGCCGGAAATAATCCCAGACACACCCGTGCGCCCTTCTCCACCCTCCCCTCAGTTCCTGTCTTCCCCGCCTTTGCCTCCTTAGTATTAAATCCACAAAGCGCCCTTGTGGGTGTCCCTGTCTGGCCTGGCTCACCCCATCTCCCCCGAGCTCCTGCGGCTTTGTTTAGGGCTCTCAGTGCCATTTGCTGTTTCCTGTTCCCCTCCCCACGGGCTCTCTTCCTCCTCCTGTTTACCCTGTGGAGCTTGGGAAGCCTGATTGCAGGCCTGGTGGCAGCTTTCTGGAAGTCTCAGGGGCTGATGTCTTGGCTCTGCCCGCACAGGCACTGCCTGCTTTTTCCTCCCTCGGCGGGACAAGGTCCACCGTGGAACGCCCGTCTCTATCCTGGCTCTCTTAGGAAATTGTGTGACAGCTCAGTGATTAATAGACTTTATTTTTATCTGGTGCCCTTCAGACATGTGATCCTTTGGGATACGAATGACCTTTGGAGAGGTCACAAGGCCCACCTCCCACCCCCCCAGCTGAGCAAGGAATGCTTTTAATAATCTCTAATGCATCCTAAGTAGAGAGGTGTCTCGTCAACTCCTTGAATGTCCCCAGGGATGGTGTTACCATAAGCTGCCCTTTCTTCCATGATTCCGACTGTGCTTTGAATGATTGTTTTTTCCTTAATAGGAGCTGAAATTTTTCTCTCCTACAGGCCCGCTTAGCTTTTGTGTATCTTTTCCCAACAAATAGGCACCTTCAGGATTTCGTCTATGCTGGAGGCCCTCTTAACATCCCCTTGTATTCTTGGTTTACCTAGGGACGCATCCCATAATTTCTGCGATGGCCCACTCTGAATTCTCTTCCAGGTTTAATTTAAGCTCAGCACTCTCATTGGAAGTAGCACCCAGGCCAAGTGGTTCAAAGAGTAACAGACACATTTCCTTGTTTATTTTAAACATCGGCTTTTAACACCACCCACATCTGTAGAGAATAGAAGTAATTGGCCACCCCATTGCACTGTGCACCATCTCAACCACTTCCCACCCGGTGCCTGTCCTGACCCCTGGGCTAATGCCTCTCCAGGTGTGTGCTCTTTTCTACTTTTACATTTGATTATTCCTGCTTCCATAAATCACTCTGCATTTGGCCCTATTGAGTCTCCATAAAGAGATACAATAATATGTGACTTCAATATGCAAGATTCAATAAAGGCAAATTTAAAGACATTGCCCAGTAGTTAAATTTCATTCACCACAGATTCACAATCCCTGCCATTTTTGTATTGTCTATGGATTGATTTGCATAATCCCCACTCCATCTTTCGAGTTATTTATGAAAATATTAGGCCACCTTGGACCCCACCTCTTTCCGGGTTTCTGTGGAGTAGTTGTAGCTATTTTTCAGATGTGATTGTATTTAGCCATTCCTGGTGTATATTCCTATATAGTTGCCCTGCTCTGTTCTCGGTCCAAGCTTCCCTTTCAAGGTGGGTGGTTGAAATATTATCTTAGCTGCTAACTTCAGGTGATAGATAGTTTGCTTGTTACCTTTCACTCAGCCCTTGAATTTATTCCATCTCAGAGAAATATTAAAATCATCTGAACATAATTTATTTTTTACCCAATACATGGTGTGTGTGTAGATGAATACTTCATTTTCCAGCAAGTAACTAATCTCTATTAATTATCCTGAAAGTTTACCCAGCTTCAGGATTAAAGTTCTGTTTCTTCCCTTTCAATCTCTTGCCAAAGGGAAAGTGTTCATTCCCTACAGCAAAGCACCTACATGTGACTTTGTAGGAAAGGCTGTTGGTGCTGGTCAAAGTGTGGACCTGGACCACCTGTGCAGAGATAACCGAGGTGTTTATTAAAATGTGATTCTTGGGCCTCCCACCAGAGCTCCTACATCAGAATCACTGGGAGCAGGCCTGGTAATCTGCATTTTTTGAGAGCTTCTCAGGCAATAATTATGAATACTGATTTTTGAGAATGACTGGTCTACCGCATTCAAATTCGAAGGCTTCTGGCCTCTGACTGATCAGCCCTTTTATTATTCCCTGTTTTTTGCATCTGGAAGTTCTGGAATCTCCAGGAATTCTCCAGGCAGAGTGCCACCAGCTTGCATTGCTGTTTTAGTTGGTCTCTTTAGAATCTTTCCTTTCCTGTTCTTTCAACATTGATATAAAACTCAGTAGTCCGAAATAAAATTCAGCAACCCAGCACTTGACTTTAGTTTACTTAATGGCTTTAAATCCCAATAATGTAATTAACTCCCTTTTATAGGTGAGGTGATAACTGGGGATAGACATATGAAAGAAATCCTTGGGTTTGGGCTACTGAGATATTTTGAAAATAATTTCAAGAGTTTGCCACTTCTCTTCCTAACTGTTCCCAGCCCTGGATTTTCTGTTAGCATCACTGGGGCAGACTCCTGATGAGAGACTCACTTTCCTATTTTCTTTGTTCAAGAAGCATCATAGGAAAGAAGATGGTGGTGATGGGGTGATATTCAGGGAGAAGGAGAACATTTTGTCTCTAAGCTTCAGCCATTTAGGGAGGAACAAAGCACACATTTGCCCTTCTGCGGGGCACAATGGAAGTGATTTGTGAAGTTTTTTTTTTTTTCCTTTCCCAATTTTTTCTTTAAAAAAAATTAAATTTAATTACATTGTAGAAAGAACACTTAACCTGAGACCTACCCTCTTAAATTTTTAAGTGCACAATATATGTTGTTCAGTGGGGGTACATTGTTGTACAGAAGATCTCTAGAGCTTGCTCATCTTGCTTGATGGAAACTTTATGCTTGTTGGTTAGCAATTTCCTATCACCCCCTCCCCACCAGCTCCTGGCAACCACCATTCCAGTCTTCGATGCTATGAATTTGTCTACTTTAGATAACTCATATAGGTGAACTCACGCAGTATTTGTCTTTCTAGGACTGGCTTATTTCACTTAGCATAATGTTCTTGAGGTTCATCCGTGTGATTGCATATTGAATAATGCAATATTCCTTTTAAAGGATGACTAATATTCCGTTGTATGCGTATACCACATTTTCTTTATCCATTCATTCATTGATGGGCATTTAGGTTGTTTCCACGTCTTGGCTAGTGGGAATAACGCTGCAATGAACATAGGAGTGTTAATATCTCTTTGAGATCTTGATTTCAACTCTTTTGGATAAATACCCGGACGTGGGATTGCTGGATCAGATGGTAGTTCTATTCTTAATTCTTTGAGGAGCCTCCATACTGCTCTCCATAGCGGCTGCATCATTTAGCTTTCCCACCAGCAGCGCACGAGGGCTCCAACTTCCCCACATCCTTGCCAACACCTGTCTTTTGCTCCCAGCCTTTTCTGATTACGGTGATAACCCCTGCTAATGGGTGCTTATGTGTGCAGAGCACTGTGCTAAGCATTTTATATACATTATTTCTGTAAATCCCCACACTAACCTTGAGAGGCAGGGACAATTGACCTCACTTTACGGAGAAGAAACAGGCTCAGAGGAGTGAGGGGACTTGTCCGAGATCACACAGCTGGTTAATGCTAAAGCAGGGATATGAATCCTCATTTCTCCAACTCCAGAGCTGATACACCCCAGGACATCTCTGCACAAACCTCTGGCTAAATGTGCCCTCCTCCAAACCAGTATGGAGTTTGGCTGTCCTAAGAGCTGAGGAAAAAACATGCTTTAACTGTGAATGAATGAACGCTTGCTCATTATTTTTATTTTTTATTTATGAGGTGAAGCCCTGGCTACTGTTGACAGACGGCTTCCAGGTG